>NC_087272.1:9544166-9853611 GCF_015220805.1 Pogoniulus pusillus
AATGCTGTTTCAGTGGTGAATTAAAGACTGGCCTGTGTACCTCTCATTTTTATTTATTTGCTTTCAATCAGACAAAAAAATATTTTTACAATGAAGGCTAAAATGTGACTGGTTTCCTCTTCTACACACTCGATAGATACCCAAGGTATTCAAATTGCCCCGATGAAAACTATTGTGATTTGCAGATGCAGTTAAGATTCCTTGGGCTATCTTAACCCTACCTTGTGGTAATACCATAAAAATAACAAAGAGGACTTGATAAAACTGAGGTAATCCCAGTTTTATTAAATGCTAAATAGGAATCTTCAGTCCAAACTATTATGTCCCACTAATTGTACTTCCATATTTGTCACCTGTTTTTAAGCCTGTATTAGGTTATTTCGACTGTCTTAGCTACTCTTTCACCCTCAATTAGATTTCTGGATTTGGGGGGATAATTGGAACTTTTACATATTTGCTATACCCTTACTCTACACTCAGTGTGAATTGTCTGGAAGGAGTTATTGCTGTTGAGCTGTAGAAATTGTACATAACAGGTATTTCGGTTTTCTTCAGCCCTCTGTATCATAGGAAACCTCAGCAGTTTCTATAGGTTCTGCCTTGTGATGGTAAAAGTGAGACTCCAGACTATCTCTCCTTGATATAGCACAACAGCTGGAAGCAGTATTCAACTTGGACATGCCAGATTATAAAACTCAGAACAAAAGCCACTAACATCAGATAAATCTTGGACGGGGGAAAAATTGTTCCTTAGGGCAACTCTCATAGTGGTTTTAGAAGAAATATATCAGAATATGGTACTGCAAGGTAGTGAACACCTTGGGAAGTTACTGTCAGATGCATTCCTTTTCAGTAGGAACTGAAGTTTGTCTACAATTTCTGGGACAATCATCTGTGGTACTACCAAAGGGGTTAATTTCTTTTCTCCTTTAGTGTGAAATATGTTTCTCACTGGTGACCTATCAAAGAAACAAACAAAAGAAGTCCTTCATTTAGGACTTACTTAATAGTTATTGCCTCCAGCTCTGGAAGAAAAAAATACCTTCACTCTTACCATTTACTCAGTGAATTGTCTGGAAGGAGTTGTTGCTCTTGAGCTATAGAAGTTGTATGTACAGGTATTTTTGTTTCTTTCAGCCCTCTGTATCATAAGAAACCTAATCTCTATAGGTGCTGTCTTTTTTCTGTCTTGTGATGGGAAATGTGAGACTTCAGACTATGTCTCTGTGATATAGCATGATAGCTGGAAGCAGTGTTCAACTTGGAGGTGCACCCCTGGTATAATTCCTCCATCCTCTATCATCATGCACGAAACGGTTCTTCAGTCCTCGGGTTAGACTGTAGGGATTGCGATTAGTGGTAACAACAACTGCGTTCTCAGTTTCATGGCTCACATTTTTAACCTTATTTTCCATTTTAAATGTGGAAGAACCATTAAATTGATGTTTCATTGATTCTCTGCCATATGCATAGAAAGTTGTAATTACAATATGAGAGAGATGGCTGGATCCCAAACTTTCTCTTTGGCTAGTATAATACTGATGAGAACTTAATGCAGCAAAAATGCAATGCTTATTTGTTAAGTTCCCTCTTTTTGTGTTTTCTCCACACCAGACCCTGCACCCTTCCTACTTTTTAGCCATGGAAATGCTATCTTTAGAATTGACACTGAAGGGACCAATCATGAAAGGTTGGTGGCTGATACTGGTCAGTCAACACTTATGGATTTTCATTATGCAGAAGAAAAGGTGTATTGGGTAGACTCTGAAAGACGATTGCTCCAAAGAATTCACCTGAATGGGACAAAACAAGAGGTAAAGTCGTTTATCCTCTGGAATTATCAAACTTAATGGGCATAAAACCCTATGTTGAAACCACTTGCTCTTTAGGTACACTTCACACTTTTATGAGAGCAGAGGCTGTTAAAAAAATTAGTTACGGTCCTGAGTCTCAGCTGTTTGACTGCTATTCACAGTTCATTCAGTACTTTCTGTGAATCAGGTGATAGGGAGTCAAAAATTAAGGAATGGCAATTCAGACAAACTAAAGCTTTGAAGCCAATAATGTTTCTGTGAGCTTTAAATTAAACCCCTGCGTCAGGGAAGTTTGTCTTCCAGATTACTGCGACTCAAGCTGGCACAAGTAGTAGGAGAAGAATGTGCTTGAATTCTTACTCATTTCTTTTCAAACCTTTGACTGGTTTCTATGGTTGCAGAAATGCTTCTTTTAGCACTTCGCTCTTTGTTCAAGCAAATTGTGCAGTTCAGTGCATCTGGCTGATTAAGAAGGGCAGACAGGCTCTTGTGACTGAACTTTAATGCTGTGAGACCCTTTTTTTGGGGGGAGGGTTTGAGAGAGATTGGCAGTGTTTGTATATCTATGTGGAGTCTTTACTGTTGTGTTTCATGCTGCTTTTTGAGCATCAGGGTCCAGTAACACTGCATTAGGAAGTCTTTCATCTGTAACAGAACAAGTCTGATTACTTCACAGTGTGCAAAATGCAGGAATCATAGAATGACTTAGGTTGGAAGGGACCTTAGAGATCATCTACTCCAGCTTCCCTGCCATGGGCAAGGACACCTCTCAAGCAGACTCGATTGCTTAAGGCCTCACTTGTAGCTAAAGATTTGTCCAGTGTTTCTTGTGGAAACCTATTTTCCTTTTTGTGCTTCAGAAGGGTTATGGGTAAGCACAAAGATCAAATTAAATTAAGAATAAAAAAGAGAAACATCTACATGTCTGAGAGTAATGAAGGAGGTAGAGGAATCATGTGGAAAGCTTCGGTTTGGCACTCTGTTCTGTATACTGAGAGTCAAGTTTAGGGCAATCATTAGGATGGTTCTTATTGTCAGCATGTTTTTATTTATTACAGAGACTATGTTACATAGACAAAGGCACTTCAGGGTTTGCTATTGACTGGATAAATCAAGACATTCTCTGGGCCAACAGACAGAAAGCAACCATAGAAGCCACAGACTTGAACGGGAAGAAACGCCGAGTTCTTCTAAGAGACGTGGGTCGTCCCACGAGGATAACCATTGATGCTGAGCAAAGGTAATTTTAACTAGGTTAGTAATTTCATTGAAATGGACTCAAAATATGCTAAGTGCTATGATTGTGGTTTGTAGACTGCTCTGTTTGTAGTGCATTTTCTGTAGACCAATATCTCCTTGAACTATAACAAAACAGGATTAAAGAATAATAACTATATGAGAGGTGAATAGGGAAGAGAAAGAGAAGCAGATGAGAAAAGCCCACCAAAATTTAATGCAGGATCTATATCTCTTGGCCATTGGTGAAAATTTTGCTAGTGTGAAGAGCCAAGGAAAAAGAGACATTCATGGTCCTTACCCAAAGACAGCAATCTCTGAGGTAGAAGATAATAGGGTTGGAGCAGCAAGGGGAATGATGCCTGCAAATGCTAGGAGTCCCTGTGCTCCAGAACTGGCATGTTCAGAATGTAAATTGGGATGTTTTCTGAAAGGAGAGTCTAAACTTACAGTTTTCCTCTTATTTCCCTTTCCTCTTTGTCATTTGATCAGAGCATTCCATCCAAATCTACTGCTGCTACTATGTATTATTAGTAATTTGGCCTTCACAAAGGTACTTCTTCCAGTTTCCAGCTGTTTACACTGAGAACCATGCTCATATGAGACATTTGGTCTCAGGAGTTATGAATATGAATTGTCTTGGTGGTGTCTCCATGCCAGTTTCTCTTTAGACCTAAACCTCTTCCAAAAAAACCTTGAGGAGTCTTTTGAGATGATTTTCTTTTGTACACCAAGAGCATGGTTTTGTGCCACATTTCAATTGCAGTAACAAAGTGCTGCAAATCTGAATTGCTTAACAGAGTCTGAAAATATTTTAATAATGAGACTTATGTGTCGTTCTCTGTGCATTTTATGCATAAACCAAGCTTCTGATGATAGCAGCATTAGTAGTACTCTTTGGAATCTTTAAATTTGGGTAGGATTTAAAGGCCTCTGTTTGTGTGTACATATATACACATAGAAAATAATGCAATGATAGAATTGTTTCCATTGGAAAAGACCTCTAAGATCATCGAGTCCAACTCTCAACCTAAGATCACCGTGGCCAGTAAACCATATCCTAAAGTGCCATGTTTACACATTTCTTGAACACCTCCAGGGACAGTGACTCCACCACCTCCCTGGGCAGTCAGTTCCATTACCTGACCACTCCTGCAGGGAAGAAATGTCTCCTAGTTTCTGACTTAAACTGGCCATGGCACAGTTTTAGGCCACTTCCTCTCATTCTATCATTTGATATTAAGGAGAAGAGACCAACCCCCACCTCACTAGAATCTCCTTTCAGGGAATTGCAGAGAGCAAAGAGGTCTCCTCTCAGCCTTCTTTTCTCCAGACTAAAGAATCTCAGTTTCCTCAGCTGCTTCTTCTAATACTTATTCCCTAGACACATCACCACCTTTGTTGCCCTTCTCTGGGCATGCTTCAGGAACTCTGTGTCTTATATGTGTGTACATATATGTGCATTTTTTAGCTTGATTTTTCTTTTGAAGATAATATTTTCCAATCTTGTAAATACTCACAAGTCCTCAAACTCACTGTCAAATGCCACTGTAACATGTTATAAATGGCATTGTAGGGATTTATTTGCTCAACATCTGTGAAAGTTTCAGGAGACTTTAGCTATGTATATTCACCTAGGTGTGATTGAGCATGCAGGAGAGCTGTACTTTTGTGCTTAAAGGGAGGCCAGTAAACCAGCAGTAATCTGTAAAGAAATTAGACTTCAAAAAGTTTTGGGGTTTTTTTTGATGCCTTATGGCAATTTTTTTGGGGTATGAAATGTCTAAGAGCTCTGTTTTTCATTTGAAGTGAATTATGCCCTGTTTACAAGGCCATGTAGCAATAGGATAAGGGCAATGGTTTTAAAATAGAGCAAGGTAGATTTAGAGTGGGCATTAGAAAGATCACCACAGGATGATGAAACACTGAAGCAGGTTGCCCAGTGGCATGGTGGAGGCCCCATTCCTGGAGATGTTCAAGGTCAGGTTTGATGGTTCTCTGAAGAACTTGATCTAGTTGGCAATGTCCCTCCTTGCTGCAGTGTAGTTGGATTGGGTGACCTCTAGGTCCCTTCCAACCCAAAGCATTCTAGGCAGATTGTCCTCAGGACAGCTGACCTCCTGAGCTGGTAGGTGGGGTCAGGAAGCAGAGCAGTCTGCCTATAACCCAGGAGGAAGTCGTTAGGGACTTGTTGAGCCTCTTGGATCCTCACAAGTCTAAGGGACTAGTTGGGATCCATCCTAGGGTGATGAGAGAGCTGGCAGATGAGCTGACCAAGCTGCTCTCTGTCATTTATCAACAGTCATGGCTCACTGGAGAGGTCCCTGAAGAGTGGGAGCTGGCCACTGTTGTGCCTATCCACAAGAAGGGTTGGAAGGAGGACTCAGGAAATTACAGACCTGTTAGCCTGACCTCACTGCTATGCAAGATAATGGAGCAGACTATCCTGAGTGCAATCACAGAGCACCTACAGGATGCCCAGGGCATCAGACCCAGCCAGCACAGATTTAGGAGGGGCAGGTCCTGCTTGACCAACTTGATCTCTTTTTATGACCAAGTGAACCTCTTGGTGCACATGGGGAAGGCTGTGGATGTAGTCTACCTGGACTTCAGCAAGGCCTGTGACACTGTCTGCCATAGCTGGCAGCCCTTGGCTTGGACAGATTCACTCTGTGCTCATTTAAGAACTGGCTGGATGGCTGGGCACAGAGAGTGGTGGTGAATGGTGCCACATCCAGTTGGCAGCTGTCACTAGTGGTGTGCCCCAGGGGTCAGTGCTGGGCCCAGTCCTATTCAATATCTTTATTAATGATCTCGACCAGGGGATTGAGTTCAGCATCAGTAAGTTTGCAGATGACACCAAGCTAGGAGCAGGTGTGGATCTGTTGGAAGGTAGGAGAGCCCTGCAGAGGGATCTTGGCAGGCTGGATGGGTGGGCAGAGGCCAATGGGATGAGATTGAACAAGGCCAAGTGCAGGGTTCTGCACTTTGGCCACAACAACCCCAAGCAGTGCTACAGGCTGGGGACAGAGTAGCTGGAGAGCAGCCAGACAGAGAGGGACCTGAGGGTACTGAAGATGAGCCAACAGTGTGCCCAGGTGGCCAAGAGAGCCAATGGCATCCTGGCCTGTATCAGGAACAGTGTGGGCAGTAGGACAAGGGACATTATTCTTCCCCTGTAATCAACACTGGTCAGGCCACACCTTGAGTGCTGTGTCCAGTTCTGGGCCCCTCAATTCAAGAGAGATGTTGAGGTGCTGGAATGTGTCCAGAGAAGAGTGACAAAGCTGGTGAGGGGCCTGGAACACAAACCCTGTGAGGAGAGGCTGAGGGAGCTGGGGGTGTTTAGCCTGGAGAAGAGGAGGCTCAGGGGTGACCTCATTGCTGTCTACAACTACCTGAAGGGAGATTGCAGCCAGATGGAGGTTGGTCTCTTCTGCCATGCAACCAGCAACAGAACAAGGGGACACAGTCTCAAGTTGTGCCAGGGGAAGTATAGGCTGGATGTTAGGAGGAAGTTTGCCAAAGAGAGAGTGATTGGCATTGGAATGGGCTGCCCAGGGAGGTGGTGGAGTCACCATCCCTGGAGGTGTTCAAGCAAAGCCTGGATGAGGCACTTAGTGCCATGGTCTAGTTGAGTGGATAGGGCTGGGTGCTAGGTTGGCCTGGCTGATCTTGGAGGTCTCTTCCAACCTGGTTGATTCTATGATTCTAAAAGCATAGTCTGGTTGCTGTAATTATCAGGAAGGTAAAGAAATGAGGACAATAATAGAAGTGGTGTTTTTAAGTTAAACACTTAAGTGATGTCTTCAGCTTGAGGGAGATTCCTCCCCATGCTTTCCCCCAGGTTTGCAGGAGTTCCCCATAGATTTGAGAGGTCATTCCAGTCTCTTTCCCTGGCTTCGTGGAAAAAACAAAGCAGAGAGACAGACAATAGTCCTTCATGGTTAAGCTGAGCTGATTCCTGCTTCACCTATATGAGAGAACTTTCTAGTGAATCCTTGCTCACTGAACAGAGTTCTAGAGTCTCTGGTAGTAGCACATGTATTAAGATAAGAAAACAACTATAAC
This sequence comes from Pogoniulus pusillus, assembly GCF_015220805.1. Lineage (NCBI taxonomy): Eukaryota > Metazoa > Chordata > Aves > Piciformes > Lybiidae > Pogoniulus > Pogoniulus pusillus. Next base: position 9,551,288 of record NC_087272.1, read on the forward strand.
AAAACTTCAGTTGTAACATTGCTTCTGTCAAGTAGACAGCACTTTGTAAAAAGAATATTTCAGTTCTTTATAGAGCTATAAGGGGAGTCTCTTGCTTTGCTATTAAACCCACAGAGCTGTTTCACTTGCAAAAGACCTTTAAGACCGTAGAGTTCAACCTATTTACTTAGATTCTGAAAGCACTGTGGTAAGACTGAATTTTTCTATATAAAAGAGTAACTAAAGAAGGAGTGTGCAGCAGTGATGTGATCTTGCAGATGTGGAGCTTCTTGTTGGTTGTTTTTTGGTTCAAAATACACCTCTCTTGTCTGCAGGCTGCTATTTTGGTCTTCAGATGGTACAGTTTCTGGTATACACCGAGTGTCCCTCAGTGGAATTGATGTGAGAAATGTTTTAAGAACCACAGAAAAAATCAAGGCCATAGCACTAGATCTGGTTGACACAAGGCTCTACTGGATACAACATGATCATGGGAAAGAGATTTCCCATATTGGGTCTTGTGACTATGATGGTGGAGCTCTTCGTTTACTCAAAACTTCTGTCCGGTGAGTTTTGTCAGAAATAAACCACTCATTTCCCAGGGATGCTCTTCAGTTCTCTTCCTCTTTCTCCCTTTTGTTTTATCAGTTCATGACACTATAAGGAGTATAAAGTGTGGTAAACTGTAAATCTAAAAGCACTGATAGGAAAATGGAAAGAAGTCACTGCTGTCAGGACTATACTGCCACTCAATGCTCTCCATCTTCCAAGATTTTAGCAAATGATACTTAATCCATAGAAATCCACTCTGAATGTTTATTAGTGACCTTTTTTTCTTCAGCAGATAGAGAAGCCAAAAGCAGAGATTAAATTATTTGTCCAAAGTTACAGTGGGTGAGTTTGGGTGTCCGAGCACTGCTCAAGAGACTGAGCACGATCAACCCTTTCCTATCCTCCTCTAAGCCTGTTGTCCTTCATGTCTGTGCTCAGGCTCTTCAGCAAGCATCAGCAAATGTGGGGAAAACTCATACACAACAGACATGTTCCCCTCATGCTCCGTGAATGACCTGTGGAGCTGTTCTACCCATGTGCTTTTGGGTGCCTTTTGTATTTGACCTTTGTGCTTTGCAGTGGTACATCTGGTGGGCATGTTCTCACTGGGGTGTTCAGGAAAAGGTTACCCTGTGTTACTGCAGTTTGTGTCACTATGTCTGGACCAATATATGCCTCCTAGGGACTGTCAACTGCAAAATGAGAAAAATACATGATCTCTCTAGTGTCCTAGGTTGAGCATGCAGCACATTATTTGTATATGATGAATGCAAAGCTAGTTGGTTCCTATGTTGCCAGCTGTTACATTGGGTTTGTCCTTACTTTCTTGGTCTGGCTGGTGTTCACTAGGGCTTCACCATATTCCCTATCAACTTGGATAATAAGGATTCTCCTTTTTCTACCTGAAATATGTACTGGAAAGTGGAGGGTAATATTCTCTCTTTCAGTATAATTTTCTGCTTCCCCTCTCATTTAAAACCAGGCCCTTTTGTGGTTCCTGCTGGCTGCTCTGACTAGGAAATGGAAACTAAGCTCCTGTGATAGGAGAAGCAGATGGATGGATTTTTAGGAATGCTCTGCTCCTACCTCTCCATCCCTACTCTGATTTCCTGAGACAATCAGAAATGTCAGAGCAGGCAGTGGTAATTGGGGAATAGGGGAACTTTTCTGGCCTACATCCTTCAACAAAGCAAATAGCAGTTTGGGTCTCTGAGTTCACCAGTAGCAGGATCATGTCCAGGCTTTTTCTGTCTGTTGAGTCAGTCCAGTAACCTGTGAGAAAAACAAGTTACCCATTCTGCATCCATTGAGTATATAGGGATAAGGTAATGTGTCACTTTGTGTTATCTTCTCTTGGCTGTAGGCGTCAATTGCTTGGAATGTCTGTCTTTGCTGAGCACCTGTACTATTCAGAGATTAAATCTGGTATGATATGGAGAGCCAACAAGTACACTGGAAAAACTGTAGTGACAATTAGCCTGAAGCCATCATTTTTCCCTCCAGAGGAGATACAAGTGGTACATCCATTTAAACAGCCAGGTGCAAGAACAGAACACCAGGATTTTGGTAAGTGAACTGTCATGACACAGTTGTTATGTGTGAGAATAATAATGCTGATCACTCTGTTTTTTTTTCACAGCAATCATTTTCTCTGACAAAACTGCAGCCCCCACTGAGGCCAAGGGAAAAAACATCTTTAACTTTTTCACTTAGTGTGTGTGAATCCATCTGGAGCATCTAACTGGAAGTGTGCTGAGAATGCACAAACCTCTCATTCCATTGATCTGAATATACATTCAGATAGATGTGATTTTTCTCCTTCTCTTCCCTTTGTTTGCAAACTTTCCTGCTAAACGCACAAAGCAGACAGCTTTTTAAACCTGCATGTGGATTATCTTCATTAAATGTCTGTTTCTTTCTGGAAACTTTATTCTAATGTGCATCTAAACACCTCTGATGATCATAACACTGAAGGAGTTAAAATGCACAGTATGTCTGACAGATGATACTTCTGTCTGTTTTGGTTTTGCTGTGAAATGGCTGGATTAGGAGGTCAGCCTGTTTTAGACAGACTTGAAGTTGCCAAAGCAACTGTGAAATAAGTGTTTTGAGTCTCCTCCATTGATATCAGTTGCCTACTGTATGAGGTGGTGCTGTCTCTGCCTTTTGCTGCATATCAGAAAATGGAGGTAGTTGACTACAGATATCACATCTTTTTTGAGAATTTCTGCTGTGGCAGTAGGATGTGTCAGGTGTGCAGGGGAAATAATGTTCTCTGATCTCTGGAAAGCAGGCAGAGTATTTCTGCTTTAATGGAACAGCTGTTGTCACCAGCTTTGCTTTGACATGAACAACTAAGCAAATGGCATAGAGGCAGTTGTGTGTTGTGCAGTGGCTGCAGAGCTACCAAGGGAAGATGACCAGGAGTTCCCAGAGTTATGGGTGGAATAAAGGCATGAGGAGAAAGCTGTGATTGTTTCTATGAGCAAAGATGAAGCTCCTAACTATCTCTCTTGAGCCAAGTTCTTCACTGAGAGAGTCATTGGACACTGGAATGGGCTGCCCGGGGAGGTGGTGGAGTCGCCATCCCTGGGGCTGTTCAAGGCAAGGTTGGATGTGGCACTTGGTGCCATGGTCTAGCCTTGAGCTCTGTGGTAAAGGGTTGGACTTGATGATCTGTGAGGTCTCTTCCAACCCTGATGATACTGTGATACTGTGATCTGCTATAAAATAGGCTTTATTCTTCTTCATGGCAACCAACAGCTTTATATGACACCATGCTATCTATCCGGCCTGAGTAGGAACATCTTCAAGGGAAGTTTGTTGTTCAAATGATTTGTTTTCGGTGGGGAGAGCTGCTAAAATGTAGAAGAGAAAGTGTTCTGGAAAAATCAAATGAACTTGTAAACAAAGAAAGGCTCCATTCTGGAGCACAAGCCCTGCGAGGAGTGGCTGAGGGAGCTGGCATTGTGTAGCCTGAGGAAGAGGAGGCTCAAGGAGGACCTTTATTGCTGTCTACAACTACCTGAAAGGAGGTTGTAGCCAGGTGGGGGTTGGTTTCTTCTCCCAGGCAACCAGGGACAGAACAAGAGGGCACAATCTCAAGCTGTGCCAGGTGAGGCTTAGGCTGGATGTTAGAAAGAAGTTTTTTTCCAGAGAGAGTGATTGGGCTTTGGAATGTGCTGCCTAGGAGATGGTGGAGTCATTGTCCCTGGAAGTGTTTCTAAAGGGTCTGGATTTGGCACTTGATACTATGATTTAGTTGATTAGATGGTGTTGGGTGATAGGTTGGACTTGATGATCTGAAGGATCTTTTACAACTTATGTGATTGGGAGCCAGTACCTGTCCCTTGCTTCCTTTGAGGCAAATAGTCATTCTGACAAAAGGCAGCACTTTTTTTCCACTGGCACATCTGATGCTCTCACACAGAGTATCTAGGGAAGGACACATTTGTGGTGCAGACAGCACATATACACACATCTCAGGATTGTCTCAGTGAGATTTGGAAGACCTCATGGGGCTTCCTTGGGTGTCTGTCACTGTGTCTGCGTATTCATGGAGGGGAAGAAACAATGAAGAGAAAGGTTCTCTTGAACCTCAGGGGCTATTGATTGTATTGGCAAACTCTTGAACCTCAGGGGCTATTGGTTGTATTGGCATTCTCTTGAACCTCAGGGGCTATTGGTTATATTGGCATTCTCTTGAACCTCAGGGGCCATTGGTTATATTACAGATATCCTCTGCACAGGGATATGCACCATCATTTCGGCGACCATTTAGTCAACTGCACAAGTCAACAACACAACTTTTATCCTTGTGTTGGAAGAGGAGCTCCACTTCTTCCACCAGAACATGCTGCTTTCTGGTGTTTCTCTTTCCACTGGAAAGATGATTTCCCCATCTTTGTTAGTAAGCTACCATTGTTTTTAAAAGCCTCACAGTATATACCCCTGTAGTAAATTTTTGTATGACAGTAAATGTTTGTCAGCAGTAGGCTTTTTATCTTTTTTCTCTCCTCCTCTCCAAATAGCCTCTTGTAAAACTGCTTGGGAGGTGATGGAGTAGAGAGAAGCTCAACAGGCTGAATCCAGATGGACCTTTTGGACTTTTCCTGTATGTTGTTCAGTGGCTTGTTCAGTGTGAGAAGTGGGATGAAAGGAGGGCTAATGAGCTTGGAGTACAAGTGAGATTTATGGCTGTTCTCACAACAGAGAAACCTGGAGATAAAAGCATACCTAGACTAATTGGATGCTCTGTCGAAGCCAAGAAAGTGCATGTTGCAGTGAAGTGTCAGCTGTGAATTATCAGGCCTTCTTTAAAGCAGATAGCAAGTGAGTTCCTTCAGATGGAAAGGGAACTGAGGAAAAGTGCTCAAATGACATGATTTGATTTTTTTTGGTGGAATTTGGATTTATTTACTTTACTACTTAAATTCCTCATGTCCCCTCTTTCCTCTCCCTGTCAGAAGACTTTCCTGGATTGGTCAGGGACAAGTACAGAGAAGAACATTCATTTGGCTATGAGTTTGCTATAACCTCACACAACAACTCTAGCACGGCAGTATCTGAACGGTGGCCTCTAATTTACCTTAGCTCTGTTTGACAGCTAACCCTAGATTGGATGACAGCATGTGTATTTAGAAATGTCTGCTGGAATGTTCTTCACACTTTTATTAATGGCTCACCAAATGTCTTCATTACCTTAAAATCTCAAAGATTGCCTCTGGATTTTTTTTCAAGGTTTTTCTCTGGGAGATTAATGTTGTTGAGTACACTCATGATAGATTTTTGGGAAGAAATTATGTTGTGCTTCTTTCCAGTGTAAGATACCAGAAACAGGCTATTACCTGAGAACACCCCTTTCCATATGAGAGGGGATGGGAGGCAAAAACACCAACTAGAAAGTATGTTTCATAATCCTTGTTCTTCCAGAAAACATTGTCTTAACATCTTTGTGGTTTATAACTTAGTCACCATTCATTTTACATTCTGAAATGTGATTTAAATATTTTCCCAATGTTTTGATTTGGCAGTATTGAGATCTTAATAGTTATTCCATTTAACAAAATCTTACAGTTGCACAGATTGCTAAATTGCTGCTGTTGTTTCTCCTGTAATTCTTGGGTGTCTCTGGAGCATGTTCCTTACCCTAACAGCAGTGGAATTGTGGAACAGGTTGCCTAGGGAGGTAGTTGAGGCCTCATCCTTGGAGATACTCAAAGCAGGGCTTGACAGGGCTCTGAATAACCTGATCTAGTTGAGGATTCCCCTGCTTACTGGAGAGAGGGGATTGGGCTAGATGGCCTTTAGAGATCCCATCCAACCAGACAAGCAAGGCGCAAAAAACCCAGCACCACTGTTAAGCACAAGATGTATTCTTGAATATGTAGTCTTCTTTCTGGTTTGTATTCTTCTGTGATTGCACTTCTAATTTGTTATGCTAATGAGTTATCACAGAATGGCTTGAGTTGGAAGGGACCTTAAAGGTCATCTAGTTCCAATCTGCCTATCATGGGCAGTGATACCTCTCACTAGACGAGGCTGCTCAAAGCCTCATCAAGCCCAGTCTTAAACATCTGCCTTTGAAGACTAGAGACCTCATTACAGTATCTTCCTAGTTCAGTTGCAACAGGAATAAAGATTAAGAATCCAGTTCAAAACTAGTTCTACAAAAAGGTATTTTGTGACAGTGGCCTTTTAAACCTCAGGGGTTCTTGGTTGTGTTACATGTGTCCTCTGCACAAGAGATAAGACTATATAGAATTCAAGCCTCTCAAAGAGGTAAGATGCTCAATAATGTAGATAATATCCATCCAATCATCTATTCTTCACTTTTCATTGTGTGATGCAACTTTTGTTAGAGTAGAATTAATCAGTCTGGTGCAAATAAGTTGTTGATGATTTCACTCAAGCTGAAGTGTCTGTCTGGGAAATCAATCTTTTATAGGTGCAATCTCTCATTCCACTACCTGGCTAGCATTTTCTCTGCTGCAGCTTGAAGACTAAATAGCAGTCTCCACTATTAGGCTGCTTTCCATCTCTTGGAAGTTAGAGGATGAATTTAAGCTAGCACAAGCAAATTTTTCACAGTCCTATTTCTTTGCCTCTGTTAGCCCATGATTTCTTCTGTGTCACACAGACAGCTCAGGGCAAAGAGAGTGTTGTGTGTGGGTGGCTGCATACCCACATTCAGTAGCAGCAGTCCAGCTATTCTTAGCTTGGGAAAGGGGCAAACAACCCCAGAAGGGCAGAAGAAGATTAGGAAGATTAAAACAAAAATAATAGTTTGGGAGACAAAAATAGAGCGCTGGGTGTTGCATATCTGGGAAAGCACCATCTCTAAAAGGTAGCTGAGCCTTTGCAAATCCTTCCCATGGAAAGTGACACTGGAATACCTGTTTGCCCTTTTCTGTGAAGCAAGACAAGCAGGAAGGCTTCTGGAGATCTGCTGGGTACTTTTTTTTCTGCTTTCCTTGAGGAAACTTTGATCATATGTTGTTGGATGTGGGAAAAATTCTGTGTGTTAAATCTGAGTTCAAGTTTGTGTGTCTTATAGTAAAAAAAGGAGAATTCACTCCAGTATACTGGAATAATTGTTTTTGTCTAAAGTAAAATTAGGATCTTTATATTCTCTCCAGCTATGTGGGGGTTGTTTTTGTTGTTTTGATTTGTGGTTTTTTTTTCTTCCCTGCTAAATACTGTGAGACATGAGCGTTGCTCTGTGCTAATAATTTCCAGTCTTTGTGTGCTCTCTCTTTTAAAAACTCTCTTCTATGTCTTTTTGGGTGCATGCTTTCTCTGTCACACTCTTCCTTTTGAGTGTTTTATAGTCCCTAGTAACATATAATACTTAGCAGGAGTGGTGGCTTTCACCAGCTTAGGTTTTTATAGTGATTTTTTGGGCCTGATTTTACCAATAAAAAAATCATGTAAGTAATTTTCAATTAAAAAGTACTTTCTTGGATTGAGAAGACAACACACCACTGAGTATCTTTCCTCAGAATAGTTTCTCCTTAAAGATTGATATGCTAAGAGCTGGATTACATTTGTGCTACTTTTATTCTTCCAGAAAAAGGAGCCTATGGTCTGAGCAGAGACAAGTGCAGAAGAAGAGTCTGCAGGCCTGACTCAAAGACTCATCAGTTTAAATGTTCAAGTGGCTTTATTTTAAGTCGAAACAAACAGTTCTGTGAAGGTAATACATCAATGTCCCCTCAGCTTTCTTCCATCACACAGAAAAAACTCTTCTGTTCTTTTTCCTGTTCTTGTATCTTAACTATGAAGGAATGCTCTGAAGTCTTAAATTCCAGTTGTGCTGTTGCAGTTTTCAGGTTCTGAAATAATCTAAAAGGAGACCTATGAAAATATCACCAGTGCTTGTGCTCGTTTGAGCCTAGCTGGGATATTTTAATGAGAAGAATTAGATTACAGGCTGTGAAAAGGAAACAATGGTGATGTCTGCTGCACTCATAGGCTTGCTGAGATGTATAAGAACAAGAACACAAACATAAATAACAGAGTTGCTCTTGGGCTCTAGCTGCATGCCCTTCTCTCTCTAACTTGCTGCCTCACTAATCAGTCTGCTTCCTAACCCCCCTGGCCGATTCTCCAAACTCACCTTGACCATAAGACAAAGTCTGGGATAAGGTAGAGGGGTGGAAAGGAGGTGGAAGGCTGGTTGGGAGCCCCTCCTGGGGACTCTGGTTTCTGGGAGGGCTGTTGTGTTTCTGTATTACTTTTTAACTTGCATATTACTGTATATATTGTAAATACCTGCTTGTATATTGTGCTAAGCTGAAAATATAAGGCTCCATTCTAATTTCCTGGCTCAGCTGAGTCTAGTCTGGGTGATTCCATAAGAGTAGGGGGGCGGGTAACACCCAAACCATCATAGTGCTATTCTTGGCCTTTACCTGAATAGTTAGAGGAGCATTAGACAAGTAGACATGCTCATGAGTGCTTATTTAGTTTCTTAATTAAAAACAAAACCCAAACAAAACTCCAGATGTGTCACCAAAGGTGAAACACTGAAAAATCCTGTAACAGGATGCTGTAAGTCCCACTTTAAAAAAAAGATGCATATTCTTAACACACTTCTAAGTGTTTTAATCTGGGTTACTTCAATGAAAATCTAACATTGCCATTAATAATAGCTAACATATCACTTTTAGAAGCAGCATTGCACTGCATGACTGGATTTGAAAAGACTTAATGCTGTCAAAATCCCCAGACTACAAGTTTTCCAGACCTGCCTGAGCACTAGCCATCAGTACATTCACCAGGATAGCTTTCTGAATGCCAGCTTCTAAACCACTCCTGTGTTTTGAGAATTTTACTAATGTCATGTGGGAATCAAAGTTTTTACAAGAATTTTAATCTTAAAAAAAGGTAAAAGAATATTTTTTTTTTGGTGAATAAGATTTAACTGCCACTGGAAGGCATAATTTTGGGAGTTGTCCAAGCACCTATGCTGGACATGCAGCCTAAGTAGTGTCACTAAAAGGTTTGCAAATCTTGTTTGAGTAAGGTCTGAAAACTTGATAGGGTTTTTTTTGGTTGTTTGTTAAGGAAAAAAAGCATTTCCTTCAAATGAATGGGGAAAAGAGATGCTTCTTGGCAACTGTTAACTTGTTTCACTCATCTGAATCCCTGGCACTGATTGATGGCACTTTAACACAGCAAGCACTTCTTTTGGCAGATATCAACGAATGTGGCTTCTGGAATCATGGCTGTACTTTGGGCTGTGTGAACATCCCTGGTTCCTATTACTGCACCTGCCCAAGAGGTTTTGCTCTGCTGCCTGATAGGAAAACATGCCATGGTAAGCAGCAGTAAAACACAAACGCCTCAAGTATCGCATTGGAGAGAGTCCTTGTTTAATGCTGGAACTGCTGAAACTTTTGTGTATTGCATTGCCTGCTTCCAATCCCTTATTATGTAAGTAGGATCAGCTTAAACTGAGTGAACCAAATTCAGATGGCATGTTTAAGGAAGTGTAAGCTACACGTGAGTAATAGAGCGTGAGCCTCTTCAGAAGCAAAGGCCCTCAGAGCATCACAGCTCCAGAGAAACCTCTGCTCAGATGAGGCTCTGTGGCACAGTCCAGGTGGATAAGCAGTTGTATCTTTTTAAATGTACTTTCTGAATCTGGCTCACTCTGGCTGTCCTGAAGAAGATTTTGCAGATTTGGAATGAACAACACCTTTGTTTCTAGCCTTGCTAATGTGCCTGACATTCGTGTTATAAAATTAATGTGCACCTGTTTACAACAAATAACACACATGGAAATACTGATAAAATTATTTATCCTGGAAATATGCTCCAAATATGTTGTTTGGGGTTTGTGGTTTTATGGTGTTGTGGGTTTTTTGTTTGCATGTTTTGTATGTTTGGGGTTTTTTTTGTTTGTTTGGGGTTTTCTTGTCAATTAAATTGTGTGTAAGATATGTGCTTGAGGAAAACTTACCCACATAAGTTTTTAAAGTAGGAAGCTTTCTGAAACTGGATAAATATGACTAAACTAAATGCAGAGAACACAGAGAAGTGGGGGGGGAAGAAAGATGAAGATCTGCCAGTAAATTTCAAGAGCCATAGTTTAGCCAAAGAGTGAGAGGTGAAAGGGTTCTTTGTCCCTTTATGCAGCAGTGTATATAATATGCCTACAAATGAATGAAGCCTTTCCAAAATAAACCTGAAACACAAAAACACCCTCAGGGGTGACCTCATTGCTGTCTACAACTACCTGAAGGGAGGTTGTAGCCAGGCGGGGGTTGGTCTCTTCTCCCAGACAACCAGCAACAGAACAAGGGGACACAGTCTCAAGTTGTGCTGGAGGAAGTCTAGGCTGGATGTTAGGAGGAAGTTCTTCCCAGAGAGAGTGATTGGCATTGGAATGGGCTGCCCAGGGAGGTGGTGGAGTCACCGTCCCTGGAGGTGTTGAAGCAAAACCTGGATGAGGCACTTAGTGCCATGGTCTAGTTGATTGGCTAGGGCTGGGTGCTAGGTTGGCCTGGCTGATCTTGGAGGTCTCTTCCAAGCTGGTTGATTCTATGAAAATGTGAGCTGCATGCAAATTTTGAGGTCTGGGGATATTCTCTGTCACTTTCATATTTCATAATGAAGTGAAGCATAGGCACAAAGGTTTTTCCACCTTGTTTCCATGGAAATAAAGCATTGGTATACATCCCAAGTAGAAGTGCCAGTATAAACCTTTCCAGTTCAGTCTGGATTACAGTGGGATCAAGATCTAGCATATAGTAAATAACACTACTAGCAAGTAAGCATAGCTCTAGAGTGTAACAGACTCTAGCAGTCAGTCTATGTCTGTTTTAGACCTCTGAGATACACTTCTCCCACCCTACTGAGAGGGAATCAGGATCAGGATCTGTTGACCCAAATGTAGAGGTCCAGGGTGTGTGCAACAGCTGCAGAAGGCAGCCAGATGTGACAGAAAACCTGTGGGAGACCTGCAGCCAGAGACTCTTGGAAGGTGGGATATCCTTTTTTATTTATTTTGTCCCAGACAGCAGTCAGAGCAGTGTGCACCTCAGTTCTATTCTGGATAGCTAACTTGAACTGAGTTTTGAGTGGCTCAAATTAGATAGAAAATGATGGTTTTCTAACACAGGTTAGAGATGCAGCATGGACAATGTAACTCCTTCATGACTGCAGCACGAGGCAGGTATCTCACCAAATATTCAGTTTGAGAGAGTGAGATGCAAAATGAGAAGTCCACATGCTGACCTGACATTTTGATACTCTATCTTCCAAGTAATTTACAAAGTTTTTTGACTAAAGCCACCAGCTCTAGTCAGAAAGAAACACACGACCAATTCCTTGAATCTGTTCTCTGTGCTTAAGGGGTTAGAACAACCCAGTCTAGGGTGGAGAAGGAATATTTGCAACAGCTATGTTCCACTTAAGCCAGTAAATAAAAAGCAGTAGTGGGAAACATGCCTTAGTTCCTCTCAGCCAGTGAAAATTGCCACATGGCATAATAATTGGCATCAAGAGATGCAGCACTGCACTATGGAAGGTGGGAAAAGTGTATCCTGTGAAACTGCATTGAATAAATACTCCAAAAAATTGTTGTCACTGGAAAATAAAGGAAAGCTATTGCCAGGTTCTCAGATGGTTTTGCTCCTACGATGGCTTTCCACATGCCACTATGGAACAGAGCTTTACTTCCAGAAGGTTCATCTCCTGCTTTCACTGAGTTTTCTCCTACCCTTGGAGTGGATGCAAAGCATTTTTTAACCTCATTCTCTTTGTGTTTTATACTTATGCTTTCCATATAACTTCCTTGTATCTTTCCAAACCTGATGTTTCGAAATTGGATTGAGTTTTCTAATTTATTTCTATTTCAATAACATATTTTCATATGATTTTGGAAGATGTTAAGATTATCAGTAGAGTGGCTTTAAGGACCCAAGAATTTCGGCTTTCCTCTTCATTATAATTAGGAGAGAGTGGGGGAAAGAATGGAGGGGAAAAAAACAAACCAAAACATAAAATCATGGAATTGTTTTGGTTGGATAAGATCTTTAGATCACCAACTCCAACCGTTACCTAATTCTACAAATGTTGGAAGGAAATCTCAGAAAGAAAGGTTACAGAAGTGTTGCATTGTCAACATCACACTTCAACTATAATGTTATTTTATTTTAATTTTACTGTATTTTGTTCTTTTGTTTTGTGGTTTACCTTTTTTTTTTTTTTGGCTAAGAAAATGTTAACATGTCTTTTGGGAAACTCAGTAAAAATCTTTATCATGATTTAAGATCCCTTCCCCCCCTTTAAATTACTGCAGAGCTGATTTCCTGTACAAGGAATGACACTGAATGTAGCCATGGTTGCCTTCAAACATCTAAAGGGCCTGTTTGCTTTTGTCCTGAAGGATCTGTGCTCAAAATGGATGGCAAAGCATGCACGGGTAAGTAACTTCTTTTCCTAGCTGTAGTGACTGCCATACTGTTTATTCCTGGCACTGAGAGGCAGAAGTGAATGGAGACATTTCACACTCATTTTTCACAATACAGTCTTGCCCTAATTCTGCACGATAGGAGGCAATGGAATGTCAGGCACTTTGAAAGCTGAGAGGAGCAATATTTGTCTTCATTTTTCAGTAGATTTTTTTAGCAGCAATGTCCACCATTTTCAAGCCAAATTATTTTGTTATTGGCACAAATCAAGGCATGTCTCAAATGTATGTTGCAGGAGACACCTACAATTTATGTTTCAGGTACAAAATCAGAGCTTGGTTGAAAGCTGGATTACTTTATTGACGTTATGCAACTCAGATTCACTTTAAAGCAATTTAATCTCATTAACCACAGATGGAATTTTTGCAGTCAGAATATTTGTAGCTGCTACACTCACTAATGTGTCATTGCCCAGTCCAGCAAGATTTCCAGATTCAGGAGACTTGCTTTTCAAATTGATCTTTTCAGTGTTAGCAATCAAGATACCTTCATTCTTGCCAGTCTTGCACCTTGAAAAATCACCTTTCCTTCTCTACCCTTTACATATTGTGTAGATTTAGTCAGTGCTGCTGTTTTCACTAGGGACACTCCACTGAGTAAGCTCAGGTTGACATTGAAGCTATAACCACTGTACAGCCCCAAGAATGAATAATTTCTCTTTTTATGAAGTCTTGGTCTGCTGTATTAGAAGGCATCAATTCTCCATCCTAGCCTAGTGAACATCATTACTTTGCTGTTTCTTTACATGGAGATCTGCATAGGAGAAAGAGTTCTCTGAAATAATGAGCCGATGGAAACCCTCTTCATACATCCTCCCCCATCACCCTCCTGTCTTAACAATCATAGATTGGTTTGTGTTGAAAGGGACCTTAAAGATCACCTACTTCTAACCCCCTGCCATGGACAGGAACACCTCCAACTAGATCAGGTTGCTTAAGGACCCATCTTAGGTTGTGAATTTCCAGGAAAAACTCTGAAAGACTTTGCCTCTAATTTGCTTTCACTTCACTTGACTTCTGCTTTTTCAGGGGACCTTCCAGTGGATCTATCAGTCACTGTGATGCTTTGCACTGCAGAAATCCAATCAGAGTGAAGCATTCTCTCACTTGTATCTCCAATTTTTGTTGGTTTTTTTGTTGTTTGTTTTTCTTACAATGACAAAGTTAAACTTTTCAAATGTTCCTTTTAAGGTTGTACATCTCCAGACAATGGTGGCTGTAGTCAGGTATGTTCTTCTTTAAGCCCATCCTCCTGGGAATGTGCTTGTTTTCCTGGATATAAGCTTCAGCGAGACAGAAAGCACTGCTCTGCTATAGGTTGGTATCTTGGTATGCCTGCATATTTCTGCTAATAAAAGCAAAACGACTTAAGAGTCTCTTTAAAACCAATTGTATAACTGGGACCCAGTTGTGGTTTTGCACTGTTTTAAAGTCATTTTGTCAAACTTGGGATGTATTAACTGTTTGGAAAATAATCTATTTTGTCAATATGCCAAAACAACCACCAGTATGTATGGTTCAGTTTCCCTCAGAGAAGATTTAGTCTGCATACCTTCTGCACTTCACTCTTTTGGCTCCTGATCTGCAGAGGTCTGTCTCTGTTGTTCAAGTTTTTGTGCCTTAGCATAAACGTGGGTGTAGTTTCTGCACAGTCTTACAGATATGAAGTTGAAATGTCTGCATTTAGAGAACAGGACAGAGAATAGTCTGTGGAAGGATATTCCTAGAAGGATATTTCTTCCCCACTGGCCCCAGGAAGCCCAGGAATTTGATGTGTATGTTTGGATTCCAGACCCTTCTATTTCTTTTGAGAAAAGGACAGATCCTGAAAAGCAGCAAGGTATCAGCAATTGCATGAGAGAGGGGAGGTAGGAGAAGTTTGTGATTTATTTCAGGAATAAAGGAAAAGGCTACTTTTGAAGATGGCATTTTCCTTGCTTTTACTGTGAGAGGCAAAATCTGCAGTTCAGGTGTTCTGGCATTTATGGTGATGCTGTGAAATGAAGAGGGAATATTGTCCTGAGGTTAAGGGAATCAGAGTGAAATACAGCAGGGCTTGCAATTGCCTTTATTACATACTTTGAGGCTGATCTTGAGCAAGGCATTGGTGCTGAAAATCTATGTTCATGTTTAGTTTTTATTTCTGAGGCAAGTAGAATGCAGAACAAGTGCCTTCATTTCTTTGTGCTTCTGCTCCTTATTGCCTTCTATGGTTACCTATTAAAATGTTAGCTAGGAAGTAATGCAGTCTAGAGACTGCTTTGAATTGAACCTGGTGTCATTAACGTATGTGCAAACTTCATCAACAGGTCCTAAGCCGTTTTTGTTGTTTGCCAATGGCCAAGATATCCGCCAGATCAGTTTTGATGGAACAGATTATGCAAGTTTACTTGACTGGCAGATGGGAACAGTCTTAGCACTGGACTCTGACCCAGTGGAAAATAAGGTGAGGCATTAAAAACGAGAGGATTTTGAAGTGTTGCAAGGACAAATGGATTGGGCTTTCATGTGCCTTAACCTTTCTGCTGTCAGTGATCCAGATTACAGGTTGTGCTGCTAGTTGTTGTGCTTCTCATTGTTCTCCTGCCTGTCCAGGAATATAACCAACATAGGATGCCAAACACGAGTCGAACACTGAGTTTCATCCTTTGCTTACCAGTTGGGTGTGCTTCGCTTATTGATATGGCTAGTTCACAGAGAATTTGGATTTCTGAATTCACCTTAAATGTAATTTCAATTCCAAAGAACTTTTGTGTAATGATAGTTTTCTCCCTTAAGATTTCAGTGCTGTTTTCTGGAAATACATTGTGGTTTGGTTTTTTTCACTGTGTAGCTCTAAAAGCAGCACTATCTTTTTGTTAGCTTGTTTGACAAGCTACATCCCCTTGTCCCTACCAGGAGTACACTTCACAAGAATTAATTTTGTATTCCTGATGTATTGAACAAAACTGCTGAGTGATCATTGAGTTTATTACTTTTAAAAAATATATCCCTCACGTTGCAAGATATTGCTGTTGGAAATGTGAATTTTCTCTGTGCATAGTGTTGTTTCTGGCTGCTTTCAGTGTCCTGCTCCTTCCCTGCAGAGTTGGAAAGGGGTTCAGCTGTGCTTTGCTGACCCTTCTGTGGCAGATAGTTATTTTTTCCCCTAGGAAGACTTATCTATACTGCAAAGTGCTACACAAAGATAGTGGATGGTACAGTGAAAGCTGATGAGCAGCTCAGTTAGATTGCTGGAAACATCTCAAAGCTTGGATAGGCACAGCTAAACACATGTGAGTGTTACCAGATCCATGTTACGTGAGGACTGTTTCAGACCCTGCTGGAACATTGCCGCTTGCTCCTGAAATAAGGAATCAGCAGTTGTCCTAAGCTGTGCCCAATGTAAATCAGCAGCACCAGTGACACCGGGAGTGTGCCCTTCTTCCGCTGGTACAGGGAGCTCTGCACTGTGGCAGAGGTAGCAGTGGCAAGGTGGGGCAATGTGCAGGGGACCAGCCAGGCTGCAGCAGTCTGATCCTGGTGGCACAGAGCTGAGGTCCAAGATGAGTTAGCTCAGCATTGTTCTGTGCTTCTATGCTAACTGAATTAGCTGATCTATTGCTGGAGGCATCCCTTCTTCTTTGTTTTGGCCTCACGGTTAGCTTTAAAACGAAGGCATTTGCTTTGTTGGGACCAGATGCAAAGAAAGCCTCTGCTCTGCTTTGCATACCCTTGTGCCGTACAGTGTTTGGCTCCTTCTGGCTATCAACTACAAGACTTCCCTTATTATTCATCCTTGGAAAACACAAACCTGGTCTCCTCACCAGCAGAGAGTTTTCATGTTAACCCAAACCCAAGAAACCTGTTTTGGATATGATGGAGCCTTACAGGATAAGCACTTGGTGAAAAATTAAGATAAGTGGAGGCTGAAAGAAGAAAAAAATAGAAGCAAATTCTCTAACTCCTTTTCCCTTCTGGTCTCCTTGACACACACACAGACACCTACCCTCTTCTTCTTGGTTCCCCTTTTTACAAATGAGCTGCCAGGGAAATGTTGACATGTCTCTTTTCACCTGATTTAACTTTTGCTTCCTCAGCTGTGCTCCACACAAGGTAGCTGCTCGCTGAAACACAACTGCAGGATATTCAGAGGGCTGTTATATAGGGCAACTGGGATTTACAGCTAAGCACAAGCTGCCTGTAGAAGTCATCCTAGTTGAAGGATAAGTGTCTTTTTATTCGATCAGGGATCACAAGTTACCTCTACAGCTTTCAGAGAATAAGCAATTCGGGGAACTTTCAAGATGGAAAAGTTATTTTAGAAGGGGAACTATTAGACAAGGGAAATAGAGCAGAAAGTGAGATGGGAACTAATAACACCTCATCTATTATTTCTTCACAGATTTATTTTGCCCACACTGCCCTGAAATGGATAGAGAGAGCTAATCTGGATGGCTCACATCGGGAAAAAGTTGTTGGTGAAGCTATAGACACAGCTGAAGGCCTTGCTGTGGACTGGATCAACCGTAAATTGTACTGGACAGACAGAGGGTATGTATCCCATAGGCCATTTATGTTGGAGCATGCCATAAAATATTTGGCATAAATGACTGGTGATACAGGAATAGCAGAGATATCACTCTAAATGCAGGCAGGCTTCACATTCTGTTTGGGTAGCTGTAATCTCAAGTATACACAGTTGGAAGGTTCTTTAAAACTGAGATGCTGGAAGTTCACTTGGAGTCTGCTATTGTATTTTTATCTTTGTCTTTCCAAGAAGCAAGGCTTTGGACTCAGTTGCAAGGAATCTAAGGCATGTGCTGCCTATAAACATATATTTATGTGCACATGTGCATGGGAATATATGTGTGTGCACTTGTATTTAGAGACACATGCTGTATGTCTGTATATATAGGTATATCTGTGTGTGTATATATATAAAAACAATGAGTATTACTGCACTGAGTACATCTTGGACAGAGTCAGAGTTGTTGACAGCTGGAATCATGCCCTTTAAGCTAATGGAGGGTCTTTGTCAATCATTTCTGATGAAAGAGGAATGACCACTGGCAGTTAATGTGACTTCACATTTCATCTGATAAACTAACCTTACATGCAGAGAGAAACAAAACTGACCTTTGATGAGAAGACAATGTCAGATCAGAACATGTAATGAAGAAGGTCCCTTAAGAGTGGTCACAAATAATAGCGGTTGAAAGGCACCTCTGGAGATCATCTAGTCCGACACCCCTGCCAGGGCTTTTTCACCCAGAGCAAGTTGCACAGGACAGCATCTGGATGGGTTTTGAATAACCCTAGGGAAGGAAACTGCACAATCTCTCTCGGCAGTCTATTCCAGTGCTCTGCCACCCTCAACCCTCAAAGCAAGGAAGTTCCTCCTCATGTTTAGGTGGAACAATCTTCCTTTGTTCAAGTTCATGCCTCTTGTCCTGTCACTGGGCAACACTGAGAAGAAGACTGACCCCATCTTCCTGACATCCATCCTTAAATTATTTATAAGCATTGATAAAAATTTCCTTCAGTCTTCTCCAGGCTGAAAAGCCCTAAGTCCCTCAACTTTTATTCATAAGAGAAATGTTCTAGTCCCTTGATCATGTTTGTAGTCCTTGGCTGTACTCTCTGACGCACTTTCCTGTCCTTTGTGAACTTGACAGCTCAGAACTCATGTTCTTGATGCTTCAATATGAGTCATAATTTACAAATCAATAAAAAGTGGATTTGAATGTCCAGATCACCCTCCTTCTCCCTTTTAAACACGTTAGCAGTCCACCTTCTGTCTGGCAAGTACCATCTCGTCTACGTGATTGCATTCCTGTACTAACACGCTGGTGTTCCATGAGAAATTGTTGTGCTCCCTTCTGTGAGACAAGAGCCAAGGGTGAAGCTGTGAATTTGTGTCTGCTGCTTCCTTCTTGCTCACTGCAGTTACCTGTTTGTATTCCATTTTTGCACAAATTCATTTCTTTTTCTATCTTTGCCTGGCCTTTCTCTGCAGGTTCATATAAGCATGCAAGGCTGTCAGCTTGCTTTCAGGTAGAGGCTGATAGTTATTGGCAAAGTGAAGTTTGTAGCAATGAGTTCAGTTTTCTGTCATAGATTTATGACCACAAGGATCTTAGCTTCATTCTTTCCTGTCAAATAGATACACTGTGTCAGATGCTTGGTGATTTCTGGATGAAAAATGCTATACAAAAGTACCATTAACAAAAAAAAATCCTTATATGTTTGATAATGCCATTCAGTTAGGAGCTTTTTTTTCCCTCCTGACTCCCTTCAAAGCTAACAGTTATGTGCTAGTGATCATACTTCCCACTCATTATTTGCCCAAAAAAGGAGAACTTTATATCTCCTGCAAAGCAACATGTATTCTATCATCATGCTCTAGAGGAGATAACGTGAATGACTTGTTGATAACACAACTAGACATCCCATGCTAGCAGAATTATTTCTTGTCATTGTAAAGTTACTTATTAGTTTTGTGCTAAACTAAAGCAATGCAAAACCTTTAGTATGTTCTGCCTGAGATAGTATGCTAAAAGATAGCAGGGAGAACCCTTAACAGTGCTCTGTGTGTGTTGCAGGAAGGCAAGCATTGAAAGAAGCAACCTGGATGGAACACAGAGAAAAAATATCATCTGGGAGGAGATCTCCCAGCCCCGAGGGATTGCCATTCACCCATTTGCTAAGTAAGGAGTGATAAATGTGGTTCATTTCATAATGCTTTCAGAGGCTGTTTAAAAATGAACACATCAGCCTTGCCTTTAGGTAGTCAAAAAGTGCATCAGCCTCGGGATAGTCATTGTCCTGCAGAGCTGTATGAACTGCAATGTTCTGTTGCTGGGTTTCTTCTGTGATTTGAGACACATTCATTTCTGATAGGTATTTTCCCAAAACCCAGGAGCGGTAAGGGTTGTGCATGCTGTTTAAGCTGAAGAAAAGCATCACAGAACGTTAGGAGCTGGAAAAGACCTTGAAAGAGCATCTAGTCCAACCCCTTTAGAACCATCTAGAGTAGGCTACACAGGAATATGTCCTGGCAGGTTTTGCATATCTCTAGAGAAGGAGGTTCTGCAACCTCTCTAGGCAGCCTCTTCCTCTGTTCTGTCACCCCCACAGTGAAAAAGTCAGTGTCACCACACAGTGAAAGCAGAAGCTGGTGAAGTCACCCTGATGGTTGTAAACACCACACTATAAACTTTGATGATTCCATGTCTATTAGTGTGGAGAAGGTAGTAACTTCTAATCAGCACTTGCCTACATGAAGGCTGGACAGGGACTTTTCACAAGGGTTTCTAATGATAGGACAGGAGGGAATGAGGGAATCTTAACATAAGGAAGAGCAGGATCAGACTGGATCTTAGGAAGAAGTTCTTCAGTATGAGGGCGATGAGATTCTGAAACAGGATCAGAGGATCACAGGATCACAGGATGTTAGGGGTTGGAAGGGACCCAAAGAGATCATCGAGTCCAACCCCCCTGCTGAAGCAGGACAATTCTATCTAACACATATCACAGAGGAACACATCCAGACAGGCCTTGAAAGGCCCCAGAGAGGGAGACTCCACGACCTCCCTGGGGAGCCTGTGCCAGTAATCTGTGACCCTTACAGTAAAGAAGCTCCCCGTTGCATTGAGGTGGAACCTCTTTTGCTACAACTTACACCCATTGCTCCTTGTCCTATCACAGGGAGCAAGTGAAAAAAGCCTGTCCCCCAGCTCCTGGCCAGCCTTATGATACTTACAAACATTTATCAAATCTCCTTTACATCTTCTTTTCTCCAGACTAAAAAGCCCCAGGTCCCTCAGCCTCTCCTCATAAGCCATGCCCTCCTGTCCCCTAATCATATTCATGGCCCTCCGCTGGACCCTTTCCAGCAGATCCCTGTCCCTCAAGTTGGGGAGCCCAAAACTGTTCCATGCACTGTGCATCAACAAGGCTACTTTTCAGAGCCATGTGTTATAAGCAAGCAGTATTACAGGCAAGTCACTAGCAGAAGCCCCTGTTTAAAGCTGCATGCTGTTACCTGGAAGCAGATGAACTCTACTTACAGGCTGCCGAGGGAGCCCCTTCTTCCTTGGGGCATTTAAGGCCAGGTTGGATGTGGCTTTCAGCAAGCAAGTCTAATTGAGAGTGATCCCTGCTTATGGTGGGGAGGTTGGAGTAGATGATCTCTAAGGTCCCTTCCACCTTAAGCCATTCTATGATTCTATGATCTTTCTGGCCATGTTTCAATTTCTGAGGAAGCTAAACTAAATATACTATTGTGGAGATTTGTTGGTTTAAAGTCACCTTATATCTTGTTTAGTGCTGAGATGATCGCAGGAGTTTTGTATGTTTAAACTCTTGATGAAATTCTGGCCATTTTAATCAATGCCAGAGCCTTGTGCATTTCAGTCAATATGCCTGTGGGAGAATGGCTTAAAAATCTATTGATTTGATAAAAAATATTACCTTTCTGATGCTTGTATCCTGCTGTAACCAAGTACTGATGAATGAAGGGATGAAACTGAGTTGGGGAGAATGTTCTGCTAACTTCACTCTGGACGTGAAAGATCTGAAAGAAACTTTTAGTAGAGGTTGAACACAACAGAGGTGTTGTGCAGGAAAACTTTTAGGAACAGAGAGGTTCAGGGCGATTGTTCATTAGAATTACTGGTGGAAGCCAAGGTTACAGAGGGGAAAGGAAGGTGGAGCATCAGGAAAATCTCTCTTATGAGAAAATTAATGGTAATAGGAGGAAGAGATGTTATAGCAATGCCCACACCTACCTGTAAAGTCAATATTAAAGAGAGTTCTGAGGCACAATTAAGAGTCTTGAAAGTGCTGACCACAGAACTGCCTATAACTGCTCATGTAAGTGAAGTTAAGTGAATCTGAGGGTTATTTCAGTAAACCTGACAGGGCCAGACAATGCCTGGGAATTTGTGGTCTGGGCTACCCCCACTTTTTCAGCTGCTATCTAGCACCAGCTCTTTGTTGAAAACCAGTACACACACATGGAATCATAGAATTATTAGGATTGCAAAAGGCCTCTAAGATCATAGAGTTCAACCATCAACCCAACACCACTATGACTGCTAAGCTATGTCCTAAAGTGGCATGTTACATGGATTTTGAGCACCTCTAAGGCTGGGGGTTTCAATCACTTTCCTGGGCATCCTGTTCCAAATCTTGACCAGGCTCTTTCAGTATAGAAATTTCCCCTGATATCCAATTTAAACTTCTCCTGGCACAGCTTGAGGCCATTTCTTGTCGTATTATCACTGGTTGCCATGGAAAAGAGACCCAACCCTGGCTCAAACCTCCTTTCAGGTTGTAAAGAGTGACAAGGTCTCCCCTTCTTTTCTCCAGACTAAACAACCCTAGTTCCCTAGGCTGCTTCTCACAAGAGTTGTTCTCAAGACCGTTCATCAGCTTCATTGCCCAGTCAATAAGCAGTATGTAGTACTCCTAGAGGGGAGGACACACTGAGAATCATAATTTTACTAATAGAAGAAAGGAAGCTGAGACATACACAGATTGCATTAGGTAGGAAGGGACTCTTAAAGGTCATCTTGTCCAACCCTCTTGCAGTGAGCAGGGACACCTCCAGCTAGATCAGGCTGCCTAGGACCACATCAAGTCTGATCTTGGATGTCTTCAGGAACAGGGCCTGAACCACCTCTCTGGGCAACCTGTTCCAGTATTTCACAACTCTTGTTGTAAAGAACTTCCTCTTTGTGTCCACCCTAAATCCACCCTGCTCAAGTTTAAAACCAGATAGAGACTTATTTTTTAAAAACCAGAATATCCTAAAGACTCTTTCTTGCTTTCCATGGGTAGTGGGTAGTTTTGTTACCACTGTGCATTCTTACAGGTTTCCTTAGCCAAAGGGCTGGCAAATGCATTGTCTGCTGTTTAGATTTGCTGAAGTGCTATCAGCAGTCACTTGGAAATGCAAAAGCAGTTATGGAGAGGCAGCAGTTAGTATATATGGGAGTTGTTTTTTCCCAGGTTTTGTGCCAATTGACAGAGCAGGGATTCTACATAAGTCCCAGTGCAATCACCTAGAATGTGATGGCAAGTGTGGAAAGATCAGCAGCCAATATATTTGCTTGAGGTGTACACTCTTCCTCATGTGCCCCAGGCTTGTATTGCTCTGATCCGATCTTTCTGCTTTGAAAGAGCTCCACAGAGAGCAGGGCAAACATTTACTTACTGACTTCCTGCATGCTTTTTTGTTTTCTAAAGGAGATTATTCTGGACTGACATGGGGGTCAATCCTCGGGTTGACAGCTCTTCATTAGAAGGCATCGATCGCCAGGTTATAGCCAGCACTGGCCTGGTGTGGCCCAGTGGAATAGCTCTTGACTACTTGGCCAACAAGGTGTACTGGTGCGATGCTAAGCAGTCGGTGGTTGAGAGCGCAAACCTGGATGGCTCTGGTCGTCGAATTCTTGCACAGAATGATGTAGGTGAGGCCTTGGGGTTGATAAGTACCTACTACTGCTTGTCAGTGAGCTGTGCTGTATACCCTGAGCGAGTCTGCATTGAGGTTATTGGCATCACTTCTATTTTTACCCTGTGGCAAAAAGACAGCCTGCTAACGCTCTCTGCTTTTACTAACCAGCCACTTTGCACGGTACAGAGAACTTCTCTGACTTCACAGAGCAATGAAAAGAAGGGAAATGTTTAAAATGTGGTTTTCTTGTTCCATGCATGGCTGCTTAGTGTAATTCAGATTTTGCTGTATTAATTACACCAGTGAGTTATAGTGGCATAAAGTGCAAGAGAATTAACCTTGATCATTAGGGTCGTTGAGCAGCAAGCCTGCATCTGCACCGTGTTAACACTAGGATGATTCTAAATGCATAGCATGTCCTGAATGGAAGAATTATTTATGCACCAGGCTGATAGTTGTTATGGCTGAAATTTCTTTGTTTGACATATAACTGTATTGCTCTGGAGCAGAAGAACAGAAGCATTAACAATGAGGAACTGATGTTGTACCACATCTAAAGTAAACCATGTTTGAGAATCTTAGATGTGGCAGCTTAGTGTCTGGAGAGGACAGTTGCCTTTGTATGTTATTTCTCTCTGAGCATCATTTTGTAGATATGCATACAAAACATGGGCAGAATACCCTGGCTCAATACCCTGATTGCCATGGGTAAAGTCTTCACGGTTACTCTGTTAAGCAGCTGCTGTTCTAGTCTGTGCTTTGAGAAGGCTTATGTTCACCACCTAAGCTAGATGCCCTCCCACTTGTTTGAAGGTGAGCAGAGTGAGGTTTTGGAGGGAGAAGTGATTTCTGGTTCATCAAAAGCCCTGAACTGAGTGACTTCCCAGTGTTCCTCCCTTTTCCTCTGCTGTAGATATTCTGCTGTATGCTTCACCTGGCAACTGATCTACAAAGGAGGACCTTGAAGCCCTCTGAAAGATTTCAGGCAGTGATTTGTGTGTCAAAAATAGTGGAGAGGTAGAAGTGCTGGAGAATCACAGGGCATGGGGAAGGAAGTAAATTCAGAGCAGTAATCTGGCTGCTTGAAGCAATAATCCAGGTATTTGGAGATGAGAGAAAAGCATCACCACCTTATGGAAAGAAGTGAACGAGATGAAGTGCAGACCTGTAGGGTATGAATTTAGAGAGGCAGAGAGTCTTGGTATCCTGATGCTTTTGCTAATGCTGAAGTGAGATCAGAACTCACTGTTCTTGGACAGCTGTCCACTGAAGGATGGGAGGATGGCATCTCCTGTTCTGCTGGAACATCAATTTTTATTACAGTAGCTCCCTCTAGTGCTCCTGTACTGAGAACTCATTCGCTACAGGTGCATGCAAAAGAGAGATTATTTCTGCTCCTCTGCTATACCCTGCTATCAACTGTGAGTAAAACACTCTGTAAGCACCTGCCCAAGGCAGTGAGCACAACTATTCTTTCTGCTTATGAAGTGAGTTGGATTTGCACAGTTGAAAACCTTTGTGTGATTATTCGTTTTTCATGTACTTCTATCTTCTTTGATGATGCCACACTTCTACTTTTAATCCTGACTATGTTTATGAGCTCCTCTCCACCCTGTTACATAAAGACTGTAAAAGGAGCTGTGTACTTCATCAGCTCTGTGCTGGGTCAGTTATTGGCAGAGGAGGGAGGCAGTCCACTTCTGAAAGGCAAGTCACAGTGCCAGTACCTCCAGAAATTATGATATTTCAAGCAGAAGCACCTGGTGTGCTTGATCTGCTTGGAGTTCACCAGCAGTACTGAGAAATTACTGAGCCAAGCAGCATAGCCTCCTCTACTAGGTGCATAAGTAACACGTGTCTCTGATCCACTATTCACAGTCACCTCTTCCTCCACATGAGATAAGAAAGTGGAGAAGTGGCTATAGCTGTGCCACTGTATTAGAAGACCTATACGCAGATAATGCTTTTGTCTAAGTGATCTCTTCTGTGTATGCTACAGAGGTAGAAATGAGAAATCTATTTTCTTTGTAGGCCACCCTTTTGATGTAGCGGTGTTTGAGGATCACCTTTGGTTTTCTGACTGGGCTAGGCCATCTCTAATGAGAGTGGACAAGAAGACCGGCCAAAACAGGGTACGTCTTCGAGGCAGCATGCTGAGACCCTCATCAGTGGTTGTAGTTCATCCTTTGGCGAAACCAGGTACACTGCAAAAACCGAGCAGTCATTCCCTTCCAGCCCCCTCTTGTTCACTGATACCAGTACACTAGATGTCCTTGGGGAGAGAATGCTCTCCTCAAAAACAAGCTCTTCAGGATGCCTTACATAGCCAGACTGGCATTCAATGAAAGCATCATTTGGACATGTGTCTCAGGAATGCTCTCAGATTCTGTATATTTATAATCATGCCCCAAAGTAGATGCTGATTGCTTGCCACCAGGCTTCTAATTCCTGTTTGTCCTAGATTATTAGCACCTTTCACACAGAGAAACAACAACAAACGACAAGGTGAAATATTTTTGTAAGGTTTATTAGTTTGGGATAGGATAATTTGATTTTCAGTTGGCAACAACCTCTTTGTAAGCAGGAAAAATGTAATTCAGTAGACCAGGAATAAGAGAAGGTAATCATAGGCTCCCTATGTCCTTGTAATGTTCTTTCAGGGAATGTTGGAACTGAAAAAAGAGAAATAATAAAGGGATTTTTTTTTAAAGTGATACATTTATTAGAGAGTAAATCTGCTGTCCTGACAGAAGCTAGGTGATGATATCACATGTTATGACATGCATCTAATTTTGCTTAAAACATATAAAATAAGGCTGTTCTAGCTTTTATTACTCCTTATTATTTTTTTCAACTGCTTCAACTCTGCACAGCTAAAAGGAGACGTTGACTGAAGAAGCTGCTTGTTAAGTTTCCTGTTTTTCTGCATTAGGGGCAAATCCTTGTCTTTATGAGAATGGAGGCTGTGAGCAGATCTGTGAAAACCATTTTGGAGTTGCCCGTTGCATGTGCTATCCAGGATTTGGAAAAAGTGAAGATGGGAAAACCTGTCATACTCTGAACACTCCCAGCACAACAACAGGTACTACCCTCTAGTTCCAAAAAGCCCTTTTTCAACCCCCTGAGCATCCTGACAGATCACACTGGAAAATATTCCCCTTGTTCTACTTAAATTTATGATTGATTCTTTGAAGAATGTGAGTATTGCCCTGGGACTATGATGTTGTAATTTTGATCATTGTAACCTTTCCCTTAGCATTAAGAGAGATGTGTGAAATCCTGACAAGCGTTGTAAGCAATGAGTTGCATCCCTTGTCTTCTGTATATGAGAAAAGCCACCAGTGAGTAGTTGGCAAAATTATTTGAGGCCAGCAATGGGTGAGACTGGGGAGATCACTGAATCAGAGAATGGTAGGTGTTGGAAGGGACCTCTGAAGAAGTTCCAGTGCTCTGCCATCCTTAAAGTGAAGATTCTTTTCTTTATATGGAATCTCCTGTGTTCCCGTTTGTTCCCATTGACACTTGTCCTGTCACTGGACACCACTGAAGAAAGTCTGTTTCAATCTTTATGATACTCATCCTTTAAATATTGATAATCATTGAGATCCCCCATCAGTCTTCTCTTCTTCAGGCTAAACAGTCCCAGATCTCTCAGCTTTTGCTCGTAAGACAGATGTTCTAGTTCCTTCATTATATAGCCTTCCTTTGGACTCTCCAGTAGCCTGCTGTCCTTGAACTGGGGAGGCTAGTGCTGTGCACAGTACTCCAGATAAGGCCTCCCCAGCAAAGAATAGAGGGAGAGGAGAACATCCCTTAGCCTACTGGCCACACTCTTTTTAATGCAACCCAGGATGCCACTGGCTTTCTTGGCCGTGAGGGCACATTGCTAGCTCACGGTCAGCCTCTTGTCCACCAGCACTTCCAGGTCCTTTCCTTAGGACACTGATGTTTACTTTAAAACAAAACCACCAAGATTGATGGAAATTGGACAAGTCATAGAAAATCAGGAAGTTAGTTCAGTAGATTTAAAGATCTTGAGTCACTTTCTCTCCTCTTCAGAAAGTGGCTCTGTGCGCAAGGAGGCGGTGCCGGTGCCGACACCAGAAGCCTTGCTCCGGAACACGCAAAGCAGTGACACATTCAAGGATACAGACAGTGGGGGAAAGCAGAAAATGCTGATGGCTGAAATCATGGTATCAGGTAGAGTCTGATAATGTCTTCCTTTACTGTGGGGCTTTGAACACATTTACAGAACAAACAAAAATCAGTGCCTTTAAAGGAAAGAAAGGCTCAGCATTAAGACTAGTGGCATTCATGCTCCTAACCCACCTTCCAGAAGTTTGATCTATGCAATTAGGCCACTTGTTTTTTTTTGTCTGTGTGTGTATCCCTGGTTTATTTGGTATATCAACAACACATGACAATATTATCCATGTTTAGAAAACAAACATCTCTGAAACACTTGTGAAAGTCTCTCCCTTAGATTTAATAAGTATATTAAATACTTCTGGACAAAGCTGCAGTCAAGCCATTGAATTGTGCCTCTGTTTGGTGAGACTTTATCATTCAATTCTACAACAAATTTTGTATACAATAATACTGAATGACACTTCAACTCCAGCTAGACAGAGATTAACAGCCCTAACCATAGAACAGAATCATTTTGGTTGGAAAATGCCTCTAAGATTGAGTCCAACCACCTGTCTAACACCACCATGGCTATTAAATCACTTTCAGAACAGCCACATCAACACATACTTTGAACGCCACCAGGGATGGTGACTCCACCACCTCCCTGGGCATTTTATTCCAATGCCTGATACTCTTTAGGTAAAGACTTTTATCCTCATATAGAATCTAACCCTCCCCTAGCATACCCAGAGGTCATTTCCTCTTGTTCTACCACTTGATACTAGGGAAGTGTTATAAATATTCACCTCACTACAACCTTCAGATTGCATTGTCTTGTATTTAATCCTGGAAAGCTATGTTTCAAACATTGAGTGTATGTTCTGTTTTTCTTGTTATCTTGAAGCTTTTTGTGATCCCCCCCCCTAATATAGAGAATCTCCTTTGATTTGGGCAAATGCATCTAATGGTGTTTTTGCTTCTGTTTATGCTGTAGATCAAGATGACTGCACTGCACTAGAGTGTGATGTCAATGCACAGTGTGTTTTGCTGGAAGACGGTGCTGCGTGCCAGTGCTTGAAAGGATTTAACAGGAAGGGCAAATCATGCTATGGTAAAAAAACCCAAAACCTTCTGGAAAACTGTAGACTGAGGGAGAGGATGAAAAAAAAATCTGTCTTTTCTCTCACTGGCACCTCTACGGTGTGAGCCATCACAGAAAGGTCAATAATATTGCTTGTTTTGAAGGGGATGGTGAGCAGAGAGTATGTGAGATGAAATGGCTAATTATCACATGCCTTCTTTTCCCCTGAGTCATGAATGTTAATCCTATTAATATTTACAGGCAATAATGGGGATATTAGGAATAAAAGCATAATGTATTTAGTTATAAAAATTGCCTAATTGTAAAGACTCAGCCCATGGACATGATAGTTGATGTATAATTTAGCAGTAGGTGTTCATGAATCTCTTACAAATTAGTATTCCTGATACATGTTTACATAAAAGTGCTGCTCTTCTTTCTTTCTGGCACTAGAAAGAGACTCTAACAATCAGACAACACATTGCTCAGAGTGGCCTTTATGTTTTTTGACTTGCATACAACATAAATTGATGCTCTTTGTTTGCTCTTAAAGGCCAAGACTGAAACGCATTAGAAATGGAATTTGGGATCTAAGCATGAAGACTCACAGGAGTCTTTGTTGCTATGGCAAGGCAAAGGAAAAAAAGAATAGGGTGGTGAAATGGGTGTAATTTTACTTTTCACTGCAATATCCCTTTGTTTTTTTTTTATTTTTGAGCTAATGTGCTCTTACTCAAAGCAAAGTTCCTCTCCGAGTAGAGCTTAAGAATATAAAAGTTTAACATAAATCCATTTGGAAGGAATAATTTTTATTAAGTGTTATTTGTGGAACTTCTAGGTCTCCAGTTGAAATCATCAGTTTGACTGTCTTAGGCTCTTAAAGAATCATAGAACTGTTGAAACTGGAAGATACCTTTGATACTATCATGTCCAATCACTCACCTAGAACTTGCAATCCTATGGCTACTGCTGAACCACTACTACTAAAGCATGTTCCTAAGCATCACATCCATGCATGTTTTAAATACCTCCAGGGATGGATTCCACCTACCTTTTTTAGACCTCCTCCATCTGATTTCATCTCAAGAAAAGACCACAGAGCCCTTCTCCTCCCCTTTGCTTCCAATGTAAAAATGACAAGTGGCAGTACAGTCTGAGAGAAAATAGTGGTATTTACAGTTCTTTTTATGGACTGCTGGTTTCAGGACCCATGTGTTCCCTCTCCATGTTCTGTCTCCCAGATGTTGATGAGTGTGCTGTCAACATGGACCACTGCAACCGAAGTGTGTCAAGCTGCATCAACACAGAAGGAGGCTACGTCTGTAAATGCTTGGAGGGCTACACTGGAGATGGAGTCCATTGCTATGGTATGGGCATATGTGGGGGCTGTGCTGTGTCTACAAGGCTGGGGCAGGATAAATGAGCAAGAGACATGTATTACGGTGTGGGCTATCCTTGTATCAGCCTGGGAAGCTGTCAAATGAGCTGTTTTGGTCCTCCTTGAAAAATCTGGTAGGGGCATGGATCCTAACTGTGGCTCCTTTAAACAATCAACACCTACATTTTCTTTCTTTTTGATTCTTTCCTTCCCATGTGAAGCGTGGCAACCTTAGCAATTGATCAATATGCAGAGCTTGTAATTCTCAGTGGATACCCTCCTTTGGGTGTTTGCAGTCTTTTTAGTAGTGATAGAAGGACAGAGAGGAAGGCTGAAGGGGAGGATGGAGGTGGAGGAGAAGCAGTAGAGCTTTATTGGAAATCATTTCCATGAATATAAATGAAAGTAGATATTGAGTGTGTCATAATACTCATCAAATAATTCCAGGTCTGTTTAATAGGCATGAGGTTCAAGGTGTTGACACTGACAACTTGAGTACATTTAGAGTCTTGTTAATGATCAGATCCACTGATTTTCTGATCCAGCTCTAACACAGGTCTTTAGTTCATTCCCTGCATTTCTTATTTTTTTTAATCCACTGCTGTAGTAAATGTGAAGAAACAGGAAGTTTTCCCCCCTCCCAGTATCTGAGTACCACACAGTGTGTTCAGAGCTTTATAAGGGTCTTTACTTCTCTTCTGTCCTTTGTCCTTTTAATAAAATCTTAGAATGATTTAGGTTGGAAGAGGCCTCAAAGATCTCATCCAGTTCAAACTCCACACCATAGGCAGGGACACCTTCCACTAGAACAGGTTTCTCAAGACCTCATCTAACCTGGCCTTGAACACCTGGAGGGAGGGAGCATCCACAACCTCCCTGGGCAACCTCTTTCAGTGTCTCACCACTTTCACTGTAAAAAACCCTTTCTTAACATCTTTTCCTAAGCCTTTTCCTTCATTGCTTAAAGTTCCCTAAATTTGACCCAATTTATACATAACCTTTGTTGGACTTTAGATTCTTTAACATAGAATCATAGAATCAAGCAGGTTGGAAGAGACCTCCAGGATCATCCAGTCCAACCTAGCACCCAGCCCTAGCCAGTCAACTAGACCATGGCACTAAGTGCCTCATCCAGGCTTTGCTTGAACACCTCCAGGGATCGTGACTCCGCCACCTCCCTGGACAGCCCATTCCAATGCCAATCACTCTCTCTGGCAAGAACTTCCTCCTAACATCCAGCCTAGACTTCCCCTGGCACAACTTGAGACTGTGTCCCCTTGTTCTATAGATATGGATATCTGAAAAATGAAGAACAGGATCATTATTATGGGCTGGAAGTAACAGAGGCAGGATTTTTAAGTAGAACCTAGAGTGGGCAGAGATCAAGAGCTTATCCATTTAGAGGGTGGTTGGAAGTGCAGACAGAAGTGACAAGCTCCTCTTGCTACCCCAGCACCACCTGTAAGGCATAGCCTCAAAGTTCTCACTGTCTGTGGTACAGTTGCTTAGATAGAATGATTGTGATACCTCCCAGTATTATCAGAAAGCCAGCCCATTATCTTCCTAAAGTCTTTAAGTCTGCAATATGGTAAGAGATGCTTTCACCACATTTTATAATCGATGCAGTGTTGCTATGATGCAAACAGAACTGAAAAGAATTTTAGGTTTGATGGCTTGAAATCTGCTATAAAAACTGGAAACTGGTAAGTGAGTTTGTACTTTAGTTTAAAATGCCTGCATGCAGGCACGCTCTCCAGAGATGTGTCAAGGTATTCAGAGATGCTACAAGATGAGTTAATCTTCTATTGTTGACATCACATTTCTTGGAATATTTTGCAACAGTTTTATTCCTGTATTTTTGCTTTTCTAAGTACTCTGAGTTCTCCATACATTTTTTTGGACTAGATCCTGTTAATCCTAACTCTAGAAAAAAAAAATCCCAATGATTTAAATGAAAATTTCAGACAAAATGTGGTGGTAGATTTGTGATTTCACACACACACACCCCAAGTAGATCTGGCACATGCATTCCACATAAAATTAATCAAAGGCTCTCAATTTCTGGACTTTCAAAGTTCCCACCTTTGAAGGGAGTGCTCAAGTATTTAGTGCCACATAAATGCTAGCCTGAGGGCTAAGCACCAGGAGTTGCCACCAGTGGAATTTGGGTGACAGGTGTATATGAGCCTAAACTCCTGTTGTAATCAGGGAGCCTCTTTGTAGTAATTGAGAGACTCACTTCATTTCAGTGCTTACACAAGATTGTTAAACCTGTAGGTTTCTAGACCCCTTTCCTTCTGTCTAAACCTTTTGCTTAGGCTGGACCAGCTGGGTGGTATGGAGGTGACCAACTCTCCTTTTCCAAAGTCTTCTGCTGGTTTAAGGTAGAATGCCACTTAGCAGGACTCCAGCACTCATCCAGGGTGCAAGCTGTGACTACCAACGTCAGGAGAATGTGTCTAGTATAGATCTTTCAATGCTGCTGTACTCATGTTTCATGAGGAAGCCTTTATTTCCTTACCCTGTGGAGAGCTGCTGCAGCAGTGCAGCTTGCTTTGAGGGGCTGGGGAGGCTGTGACTGCTTGGTGTAGGAAGTACAATGGTTGCTTTTCCATTGTGATTTCCATGAAGGCATATTTGCAGAGGGAGACTATTGGGTGATTTTTCCCACAGTCAAGAGGCTGCACTGCTACAGCTGCTGCTCTTTTAGTGGAAGCTCTGAAGCTTTTCATTCTTCTGACTGCAGATTGTTTGGGTGACAGGTATTGATGAGTCCAAGATGGGGTCCCATGCCTGCAGAGAGAACATAACCTGCACAAACACAGGAGGAAACGTTACTTGCTCGAGTGCTGATGGTGCTTCTGGAACTGGCATTGACTGCAGTGAGTAAATGGTGGGAACAACTGAGATAAAGCTGCCCTTAAAGAAGAACTGGGCTTTTGGATGAATTGTTATACCTGGAAATTAAGGAAAGTGTATAATGACGTACTGGGCAGCTTGTGAATCCATTTAGCTTTCGTTTTGGAGGCTGTGTTGGAGATGGACTAAGGAGATCAGATCTGAGTTTAGTTTGGAAATATCTACATTGAGGTTCAATGCTAATTTTTACTGGCAAATTGTACTGGCAAATCTTTCTAATGGCCTTCACAGCCTACCACAGAAGTAAAAGATCCTTGGAGGTAGCACTTTTGGTTAAACATTTGGATTTTAGTCTTTGTCATTTTTTCAAACTTTCAAGCTGCACCAGGGGAAGTTCAGGCTGGCTATTAGGAAATATTTTCTCACTGAGAGGGTTCCTGAACACTGGAATGGTCTACCCAGGGCAGCAGTGGAAGCACTGTCCCTGGAAATGTTTAAGAGGCAAGTGGGCCTGGATCTTAGACACATGGTTTAGTGTTGACCATTCAGTGCTGGGTCAAGCGCTGGACTGGATGATCTTTGAGGTCTCTTCCAATTGGATGTCTTCTGTGATTCTGTGATTCTTACCCTCTGCAGAAGGCTAGCACAAGAATCACACAGAATTTAAGTCCCATTTAATTCTTTGGAACAGGGTAGTCTTGCAGAGCTGGTGGCTAATTCTTCAAAAAGGCTCTGAAACTCTTCAGAAATTCTGGTTACCAAATTAATGAGGGGAGGTGCTGAAAGTTCAGTACTAGTGACTATCTGGCTACCATCTCAGTGTGACAGCAGCAATCTCTGAACACGTGGAGCTGAGTGACTCATCTCCTTGTTCAGTGTTTGCCCCCTCCATCAGAGTGAATTTCCATAGAATCATAGAATTTAGGTTTGAATTGAAAGGGACATTAAAAATCACCTAGTTCCACCCCCCCCTGCCACGGGCAGGGACACCTTCCTCTAGACCGAGTTGCTCAAGGCCCTCTCCAACTTGGTCTTGAACACTTCCAAGAAGGGGGCATCCAAAACCTTCCTGGGCAACCTGTCCCAGTGTCTCACCACTCTCACTGTAAAAAATGATTTCTAATATCTGGTCTAAATCTACCCTCTTCCAGCTTCAATCCATTCCCCCTTTGTCCTATCCCTGTAAGCTCTTGTAAAAAGTCTTTCCTCATCTTGCTTTCTTTTACTCTAGAGCAAATGATTGCCTGATGATGGAAGGACACTGTGTAGTTGCAGCTCTGTTTCTGCTGGAAAGGAGGAAATTGTGCCCTTTTAAAAGCAGAACACCTATGAAGGTCTTCCCCCCCACCCTTTTGAGTTACTTAAGCTTTCAGCAGTTTCAGGTGTCACTCAGGAAGGGATAATTTCAAGAGATGCATGACTTGGAAGAAATGCCTTTTAGGTCTCTCAGCTGCTAAGTCTGAACCCATGTCTTCATGGGTGTTAAACACATACTGGTTCAGTTCTTTGCCTAGAAAGCTCTTTTAACAAGCTGAATTTTTCTTTGCAGACAACTGAGGAGCACTAAGATCACTTCTCCATTTCCATTCAGGCTTTTTTGCCATTTGCAGGTCACTCACAAATGAAATTTTAAAAAACAAATGTCGTTGAAGGTCACCTTGTAATAAAAGTGGTGAGAGTCATAAAACTCATCCCATGAATGTATGGGAGTGAGGAGGTGTGCTTCTGCTAAGCTGTACTGCTGGAAATACTTTGCCATGTAGATGTTTGGGTCTGACCTATAGGCTTGCCGTAGATCTTTGCTTCTAACCTATAGATTTGCTCTAGCATCAAAGCAGGAAAGAAAGAATTACTTTTGTGTGAGGGTATGTCTGCACTGTAGGTCATGCTGTGCAGAGATTAGAGTCATAATATCATTAAGGTTGGAAAAGACTTCTAAGATCATCAACCAACTGCCAACCCAACAGCACCATGCTCACTAAACCATGTCCCAGAGTGCCATGTCTACATATTTTTGAATACCTCCAGGGATGGTGACTCCACCACCTCCCTGGGAAGCCTTTTCCAATTCCTGACAGCTCTTCCAGTAAAGATTTTTTTTTTCTCCTAATATCAAACTAACCCTTCCCTGGTGCAACTCGAGGCCATTTCCTCTTCTTTTCACTAGCTACGTGGAAGAAGAGACCCATATCCACTTTGCTACAAGCTTTAAAATTGGCTAATTTGGATATCTGTGCAGGTGACCGTGAGTGTGATTCAGAGCAGGCTACAGGACCCTGTGAGTCAACAGAGTTCCCTGCTTCCCTGGGAAGCACCTGATAGCATTCTTAACAGGGATGTTATCTGTACCTGAGGTAGCTTGAAATAATAAAAACCACAGGCTACAATCACACACAGGTGGAATCAACTAGGACAAGAGGAAAAGTGCCTCAAATTTCAGGAGGGGAGGTTTAGATTGGATACTAGGAACAATATCTTAACTGAAATGTAATGAGTGATCAGGCATTGGAACAGGCTGCCCAGGGAGGTGGTGGGGTCACCATCCCCGGGGGTGTTCAGAACATGTATGGGCCTGGCACTTTGGGTGATGTTTTAGTGGGAGTGGCACTGTTGGATCAATGATTTTAGAGGTGTTTTCCAACCTCACTGATTCTATGATTCTATAACTGGATGGCAGCAGAGCAGAAATCTGCATAATAACAAGCTGCACATGAAAACTTCTCAGACTGAGATCCAAGTGTTTCAGATACAGTTGCCTTTGTACATTTTGTACCTCTGATTCTGATGCTTTATGATGGTGTTTATTTACCACGCCCTAAAGGTGCAGAAGTTGGAAAAATCATCTAAGTGTGGTTAACCAGGCAGGCAGTGCAGTTTCTTTTCAGAACTTTACTCACACAGCTAAACAGGCAGGATGCAGCCAACCTCTGTAGGTCATTCATTGCAAATCTAGAATCAAGCATGTTTGTTAATTTGATCCAAAGTTCTGGTATGCAACATAGGGAAATGGACAAAACACAAGAAACTGGTGGAAATTAGAGAGTTTAACTACTTTTCTACCTCAAAGCTTTGAAACTCTTTCATGAAATCATGTCACCAGTGCTGCCAGAAGTTTTAGGTGTCCTTTTCAAATCCTGTGTTTCAGAATCTACAGTCCCCCCTACTGTCATCAGCAATGAACATTCAACACACCCCATGCAAGGTGATGTTTTAAGATGTCCTCCTTCATATGAGTCCTATTGTCTCCATGGTGGAGTGTGCAATTACGTTTCTGATCTCCAAGACTATGCCTGCAAGTAAGTAGAGAAATATGCACTGGCTGTGCTGGTGAATGGTGCCCTTAGGCCTGCTGAGCTGAGTGCAGGCAGTGAAGTAGTTGTCCATAAATTATCTGTTCAGCACTCTTGATAGTGGTTATCATTACTCTGCTCTTTCCCGTAAGTGATCACTGCAAGTGCTCACTCCAGTCACACAATTGATAGTAGGGCTGGATTTGATCCCTAAACACTCAGATCTTTGCTGTAGATGTGAGACAAGTTCTCAGATTAATTGGTGTTGGTTTTATGAAAGAGATGTTGGTTGTCCCTCCTCTGCATATTGTGCCGGTTCGTATTGCTGGCCTTGTTGTTCATGTTCAGGTTGGGATGGAAGAGGACACACATGTCTTGTCTTCTTTGATTGAGACCAGGGAGAAGTCTGGTGTCAGCATCTTACCTTACAGCTGAAGAATTTTGGTCTTTCCAGAATGGCTACAACATGATGGTCCTCTTAAAAATAAGGAGAATAGAAATGAGACCTCAAAAACAAGACCTTCTTCCTCCTGTTGATATTTTTGTGACGCCTCATTCCTGGTTCCCCAAATGCAGTTACTGATAAAAGCAAAGAAAATCTCATATTTTCAGAGGTCAGGCTTGGCCTAGTCAGTGTGATAGCCCAGGCCCATAGGGTAATCATGTCTTTAAAACCATTAGTGTTGGGGGTCTCATTGTGTGACGTGATTACATTTAAACCTGGGTTATATTCTTCCTCAAAATCAAGCATGAAAATGTTTATAGTGGGACAAATCCAACACCTGCCTCCTTCTCTGAGACCTCTACTGCAAGGACCTGTTCAGCACGAGTGCTGTTCTGTAGTAGGCAAATCTCCCTCTATCTCAATACTTGAGTGGCTCTAGTATATATGGCCTGACTCACCCTGGAGTGGGCACAGCAGGCTTCATGCTGAAGGGTTTGACTCACCATTCCTCCAGATCTTTGTTGTACAGGCCACTCCTTAGCATTACACTGGAACAGGCTGCCCAGGGGGGTTGTGGAGTCTCCCTCTCTAGATGGGATGGATGCATTCCTGCGTGATCTGGTATTGGCTATCCTGCTCTTGCAGGGGGGCTGGAGTAGATGTCCTTCCAAGGTCCCCTCCAACCCCTGACCTTCTGTGATTCTGTGTGATTCCTTCCTGCAGTCACTGTCAAGTCCTAGAGTTTCTTAATTTCAAATAAGAGGTATCCCCCCTGCCTGCAGATCTCTGTACCTGCAGGAATTGGAAGAATATTTATTTGATGTACAGACATGGAACAGATGCAGATGCTTTGTGCCATGAATTTAGAATCGTGGTGCAGATGTTTCCCTGTGTCTGGAGAGCATCCTGAAGAGGACCATGAGAACAAAATCCTGCCATATGAGGAAAGGCTGTGAAAACTGGGTTTGTTCAGCCTGAAGAAGAGAAGGCTTAGGAGAAACCTTATTACTGTGGCCCATAAAAGGTGGCTATCAAGAGGATGGAGACTTCCTTTTTACAAGGAGTTGCATGGAATAGCCAAGGGGTGATGGGTAGAAGTTACTTCTAGGGAAATTCCAACTGGACCCCAAAAGAAATTTTTTCCCTATGAGAGCAATTAGACAATGGAATCATCTCCCAAAGGAAGTAGTGGATTCCCCTACATTGGTCAGTTTTAAGACTTAGCCTGACTGGCTGCTGAGCCTTCTCATTTAAACTGCTCTATCAGCAGGAAAGGTTGGACCAGATGATGATCCTTGGTGTCCCTTCCAACCTGACATTCTGTGATTCCATGAATTTCATAAGCCTAGGAAAGCCCTTTATCAAAGTCATTGCAGCAGATGGACTCATAGTCATATCTGGCATTTGTAATTAAATTTTAGTGTCAGTTTTAGGAGCATTGAAAATCCTCATTTTACACCTCACTGAGTTTCTTGGATTGAAACTGAAGGTTCTACAACTGGAGAACATTCAAACTGGATCACATCTGTTTTCTTTTGTTACATGTTAGCATGCAACAAGACCCCAAATGTACATATTCTTGAACTCTGGAGATGGAAGCTATTTAATAAATTGAGGCACAATCTCTCCTTTGCTATGTTCTTGGAGCTATGTCCTTGCTTGATTCTCACACTGCTGAGTTTTTCACTAGATGGCAGCCTTCATTCGTGTAGCCTGTAATATATTAAACCCCCGAACCAAGTCAAGGGAAAATGTCATCCACCAAAAATACCTTGCAAAAATCACACACCAGGTAGGATTTGTATTTAAATTACTGAAGAATCTTACAGTAGAAAGTAGATCTTCTGGCTTGTCTGGATTTTCTTGTGCTCTTACATTTAAAAAATATCATTTTTCTGCCTTCCAACATATATACCTTCTAATCTGTGGCAGAATCAGAGTGCTTGTGCCTCAGTCAGGGAATGCTGATACAATATTTTCAGGACATTAGATAAAAGTTGCTTCAAGCCAAGCCCTGCTTTTTTCACTCATCTAACTTGAGTAAAATTAGAGACCAGTAAGAATTGTGAGAAGGATTTGCGTGTACCCTGCTGAGAGATTGTTATGAATTGAATAACTTTCATTATTCCTTTTTTTATGTCTCTCCCCTTGTACAGGAAAACTAGGCTAAGATACTTTTTTGGACCTATTTCTCACTTTCTAGTATTTTTTATTTGAAGGTTTCATGCACTGAAAAGATATTTCTGTGTTGGGTTTTACAGTGTTCCAAACAAGTATATATACAAAAAACTACCTACAGAGGACTTAAAACATAAAGATATATCTAAAACTACCTACAGAAGCAGCTTGTATCAAAACTAAAATATAAAGATGTTTCTGAGACCTGGACAAACTGGAGAGCTGGACACAGAGAAACCAAATGAGGTTCAACAAGGATAAGTGCATAGTCCTGCACTTGGGAAGGAATAATAAACTGCACCAGTACGGGTGGGGAGGTGACCTGCTGAAGAGCAGACCTGTGGAGAGGGACCTGAGAGTCCTGGTGGATGACAAGTGAACTATGGGACAGCAATGTGCCCTTGTGGCCAAGAAGGCCAATGGGATCTTGGAGTGTATTAAGACGTGTGTCCAGCAGATCAAGGGAGGTCCTCCTTCCCCTCTACTCTGCCCTGGTGAGACCTAATCTTGAGTACTGTGTTCAGTTTTGGGCTCCCCAGTTTAAGAGGGACAGGGGCCTGCTGGAGAGGGTCCAGTGGAGGACTACAAGGGTGATTAGGGGACTGGAGGGCATGGCTTATGGGGAGAGGCTGAGAAACCTGGAGCTTTTTAGTCTGGAGACAAGAAGACTGAGAGGGGAATTAATAAATGCTTATAAATATCTGAGGGCTGGCTGTCAGCATAGCGGGGACAGGCTCTGCTCACTTGCTTCCTGTGGTAGGACAAGGAGCAATGAATGTAAGCTGCAGCACAGGAGATTCCACCTCAACACAAGGGGGAAATTCTTTACTGTAAGGGTCACAGAACACTGAAACAGGCTTCCTAGAGAGGTTGTGGAGTCTCCTTTTCTGGAGACTTTCAAGGCCTGTCTGGATGTGTTTCTCTGTGATCTATGCTAGATTGTGTGGTACTGCTCTGGCAGGGGGGGTTGGAATCGATGATCTCCTTGGGTCCCTTCCAACCCCTAATATTCTGTGATATCTAAAACTACTTACGGAACAAACTTGCATTAAAACTAAAACACAAAGATGCTTCCAACTCACCTGAGTTTCCTCCCACTCAAACACTTTCATTCATCTCTTATTTTTAAGAAGAATTCAAATTAAAATTTGATTCCCTTAACCAGGTGGACCTGAAAATACAAGTCCTCCATCATCTGTTGCAAAGAAAAGGAGGCTGGAGAAACACTAATCATACAGCAAGATTCAAGAGAAATGTATTTTTCCTGTTCTTTACCCATGGGAATCTGGAAATCATAGCCTCTCTGTACAATTCAGTAGGTGATTCAGTAGCTTTACAGTTTAAGAAAGGAAAAAGAATCCCAGTCTTTTTGATGCTGGATTCTGCAGGTTTTGACAGCTGTTCCTCTAAAGTCATTTCCTCTTCACCACTACAAAATTTGGCCAAATATTTCCACAGAGGTTGCCAGTGGTAAATCAATAAGCAAGATGATTGAAGTGATGATTTGGGGCTTTTCCTCTGCTGCCAGTTACAAGGTGTGCTCGCTTCCTTTTGGCAGCTGTGTGACAGGCTACGTCGGGGAGCGCTGCCAGTTCAGCGATCTGGAGTGGTGGGAGCAGCAACACACCGAGCGGGTGAAGATGAGGAACATCACCATCACAGTCTGTGTAGCAGTGCTGCTTCTCCTGCTGGTGCTGGGGCTTTTGGCTGCCTACTGCCACAGGTAGTGCTTCCAAATGTGTGCTGTGAATGTGTGGCACATGGCTTGAGTTGTCCTGCCTTTTACAGAAGAGAAAAACTTGAGGTGTTTTTCAGACAGTGAAAATTGCCATATCGTTCTTGCTCGTTCTTTGCTTTTCACTAACCAGATCTATGAATAACTCAGAGATTTCTGGTGTGTCCCTTACCTGCACTACTTACACAGGTGTTAGTGAGTCGTGTGTGTCTGAGAGGAAGGAGAACAAACTTCATTACAAAAACATTTTCGTTACAAACTCAATCCAAGAGAGATGTTGAGGTGCTGGAACATGTTCAGAGAAGGGTGACAAAGCTGGTGAGAGGCTTGGAACACAAACCCTATGAGGAGAGGCTGAGGGAGCTGAATGTGTTTAGCCTGGAGAAGAGGAGGCTCAGGGGTGATCTCATTGCTGTCTACAACTACCTGAAGGGAGGTTATAGCCAGGTGGGGGTTGGTCTCTTTTCCCAGGCAACCAGCAACAAAATTAGGGGACACAGTCTCAAGTTGTGCCAGGGGAGGTCTAGGCTGGATGTTAGGAGGAAGTTGTTGGCAGAGAGAGTGATTGACATTGGAATGGGCTGCCCAGGGAGGTGGTGGAGTCACTGTCCCTGGAGGTGTTCAAGCAAAGCCTGGATGAGACCTCAAAGCTCATCCAGACCAACCCTCAACCCAGCACTGAAGGGTTAACACTAAACCATGTCCCTAAGCACCAGGTCCACACGCTTCTTAAACACTTCCAGGGATGGTGGAGGTGCTGTCCCCAGAGGTGTTGAATGAAAGCCTGCATGAGGCACTTAGTGCCATGGTCTAGTTGATTGGCTAGTGCTGGGTGCTAGGTTGGACTGGCTGATCTTGGAGGTCTCTTCCAACCTGGGTGATTCTATGATTCTATTAGATTTGAACAGGAGCCATAATTTGTATTGATGAGAGAGATCAAGAGCACTCTGTTTGCTTCTTCCTCTGTTTCCCTTAGGAGCTCTGAAACTGTCTGGTAGGATTTGTCTCTTCTCTGCTAGCTGTCTCATCACTTTGGTTTTGCTTTCCTTTCAGCACAGAGTGACACCTAAAATTTTCCTTGCACTTGAGTAAAGCAGCATACTAACTCTCTTATAACAAACTTCCAAGCGGTTACCTCCAGCAATGAATATGAAATCAGTTTTCCTGACATTAGAAAGAGGAAAAAGCAGAGGTGTGAGCCTAGGGCACATCTGTTGGACAGGTATTCCCTGGCATTTTCAATGGCTGTAATGAATTGTGCAGATTTAGGATTCCTTTATTTCCCCCCAACACCCCCCCCCCCCCCCCCCCCCCCCCAAGAAGAATCCATGCAGCCACTGCTTAAGAACCCAGTGTGATGTGAAATGAAATGTAATTGATGTCCCTTGGACATCCAGCATTTAATAATGCAGAGTCTTTCAGCCATGACCTTGGCAGATAACTGTTCTCAGAGGCTCTTGTTCAAATGCATATTTGTGTTCAAAGGTAAACAAACAAAAGGCCAGACAGCAGCCAAAGCATGAGTCTTCTGCTTCACCCTAACCTGCCCTCCATGTGCAGGAGTTTGGTTTGTGGTTTGGGTTAATTTTAAAACTAGACTCCACTGGGCATATAAAGTTGAGCTACCAAAGCAGTTAACAATGGAAACAAACATTTCCCAGTCATATTTAGTGGTTCCTAGTATATTTATGTTTAGAAGTAGAGCAGCTGCCACATTTCTTGTTTCTATAAACTAATGGTAGAGATTCAGAACTTAAGGCAAGTCTAGCCTGATGTCTTTTCATCACCTGGGACTCCGAAGTGATGCACAGAAAATAGACAAATTGTGAGATACTTCTGTTTCCATATATACCATGGGTTTATGTGTCATATATTCTGTTGGTCATGCTTTCTGCTGCCTTAATCTAACATCTTTGCTCTGAGCTTTTTGAGGCTTTCAGGACCTTTTAAATAGAAACTTCTGAAATAGTTATTTTTACACAAATGATGCAGATGAATGCAGAAATGGCTGTACTGAAACTTCACTACTTCATGACTTCTTTTCCTGACAAGCTGTTTAAACCACTTTGAAATATTTGACAGTAATACACCCTTTCAAATCAATGAAAGGAAACAAGCTGTGTGTCCCTTCTATAAATACCTATATAATAGTGTGAGAAAAGAAAACAGCATCTGTTCCTCCCAAAGCAAAAGCATTTGTTTCAGCTTGTGTTCTGTTACAGAAGTCAGAATGCCTACAAGAAGAACCTCTACGCAGAAGCGGTAAGAGATGCCAGCAGCTGCGCTGACAACGAGAACGTGACACCTACCAGCTACAAGTCTCAGGTGACTACATTAACGTGGAGTGGAAAGGGAAGCAGGAAGGATCAAAGAGTGTTAGGGATCCACTTGAGATTATCCATCAAATAACTCACATCTTAAATATATTAAATAACTGCTAGAGTCATCAAATGCTTTGCTGTGAACCCTAGTTCATCTTACCTCATTGTTATCCCTCAAAGTTCACAGCTGCCTGGATGTATTGCAACCATTAGCCAGTGTTATTGTTAGCTTTGAACACAACACTTGAGGAACTGTGTTCTAAATTAAGGAAATGGCAATGTGATGACATGACATATCACAGGGTTGTTTGCACAGGAAAAGTGTGCCTTCTGTAAGAAAAAAAAGAAAGGAAGGTTTTTTGGAAGCCAAGTATTGAGTGCTGCATGAGACGGTTAACTTAATTTTGGGGGTTGATGAAATTAAACATCTTTGTATTAGAGGCTGCCACCTTGTAAAGACATAGCTAGGATATTATTGGGTAGTTTGGGAGGGAACATGCAAGTTTTGCACTGGTGTAGGTAGAAATGCCTGTTCAAGTTTTCGGTTTTGAAGTTGCATCAAAGAATTTGGCCCCATAAGATCTGATTTAAGGACCTGATCCTCAATGGCAATAAAATATTACACTGCTGAGACAAACCTGAAGATAGCAAATGTGACATAATCATTCTATGATTGTCTGTGGCTACTGCTATGCCCAGTCTAAGGTTTATTTCTTACCCTGAGAGCTTGCCTGTGCACAGTGTCATTCAGCACTGTCTAGGTAGCATCACATTAGCCGAACAGCATGCACTCTTCAGAACAAGCACAGTTATGCCAGTGGGAATGGCTACTGGGAGTTTATACTTTTACAAGATGAACAATAAACTCCAATGAAGGCTGTACCTTTTTACTAGGGAACCTTCACCTGTTTTTCTGGTATAGCTACTACTTCAATACTTTAAAGCCTTCCCCACCCAACTAGAGCTGGAAAGGCACAAACCTCATGTGTTGTAGTAGTCATGGTCACAAAAGAATTTGACTTTAAATGGCTTGAAGTTTGAATGTCCTAAATCTTTGAGTTAAATGATTTGAAATTTGAATGTTCTTAATCTTTGAGTCCAGAAAGAAAATACTTTATTTTCCACTTGGAGTCTGCTTTGAGACATTGAGTGTCATGGAATATTTATAGTGCAAATCAAAGATTTTTACTCAGTCCAAAGAAGGTCTTGCAAGTGGTTTAGGCTGTGTGTCTGGTAGGATTTGTGAGTGATTTTTAAACACACTATCAAACATCTTTTAGGAGTACCAAATAGACTTGACCCTAGTTTCAACATGTTGCTCCTTAGCTGATCAACTTCATACTCTTGTGGACCTTTTTGACCAGCACTTTGTTTCTCCAGCAAATGTGCTGAGTTGTGATGCTGCTATCATTTGTTCACAGCAGACACCAAAAACACACCTTGCAGAATATCTGAGGACAGGAAAATCTGAAACATTTGTTGGGACAGAGGAAAGCTCACTGCCTGAGAGCAGTGCTCTAGAAGACCTGCAGCTCATC
This sequence comes from Pogoniulus pusillus, assembly GCF_015220805.1. Taxonomy (NCBI): domain Eukaryota; kingdom Metazoa; phylum Chordata; class Aves; order Piciformes; family Lybiidae; genus Pogoniulus; species Pogoniulus pusillus. The sequence continues at coordinate 9,595,199 of NC_087272.1, forward strand.
AACTCTGTCCCCACAAGGCCAGTAGGCAGTTGTGCTAGTTTGAAGCAGGCTGGAATGTTTTGGTGAGAAGAACTAGATTGCAGGCTGTAAAAGGAAAACAATGGTGATGTCTACTTCACTCATAGGCTTGCTGAGATGTATAGGAACTAGAAATAAAAACATAGATAACCACTCTCAGGCTGCTGGCTGAGCTGCATCTTACTCTCTAACCTCACCCTCAATCTCGGACTAATCACTTTGCTTCCTAACCCTCTGGCCAAGCCTCCATTCTTTCTTGGGAGTGGGGTAAGGTTGAGAGGGGTAGGTGGAAGGTGGAGGGGTGCTTGAGAGCCCCTCCTGGGGACTCAGGTTTCTAGGAGGGGAGTTGTGTTTCTGTATTACCTTTTACCTTGTATATTTCTGTATATAAGTGTATATACTGTAAATATCTGCTTGTATATTGTGCCAGCTGTAAATATAAGCTTCATTCATATTTCCAGAGCTGGCTGAGTCTAGTCTGGGTGATTTCTAAAGTGTGAGGGGGCAGGGAACACCCAAACCATCACAGCAGTTATATTTTTGCTGAGTATAGAAGCGGTTATGCAGCTAAGTAATGGACTGAATCAACCAAACCCAACCTACTTGTCTATTACACACTTGTGTTAAATTTTACCAAGCATGCTTGAACTGAGAGATGTCAAATACATTAATAATTTACTGCAAATGGTCTGTTGCAGGCTGGAAGAGGAAGTCACTGGCCCTTTGCTAATTATTGCTGCTTACACACTAATGGATTCCTGTGGTTTCATGAGTGTGATTTTTTTTTTTCCCCTGCACTGATGTAGCCATTGAGTGTTAAATTCACTGGGGCTTCAGGATTCCAAAAAGCAGCAAGAAGCTATCCATTTCTACTCTTCACTTAAAGTGGTTTATTTGGGAACTTTATGTTAAAAAAAAGGGATTATACTACATCAGGGATGGAAAACTCCATAACTGTTAAGGTACTGGAATAGGGTTTTAGCTGCTGTTGATCGACACAGCATTAACAATCCTAAGGCAGGACTTTTTATGGGGACCAGATATAACTATAAAGAGCTCATGAAATTCACTCATTTTGTAACCTACTGCTACTCCTTTTGTACTATTTCTCAGTTGTGAGGCTTTCTTGCTCTAAGTTAAGACATAGGAAAGCAAGATTTTACAGTCAGGGGTATCAGATCTCAGGTATTATGACACCTACAAAATCTCCAAGTGCCATTTGCTTTCCCTTTCTATTCTGCCAGGTAAGATTACATTGTTGTGAGGGTATGTCTGGATACACTTTTCACATTAATATCAGCCAGACTAGGCTTGTCCTAGGGATGTGTAAACTTTGGTAAGTTTCTGCACAGGTCTGGGGTTTGATGCTATTCTGAGGCTTTTCATCCAACAACTGTTGTGCTTTACACAGCCAGAGATACTTCATAGAACTGTATATAGCTGCTTCTCTTCCACAGGTCTGTCACACATAGGTGAACAGCTGTAAACCTACAGATTTTATGTAAATGAACTTGTGCCTAAATAGCTGCACTTGTTACCTCTGTGATCTAGCCACAGAAACCCACCAGTTACCCCCTGGAGCACTGAGTCTGTCAGCCCTTCTGCTGGAACATCTTATTTACAGATGGTTTCTTTCCTCCCCTACCTCTGCTCTTTAAACGTTCCCCCTTTACAGGTTTTCCCTCTAAGCTATTTCAGCATGGTGCTTCACCTTGCTTTTGTCTATCCCTGTTTTTGTAGTGTTCCCTCTGAGTTTTATAGCATGTTCTCTCAGAGGGTCCTGTCTGAGGTGTCACTTTGTCACTGTGGGACACTGAAATTGCCCCCACAAAGTGGTGTTGAGAGCCAGAAAGGGAGACTTGCTTCCCTCTCTCTCCAGTTTCTTGCTGTGTGGTTGTGGGTCTTTTTAATACTTCAAAAGTGTCTCCTGGTGCTATGGAGAGGTTTCTTTTTTCATGAATTTTTGTTCTTTCATCTGGAAAGGTTGATGTGCAAGGAAAGAGGATGAACAGTTCTTTACTAGACTGGGACTGCACACTTTGCAAAGAAAGATTGGGGCTGTCATCAACTCCAGTGTTAAATTATCTGCAGGGGAAGGGTCATCCCAGAAGCCGGGCTGACCTTTTTCCCCCTGCTGTGGTTGGAGTGTGAAGCCCCTCCAGTCTGCCTCTAGGATTTCAGCAAGCCAGCTCGTTTTCTATTAATTTGGGTTCTGTGTGTTTTGTGCACACCCTGTGTGTTTGCAGTTTGCAGCTGTGAGGGAGTGTAGCAGCCCTCCGGAGACTAACGTGGTTGATCTGATTGAGTGCGAGACAGCAGATCCTCATCCTGCCTGTCCTTCAGAATATGGTGAGTAGGATTTCCTTCCTTATTAGATCTCTCCTCACCTTTGTAACACAGGAGTAGTGGATTATAGAGGAGACAGAGAAATCAAAATTATTTATCTGGCCCATTGCAGTGCACAGCAGAAGCCATGTTCGTGTTGCTGTGAGGAGATCACCCAGTCTTTCACATATTATTCACTACAACAGAACTTTCACACTCACAAGAAGCCAGATGCTTCCTGTGGTAGCAACAATATCATCTTTTTGCATTTTTACAGAGCTTTTCACAGCTTTGTTTCATCACAGGTGAAGTTATACCCAGCATACTGATGGGGAATGTGTATCCACAAAAATGATGTACTTTGACATTCCTTATTCATTCAGGCAGGATAACTGGAATGGTGTGATGAGGAGTCCAGGTCTCCCCAGAAACCTTTTGCCCTACAGTAGCAACTAAGTTCTGTTTTTTATGTTAAACAAGATGTCTGATTGCTTGAGGAGTGTTTGGTTCTTAACCAGAGATGAGACGAATGAAGATATGTCTCCAGTCCCTAGGTGAAATAGCAGCAGGCAGCACAGAAGCACACATCAGGCTTCCAGGGCCCACTGGCTACCACCTGGACCACTCTGAGTTTTAGGAACTTATAGATAGCAACTGAGCCTCCTAATTGCTCTGGTGATGAAAAGCTGAGCATGAGCCAACAATGTGGGCTTGCAGCCCAGACAGCCAGCTGCATTCTGAGCTGCATCCAAAGACACAGGGGCAGAAAGTGGAAGGAGGAGATTGTCCCCTTCTGCTCCACTCTGCTGAGACCCCCACCTGGAGCACTGTGTCCAGTTTTGGAGCACTCAGTACAGGAAGGCCATCATACTGTTGGAACAGGTCCAGAGGAGGCTATAAAAAATCCCAGAGGGTTGGACAGACTGAGACAGCTGGGGTCATTCAGCCTGGAGAAGGCTCTGGGAACCTTTTTTGGCCTTTCAGTATTTAAAGGGGCTGGTAAGAAAGATGGGGACAGACATTTTAGCAAGGCCTGTTGTTACAGGACAAAAGGTGATGATTTTAAACTAAAAGATGGAGATTTAGACTAGCTGCAAGGAAGAATTTTTTTACACTGATGGTGGTGAAACACAGGCCCAGGTTTCCCAAAGAGGTGGTAGCTGCCCCATCCTTTGAAACATTCCAGATCAGGCTAGATAAGGCTCTGAGCAACCTGATCTAGTTGCAGATTTTCCTGCAGACTGTGACAGAGCTGAGGACTTTAAAATGTTCCATCCAACCTAAAGCATTCTATGATCCTGTGAGAACTGATGGAGAACGACTGCTGTCTCTCTAAAGATTTGCCTTAATTACCATGTGTAAGTCCTACCTACAGAAGTTACTGGGGAGCCTGATGTTACTGGAGAACCTGGTTTGCATCAGTTACAAGTACGCAAAGACAAACATTTGAGGACCCTTGAATGGGCAGACATCTTGCAAGAGTGTCAAAATTGCCCATCCTGTCCTTAGACATGTTGGGAAGTCACTTTATTAACCAGTAGAAAATATGCCTCACATTTACTTGATTGGACTAGTATTGTGAACATGTGTAGAGCTCTGTTGTCCAGAGGAGGATGCCTGATGTTTCCCATTAGGAGGCTCTGTTTTCATTTACAGCTTTACCAGACCCAGCTATTGCAAACACATATTTTCACAGCAGGTGCCTGAGTTTCTTCCTAGCTGAAAATTTGAGCAAAACTGGTTCAACTATTTCAGGTAACAAGTCTGGTAAATAATCTGATGGTTTTTCTAACATGCCAAAGAAAGTTCTTCTACCATGCCAGTGAATAACTCTGAGATCTTTTGGCTTTGGAGAAGGTGGTTTAATTTCGCCAGACAGTCTTTCTGTCACAGACCTTTTGCTGTTCTCATGTATTAGATCAGAAGACCACAAAAAGACCACAGAATTTGCCTAGGACAAATAATTTCTTAAAATCTAAAGAAAATTCTTGATTTTTGCCTCTTCTCTTGGCATGAATTGGTTTTGTAATTGTCTGAACCCAATTCACAGAATCACAGAATAACAGGAGCTGGAAGGGACCACTGAAGACCATCTAGTCCAATGCCCATGCTAATCCAGCTTCACTTCAGGCAGGCCACACAGGAATGCAGCCAGGCAGATTTTGAATGTCTCCAGAGAAGAAGATTCCACAGCCTCTCTGGGCAGCCTGTTCCAGCGCTCTGACACACTCAAATTCCTTTCATAGTTTTCCTTTCTCAAAGCTGCCATTAGTTTTCTTTTAGTTTATTTGTTGTGAAGCTTCTGAGATGGCTTTCAGTAATGTGTATCTATTTTCTGCAGTGGAAGCACAGCATATAACATATGACAGAGCAGCAAAGACTTCTTTGGTGGAAGAGGGGAAACAAGGCTGTCAACAAGAGGTTCCTCTTGGTAAGAAATTTTGTCAGCCCATGGGAGTGGTGAAGGGAACTCCCCAGCCTCCCTGGAGTGTCCACCATAAGCCTCTTCTGGAAAAGGAACCCTCTGAGCTTGCTCCAGCCAGCCTACTGATGCAGCCAGACTAGAAGCAGTCTGCACTGGAGGTGGAAAAGGAAGGAGGATGAAGTAATTGGAGAATAGGAACTCATGAAATGATAAAGCAAGCCTTGTTTGGCTTTTTATTAAAAACTGCTCAAAACAGAACAGAGAAGTCCTTGCCACTCCTTTCCTGTCATCTCTGCTGGGAAGAATTACTGTGAGCAATGAATTAGCAATGAGTACTCTCCAAGTATCACTTTAAGGTTCACTGCTGCTAACTTCATTAACTGCTTGCTACAAGGACACTGAGGGGAAAAGAGATGAGTGGATGAATTCTCAAAGATAAGTATTTTCTAATGGAGTGGTCTTTACACACACACACATAGAGTCCTAACTGCCTAGAAAATGGGTCACAAGGACAACTGCAGAGAAACATCGATGGAAGATGATGCAGTAAAACGAGTTTAAAATTCATCTCCTTATTAAAACATTGTCCATGGACACTTTAAGCCTCTCCCCAGCACCGCTGTCAGGCCACAGTAACTTCTTGGACTTACCAGAGATATTCTTGTACCTGCTTCTGCAAGTGAGCACCAGATGGGCTCTTGCATTTGTCAGGGTTGGTGGGCTAGAGGATTGTTTGTGATCATATGGTATTCATGGTGGTCACATCTATGAAGTGAGACATAACATTTGAAGAGAAGGGTGTTTCTTCCTTTACATTTTTCAGTCTACACTGGTTCTGCAAATCATCACAGGATTGTTTCTGGACTGAGGCAGTAGTTCTACTTTCAGGCCTGTGAAGAAGCATGTGCTGGCAATGTCCTTGCCTGGTCCATTCTCTAGCATTTAGTGTGGAGAAAAAAGTCCAGCCAGTTATTGCTCCAAAGGAACAAGAGGAGTGGGACAAGCAAACAGAAAACTCACCTCAGTTTGCACTGACTTCACGTAACTGATTTGCACTGCTTGCTAAAATCCATGGGAATAATTGGACAAACCCCACATTTTTTTCTTGTAACTGGCTTCCTAACAGCTACAGTTCCCTTCCAGTTACTTACTAACTCACAAAGCTCTGTGGCATGGAGTTGTGGCTTGTCTATCATGTCAAGTGATTGTCACCATGGATCTTGAATTCCTAAGGATGTTTTCAGAACATTCTGGCAGGTATCTGGAAATCAGCCAGGTTATTAGTAATTATTTCATTGTAGGGCATGATCCCTCAGACCCTTTTTTTTGCAGCCTACTATCAGACATCATCTTTAAACTCCACTGCAGTGCCCACCACTAACTGGATAATACCGGCAAATATTATTAATTTCTATGTTTCCATCCTGCTTTTTGGGTTTTTGTAGAATCCTGCCAGGAAGGTAGGGGATGTTTTCATGTAGTTACCAGCTCTGTAGGCCAATGATGGGGAAGTGTATTGAAAGAGTCTTACCTCTAGTCCAAGATAGTTACACACTTGAGTAACTTGGTGGAATTGTTTCTGATTTATGCTGGTGTAAATAGTAAGAGCATGGACCCCAAGGTGCCTGAATTACAAACAATGTAACATTCTGTTGTGTAAAGAGTTGTCACTTGTTGATCTTCTGAAGTGATTTTTGGTGGTGGTTTTGAATTGTTGAGTCTGTTTTCAAGTCACATTCAGAATAACCTTGTAAAAAATAGCCATTTCCAGAGGTGAGTTGGAAGTAGGAACAATGAAGATGCACTCTCTTGTGTAAACAACAAGGATATTTCCATGGAAAGAGAAGTGGTTGAGGAGAGTTGGGATACTAGGCTGTGTTCAGGAGAAGGGCAACCACTGGCTTGAAGGATTAGGTGTGGTAGCTCTGATTTCAAGTTCAGTATAATTCCATTAACATTGCTGAAAGCATCTAGTTCGAATTCCCTGGTCTTGCACAGTTCATTACCGGCCTTGTGTATTTTGATGGGAAGAGAGTCCAACTATAAAGTCTCTGATTCAGTAAAGCATTTTATTTCTGTGAGAGCTAGACAATAAACTGCCTTTGGTCCCTGCATTTTGATTATCTCTGGTGAAATATGTTTGTGTGCCTAGAATCAAAGTGTTGTGTCGAATGACAGCCAATGTGCGGTCGGAAGTTTCCCTAAGCAAAGACAACGATTTGTAACTTTGAATCTTCTCTGAACAAAGGCATTTCAAGACTCTTTACAAATTCATTTTATATCCTACCCTCTGTTTTATTTACTTTGCTCTCTTTCAGTCTGAGGATCTCCATTTAAATTTGATAGTGCTCTTTACAGAACAGGACAGAAAAATCCAGCTGATATGTTCTTGTAATTAGGGTGTTCCAAGATTTTAAATGTTTCCCAAACTCAGCTCTGAATTCACAATAGTGCTTGGTGTAAAAGCTTGACATGATATTTCAACACAAATTGTAATGTATTTGGGTTACTTATTTGTTTGTAAAATCAAGTAAAATCTCTAGGGTCCCTCTTGTTTTACAAGGAGAGAATCATAGAATCATGAAGTTACTTTGGTTGGAATGAACCTCCAAAGGTCATCTAGTCCAGCCCATCTACAGTCAGCAAGGACACCCTCCACTAGATCAGGTTGCCCAGAGCCCAGTCAAGCCTGATCTTGAATATTTCCCAGGATGGAGCCTCATCTACCTCCCTGCGTGACCTGTTCCAGTCTTCCACCATCCTCATGGTAAATAACTTGTTTGTAACATCCAATCTAAATCTACTCTTCTCTAATTTCAAACCATTGCCACTCATCCTTTCTCTACAGACCTCTGTAAACAGTTCCTCTGCAAACAGTTCCTCTGCATCCTTCTTGTATATCTCCTGCAGGTACTTCAGAACACAAAATTCTGGTTTCAGTGAACTCTTGCCATGTTTGTTGACAGTCCCTTTGGTTTCATACAGCCAGATTGTAATGTGTTGGTGCAGCAGGTATCTTGGGTTTTTTCCTTCACTACTTAGAGAATCTCTACTAATGAGGATTATCTTCTGCAGCTCACAGGTAGAATCCAACTTGACTATTGGAAGGTTTTGTTTATGATTTTAGTTAGCTTTAAGCTATGCTCATAAGCCAGCACCTCTTTTGTGCACATTTAAATGAATGTTATGCCTGTTGCTACTTGTTGTCTCTAAATATTACCCAGGGGTTCTGCTTTACACACAGATCAGTTGAAAGCAAATGGTTGAAACATGAAGGTTCCTCAGGTTTTATTTTGCTAAATATTTTTCAGATATGCAAAAAACAAAAACAAAAACAAAACAACCCAACAAAAACTAAACAGCAACAACAAAAAACAACCAAACAACACACTTTAAAAATGATTAGGATGTAGCTAGCTTTAGCATTGACCTCAAATCCTACTGGTGTACTCTGAGGTTTGAAAGTTAAATTAACATGTGTTATATCAATCTGCAAAAGAGGAATTTGTAAATATATAAATGTGAAATGCTCGACAAGTCAAAAGGGAGAAAACTACTGGGCAGTTCTAGAGAGCAAGGGAGAAAATGGATTTATTTTGTGAATGTTTGCTTTGTTTCTATTCTCTAAACTCATATTTTCATAGTAAAAGGTGAGGAGTGATTCATGCCCATTCACAATGGACATAAGCAATGCAATGGTTCCCAGTTGTGGCATTGCATGACATGTCTCATTTTAAGGCCCTTTTCCAGTCTCTTGCAGCTTCCCAGAGGTTTATCTGTTTAGAAAAAAAAATTATCTCCTGGTAACCTCTTTCAGGAAATAAAAACTAAAATAGATTCTAGGGAAATAATAAAATAATTAGTCATTATGAGATTAGGAGAAGCCTCTACCTTGTTAACATCTGTTGTGGTTTTGTCTTATTAGGAGTCACTTTTATCTCATGGTATTTCAGAGGGATGCCTGCATTGTTAGGTTAGTCTTCAGGAAACACTTGGTGTTATTGCTCCTCTCCCTGATAGCTTGCCATTTTTATCTCTCTGCATGTGAAAAGGAAAGATGTTAGTGGCATTAGAAATGTCTCCCAGAGCCCCAGGAATGCACCCCAAACACAATCTTTAAGGTGATAGCCTAAGTTGCTCATGGTTCTCTGATCTTTTATTGAGACTGCTGTTTAATGCCAGGTTTGATGTGGACCAGGAACAGCCAACGTTGTGAAGACCATTCATCATGGGATTAACTTTCAGGCACTCCTCGGTACTGAGGTGGGTGAGATTCAGACCAGTGAAAAGGCTTAGTCCTTTCTAACCAGCCTTAAAAGACCTAAATGTCCTGCAGTTTCAAGACTATGGAACTTGTTTTTTGAGGCAACTGCTTCAAAGCCCTATTGTATGTAAGCCCTATTGTAGTATAAGCTGGCCACTATCCTATCTTTCTCAATAAGCTAAGTGCTGCAACCAAACTATCTTATCCCTGCCCACTACTTCTTTAGAGGAGATGGTTCTTACTCTTTTTTTGTTCTATTAGGTGAAAGCAGAAGCTAAACCAAAGCTTAGAAGGAATTTCTACACTTCACAGATCAAAACCATATAGTCTGGCAGCTGAGTTTCTTTCCAGGTAAGAAGTTAGGAAATGTCTCCAAAACTAATGTTAAGAACCTTTGTTTTCACTTGCACCCACTGCTGCAGGGTACTGTTACTTTTCCAAGCATCCAGGACCTGCAGTTCCCAGGTTGTCCATGTTACTCCTATGATGGGGCCATCAATCTGATCCTCACTATACACTCATTATGGATTATTGGCTTCTGTCTACCAGCCAGTTTTCAGCCCCTGTAGCAATATTTGCCTTACCCATGTGGCCATTATCCAAACCAATTTGGAATGGTTTTAAAAGTAAGTCAAAGACACCACAGGAGGGAATTTCTCACTTGAATGTGAGCAGCTACTGGAAACAGAGCAGCTAGAGTCCCAGTCCATTAATAAGTCCTCTAGGTATTAATATAATGCAAACAATGAAAGTAATAATAATGCCTAATAGAATTAGTTACTCAGGCCCATATAAAGAAGAGGAAGGTTTAATAGCTTCATAGTTTCACGACCCAGCAATTTTCATGCAGCTCTGGGCTTTTCATTGATTAGACCCAACAAGTTTTATGTGCTGAATTCAGGCTACAGAACAGTGTGCACATTATAATGAACATTATCTCTTTTAATATTGATTGCATTTGTGGGTGATGTAATGAATGGAGAGAATGCACAGCTGATACTTCATTAGCTGATGAGTAGTCATTAGTCATATTGTGGTGAAGGTGTGCTGCACCTAAATTGATTCTTTTTCACTCAATTAATTAGGAATACTTACATAAAAGTTTTAATGCTCATTGCTTCCTGTTTGCCTGAGAAATTTGGACCTGGCTCTATGCAGCCTTTGTGCACTGTGTATGCCTGTACATAGTGAATGAAGAAGAAAAAACCTGAGTTTTAAATGGCTCTTGAAAAAGAAATCAACAAACTAGGTTCAGCCAGATACTGAACATCTCACTGGAGACCAAAGTCAGTAATAATGATGGGAGATTTGAGGATCTCTGCAGCATTTGTATGAAATAATAATAGAGCTCAAACTTCTTTCTGCTGCTGCTATCACTCATTAAAGGTTTTAGCAGAGACCTGGATACAGTCGCATTCAAGTGAGGTGTTTGGAATTAAAATACAGATAAAAGGGAAAAGGTTAATCCAGGTCAAGGGAACAGACCAAAACTGCAATTGCATAAGATTATTTCCTCATTTCTTCAATGGTCAACAGCAGTTAGCTTTAAGTAACACTCTTCTCTGCAAAATCTCCCAAATGAGAGCCTATCCAGGTTATTAATTGCAGGTTTTGGCTTTGTCAGTATCCTAGACACTGATTTTTTTGACCCTTAGAGAGAGTTTTGTCTGCCTCAATGCAGAAATGTGCTAAACACAACCTCTGGGAGATTGGCATACAGAACTGCTTACTGTATGATGTAATCTTAACACTGCTTTCCTCTTTTCTCATCCATACAAATATGTATCATTTGTAGGAAGTTCTCATTGCTGTCTACAACTACCTGAAGGGAAGCTGTAGCCAGGTGGGGGTTGGTCTCTTCTCCCAGACAACCAGCAACAGAACAAGGGGACACAGTCTCAAGTTGTGCTGGGGGGAGCATAGGCTGGATGTTAGGAGGAAGTTGTTGGCAGAGAGAGTGATTGGCATTGGAATGGGCTGCCCAGGGAGGTGGTGGAGTCACCGTCCCTGGAGGTGTTCAAGCAAAGCCTGGCTGAGGCACTTAGTGCCATGGTCTAGTTGACTGGCTAGGGCTGGGTGCTAGGTTGGACTGGCTGATCTTGGAGGTCTCTTCCAACCTGATTGATTCCATGATTCTATGATCAACACTGAGTCCATTTTCATAACAGTAAGTGAGCCGTGAGCCCAGAGCTAAACACTACCAAACGCTGAAGAAGTTGTGTCTGAATATGCCCTACCTTGCTGCTGGATAAACCAACCCTAAAATCTTCAGCCAGCCAGTGGTTCCCTACTTGTCTTCTGCACCCCATATACTATATAGCATGCCTTCAACATGAAAATTCAGAGCTTTGTGGCTGAGGATGCTGCTACATTAGAGAGTGACAGTGAGTAATCAGCAACTCTCGTTTCTGTTCCTTACTCCACTGTGCATGAGGTGATGTCAGGCAAATAACTCAGCAGGTCCTTGCAAGTGTCATCTCACTTGGAGGAAAGAAAAAGAGTGGAGAACACAAGAATCCTTTCCTGTATTCTGACAGCTCTCAGTGTGGCATGTTTTTTGATCTTTCAAAGAAATTCCCAGAGGAGGGCTATACTTATAAACCAGGCTTACCTTAAAATCACTGAACTTGGAAAGAAGCTGATCAAAATTTGCATTTCTTGCTGCTTCAGAGACAAATTAAAACCTGTTTGAAGTGGATGCAGCTCTAGCAGAGTTGTTGGTGTTGACTCATTTTACACCAGATTTGAATCTTTCCCCATTCTTACGTTATTGTGTGCAAAGAATGGATAGTCTACATCCTAACTCACTCAATGTTTTAGGTTTGTGTGATGTTAATTCATCTTTCTTGGTGAAATTCAACCATTTGTCTAGAGCCTGCTCCCCACAGAGTCCAACTTAAATGCAAAAACAGCCCTTTGTGTAGACGTGAATCCAGCCTCTGTTTATATCTGTAACGATAAGCTGGTCCTGCTCTTGGGTTGTAGAAATGCTTTGCAGGACAGAAGCACTGAAGCTTTGCATTGAGAGGCTTTAACAAGGAAAACACGGGTGTGTTTGGCTCTGTGTATATTGTAGGATGAAGAGAGCATTAGATGCATTCAGATGTATTGATACAAGGTCTTCTGATCTACAGCAACACAAGGCATGTAGTGTGAAGTCTGCTCCAAGAGTCTTTTCAGTCAAAGGACTTCAGCCAAGCCTGGAGGGTGTAAGCTGGGCTATGCGAATGTGCTCAATACCACCCAGCTTGCTAGGAGCAAAGGAGGGAAGGGTGGGAGGGTTCTTTAAGCAGTTAGAACTAACAAATGACTCGTTTTGAAGTCTTAGGAAAGAATGTGTGCTAGAGTGCACTAATGCTGGCAAACAACGGCAGAGAAATGGATACGGCCAGAAGCTGGCAGATCTTCCATTGGAATGTAAAGGAGGAGGGGAACGAAGCCAAGAATAAAAAGACTAGGTGTTATTTTTAACACATGTGTTTACAGAAAAGGGATGGATTTCACTTTTCACCTTTTTCCAGTTTAATGTGTTTTTTTTTTTCTTCTACTTTGGTTTTTGTTACTTTTCTAGTTCCCCCTCCCATTGTTCTATTCCAGGGCATTCAGCCTTACATAGAGATGGCTTTGTAACCCTGGTGGTATCCCTCTGCTTCCAATCTGCAAAATCCAAGAGTCATATCTAGTACACTACTAAACACTTGCACTTATCTTGCATGCTGTACATGGAAAACAAGCACCCACAGTCTGTTTCTTCAAAGACATAAAAGCCAAACAAACACCCAGAAGGATGTGAAACATCTGAAATGACGATGGCTGGCAGATTCCAAACCTCATCATCATAAAAGTAAGGATGAAATAGGAAGTTTATTTATTCTGGAAGTGGTCTACAAGAGGGAGAGGGAATGAAACAGTGATTAAATATAATGGTTCATCAGAACAGGCATTCCTGAAGACAAATCTAGACCATCTCTCATAGTCTATAAATTAATATAAACTCTCCTATTATTTCCATGAGTGAAGTGTTTCATATTCTGAGGCAGTGTTTTGAGGTCCTTTCACGTGCATGTTTGTGTTTCTGTCTTTACATTAACACATAGTGAATTAGCTTAAGGGTTTCATTGCACAGACTGTGTTATTATTCAATGGATATATCCAAGAAACAGCACAAAGCTGAATGTTTCAGTGGATATATCCAAGAAACAGCACAAAGATGAATGTTTCAGTGGATATATCCAAGAAACAGCACAAAGATGAATGTTTCAGTGGATATATCCAAGAAACAGCCTAAAGCTGAGTGTTGTGCTTAGAGGAACTAAGCTCTTTCCAACGGTACAGAGTTTCTTGCTCCAACCACTGGATGAATGTGATCTGTGCTGTTTCTCTGGGTTCTGTTCAGTAGGTCTGGGCAGGGCAGCGCTGACGCTGCCACCTGTATACATGCTGGGCTGTGATTCACACAGCTGCCCACTCTTGCATTCAAACTAACAGGCAATGTAGATCAAACATCCACATCCTTTTGTTGGTTACTTACCCAAACCATGTCTACTTACCATATATTGAGTGACCACTTAAACCTATTTATACAGGAATTTTTTGCCTTTATCACTACCACAGCTGAGTAGCAACATCAAGCAACACTTTGTCAAATAGAAACTCTGGATACTCCCAGAAATCTGTGACATTTTCTATCCTACCAGGAGGAAGGGACATAGCATTGAATTGCCTCAGTACTTTGGATGTCAGATAAATGTGGCATCCACTTGCTGGTAGTCTGAGCTGTAGGACACATACTTCTTTAAAACTCTAAATGATAAATGTCATTGTGAGTGTATGGTTTTTCTTTTTGGCTGCTGGATGGAGAAGTGTGGTAGTCTGGGGGTGGGGGTGGAGGGGGTAGGTTCCCTAAAGAAAACTACAGAGACAAGTCCCATCCCAGGGGACAGACCTGGTCATCCCAGGATATATAATAGAGACAAAGTCCCGTCCCAGGGGATGGACCTGGTCACCCCAGGATATATAATAGAGACAAAGTCCCATCCTAGGGGACAGACCTGGTCACCCCAGGATATATAATAGAGACAAAGTCCTGTCCCAGGGGACAGACCTGGTCACCCCAGGATATATAATAGAGACAAAGTCCCATCCCAGGGGACAGACCTGGTCACCCCAGGATATATAATAGAGACAAAGTCCTGTCCCAGGGGACAGACCTGGTCACCCCAGGATATATAATAGAGACAAAGTCCTGTCCCAGGGGACAGAGCTGGTCATCCCAGGATATATAATGTTGTTATTCTATTCCTCTTTTCAGTATCATAGCTTATCAGGCTGACTGATATCCCTCCCTCTCCCCTCCCTCTCCCCTCCCTCCCCGCTGTCTCCCCCCCCCCCCCCCTCGCCGGTCCCTCCCCCCTCTCTCGCCCCTCTCTGTTGTGGAGGGCCTGTAAGCCCGAAAGCAGGCTTATTTATGCCTGCTCTGCCTGGACATGTCCCTCTGCCTGCACCAGGGGTAAACGAGCACAAAGGGGCACAACAGACCGGGGCCATAAAGTCAGTTGCCCAGGACACCTGGCTGTGTAAGGCCCCAGACGCCCAGCTGGTGACTCCCTGGTGTAAGCCCATGTGATGCCCATATTTGGGCTAGTCCAGGCAAGTGCCTTTTGCCCGCTATGGCAAGGTCTGGCTGGCTGCCAACCTGATTGGTCATTCCAGTGGCCAATGAGGCCATGAACTCTCGGCCCACATTCGATAGACAGCGCTGCACAGGCTCAGGTGCAGCCTTCCCCACACTACTCGTGGCTCTGCCGCATGCTTGCCTGCCTGCCTGCGTACCCCTGGAGAGAGCAGCCAGCGGGAAGCAGCAGCGTAAGGTCAGACTGCCATTTCCCCTGACGCCGGAGGACTCCAGCCGCAAAGGCCACAGACAGAGACCCTGAAGAATCAGACACTTGCAGGGTGATCTCTTATTGATCCCAATGGTGAGTAAATACTTGACTGCCTCTGTAACTCCTCTTACCTCTGCCATAAAGCAGAAAGCAGATGACAGTGTAAGACCCCCGGCGGCATTAAGCTGCAGGGAAAACTATCTCTCTGTTACTAGTTCCAATGTTTGCTAGTTAATTATAAGTTAATGTTTGAGATGTATATATATATATTCCCATAATGGCTTCATAACCATTGGTTGGGGGTGGTGAGAGTTCAGAATGTCGAGTTTAATAAACATATGTGTTTATATAATATTCTCTCACCCCAGTGAACTTTCCTCCCCCCCCCCCCCCCCCCCCCCCCTTTGCTTCGTCTCTCTGGGCAGAGCAGCAGCGCTGCTGCCCTCATGGCCCGTGTGGGGCAGGCGGCGCCGGCTGGCAGGGAATTTTGAGCTGCGTCATGCGGCCTGCTCGGGCCTTGTGGGCCTGAGCCGGGCAGGGCAGTTCTGGCCTAGCGTCAGCCTGCTGAGGGTGGAGGGGCTGCAGGAGTGCTGGATTTTAGTCGCCCTGGAGAGGGGCCTGGAACGCAGCCCTGTGAGGAGAGCCTGAGGGAGCCTGGAGAAGAGGAGGCTCGGGGGGACCTCACTGCTGTCTACAACTACCTGAAGGGACATTGTAGCCAGGTGGGGGTTGGTCTCTTCTGCCAGGCAACCAGCAACAGAACAAGGGGACACAGTTTCAAGTTGTGCCAGGGGAAACATAGGCTGGATGTTAGGAGGAAGTTGTTGGCAGAGAGAGTGATTGGCATTGGAATGGGCTGCCCAGGGAGGTGGTGGAGTCACCATCCCTGGAGGTGTTGAAGCAAAGCCTGGCTGAGGCACTTAGTGCCATGGTCTAGTTGACTGGCTAGGGCTGGGTGCTAGGTTGGGCTGGCTGATCTTGGAGGTCTCTTCCAACCTGGTTGATTCTATGATTCTCTGAAAGGCTTGGTTCAGCTTGTGGATATATTCATTCTACCTGATTGCCTTTTGCATATATGCACCTGTAAATAGAATCTCCCTTCAGACTTCCAACCAGTGTGCAGTATCTTCATTCTTACTCTTCAAAAGGACCAAGTGTCATTTCTGTCCTCCAGTCCCAGCTAGGTCATGGCCCTAAACTGGGATGAAAAGTGATGTTAAGTTTGTGGAATCATCTTTCTCTTGCTGAACATAAATAATCAGTGCTGTGAAACCTGAGAGGCCATGTAAGTGTATGTGAGATTTCCAGTCACAGTTCCAGTCCTGCAGGGTATGAGACTTCCAGCTTCTGCTTCTTCTTCTTCTTTTTTTTTTTTTCCTTCAGGACTTTCTGAAAAGTTTTTCTAGGAGAACATTTCAGATCAAAAGGTTTTGGCTAAGCTTCAAAGAAGAGTTATGTAAATGTATAGGATCACAGCTGCAAAGAACCTGTCAAGTTCCTTCTAAGTATCTGGAGAATGCTACTGGAGTCGTTGGTTTTGCAGAACTCTCAAACTGTTTTTGGTTGGTTGGGTTTCTTTTGAGAGTGCTTCTGTTTGTTAAGCTTTCCTCTTGTACTTTGAAAGTTCTTTTATTCTCTTTGGGATATTTTTGGGATCTACGTTTCAATCAGACTCCTAGGTGAGGGCATGTACATGGAGTGGCTGAGGGAGCTGGGGTTATTCAGCCTGGAGAAGAGGAGGCTCAGGGAGGACCTCATTGCTGTTTACAACTACCTGAAAGGAGGTTGTAGCCAGGTGGGGGTTGGTCTCTTCTCCCAGGCACCCAGTGACAGTACAAGAGGAAACAGTCTCAAGCTGCACCAGGGCAGGTTTAGGCTGGATGTTAGGAAGAAATTCTTCATGGAAAGAGTGATTGCCAATTGGAATGGGCTGGCAAAGGAGGCTGTGGAGTCACTATCCCTGGAGGTGTTTAAAAAGAGACTGGATGAGGCACTTAGTGCCATGTTTTAGTTAATCAGAAGAGTTAGGTGATAGATGGGACTTGATGATCCTAGAGGTCTTTTCCAACCTGGTTGATTATGTGGTTCTGTGATGTAGAGGCAGAGAAAAACTTCATGAAAAAGGACTTTGAATTGAGTAGGCGAATGATAGATAGACTTGAACCGAGTAGGCAAATGCTAGATATACAGTTGGACACTTATACCCTACCCCAGTCTTCCAAACAAAAATCCACTTATTTACTAGCAAAAGTAATGTTATTAAATGCTGTGTTCAAAACTTTCTATCCAGCATTCATTCAATCACTTTGTTTCTGTGCATTACAATGCTTTATTTTCTTTGCTCCTGTGGATTCTTGCTTCACTCATGATCGAAACAATTTAGCATAGATTTGTGTGAGTAGATTTACACTCATTTGGTGCTCAGTTTTGATTAGATTTTAGCAGCAAAATCCCCAGTGTGGTTTTAGAGAGAAGAAGTATTGAATTCATTTGAACAGAATCCTAGAAAGCATTAAGCTAGTTTCAGGTAGAAGTTGGACTTGAAAGCTGAATTCAAATGTGTTTGTTTGTGACACTAACACTGTTGTGTAAACTGCTAGCAAGTTTTTGTCTTTTTGTCCTGCTTTCCTCCTGCTGTTCAACTTGCTCCATCAGGAAACCTCAAAAAGTGGAATTGTCCCTACTCCATCACCTAACTCCAAACCTGTATGCCTGTTGTGCTTAGCTTTCAGCACAGGCAGCGAGGCTGTTGTACGACCTGTTCACATTTCAGTTGCAGAAGTTTAACAGAATGAGTTTAGGAAAGGATGGAGTTGCAGCTCACACTGTGAATTTCCTGGCTTCTTATTAAAACCAGATGTTTGGTACTGTGATAACATAGATTTTTATGGGTGAATACAGCAATATTTTATTTCATAAATATGTGCTTTACAACAAATCCAGTGGGAATTGTAAAGTAGTACCTGACAATATCAATGTTTAAATGTCCCAGTGCAGCATATTGAAACAATAGCAATTCTTTGCTCATGACACAGCTGAGGTGCAAATCCATCTGCTGATACCCTCTGTGAAATGTGTCAGATGGAAGGGAGAAACAAAATCTCTCAGGACAATATTTCAGGGCCAAATGCAGTCTCTTATGGGATGTCTTTACAGATTGATTTCTCTGGGCTATGAAAAATAAATGTAAACATTCTTGCAAGAGTCTGTAAGCATTTATGGCTTTGCATTATGCATAACTTCTGTCCATTTATGGCAGAAAGAAACACCGCAATATGTCATGCAGACTTTTCCGTGCTGAGTGCTTGGTGTTGTGTTGGTATGTCAATAGGATCTCAAAGAAAATCTTGTCAGCTCCATGTTTGTTTTCTTGGAAGGAGTTAATTGCAAATCCACCTCCTTCTCCAATGGGAAAATTCCATGTAAAGCACTTTTTATTTCCCTTTTTTCTTTTTCCCCTTCTTTCCCCCTTCCAACCCCTCTTCCATCCCCCTTCCTTTCCCTTTCTCTTCCCCCTTGTCTCCTTGCTTTGGGAAGGCACTCAGGCATGTTGCCAAGCATTGAGATGTACAATCCAAGCCAGTAGGTGGTGGAGCCAACCTGGCACCTGTCAGCATGATGTATCCCTACCTGATGTCTTCATGCTGGAGCCAGACCCAGTGGCTCATATAGGAATAAGGAGTTTTTAGTTGTGTCAAGCCTGCTTGAGCATGATGCTTCAAGTTTTCACCTTATATTGCATTTTGTAGTGGAGAAAACTTGCTCCTAGGGTAAGGCAAGAGCTGGGCTTACTCTGCAGGCAGAGATCAGAGTGTGAGTTGCGATCTAAGTAGCTGTACTGACTAAAAATTCCTCTTGTGAAAGCACATGCAGACTAGATTTTCTATGCATAGGGACTGGTAATGAGGTGGTAATGAGGTGTGGTGAAAACCTGGCTTTCTGTGTCCATCTTTCCCTTTTGCTCCTTCAGCTCTTTCTGCTTTCATTGCTGTTGCCTTTAATCCAGTATGAACACAAGCACCTGAAGGCAGATTTCAAACCCACAAGCAGAACACTGTTGTGGCAGCAGATTTAAGAGTTACAGTGTTTACTCCAAAATATTGAAGAGAACTGACACAAAGCATTAAACACCATTTTTGCTTAGGAATGAGAGTCAGGACAAAGCAATGCCATGATATTGTTATTTCAGAGTTAGAGTGATCTAAACGTTGCAGTTGTTCACCTGTAAAGCTCAGCCCCAAAACTGGACATTAGTCTTTCATTCAGTTTCACAGTTGATGTGGCTGAGATTGAAAGTGCTGGAATGAACTGATACCTTCAACTTGTCTCCTGAATTCTGTGCCAAGGAGTCCATACTTCTCTAAGAAGTACAAATGGAAGTTTTATATGGATGAAAGTCTGGATCATCCTAGGCAAGGTCCATCACTGTAACCTTTTGGTCTGTGGAGAAAAAAAGTTCTCTTACATGAAATCTATTTGGTGCTTGTGAAGACATATGGAGTGAGAATACTGGAAACCACATGCCTGCATTTATCTGAGAGTTGAGGATTCTCCTTCCTGATGGGTGAGAAAGAAGTTGTCTCAAATCTTATTCCAAAGTTTCCTTTAAGTAAATCTTGGAAGAGAAATCAATTATATCAAATAAGTAATTTTAACATGAAAACTGGTCCAAAAGGGCTCAAAATTATACCACAAATTCCCTTCAGCTAGACACAGATTGATCACAGCTCTGTTGCAAACAATCTGCTCTCACATGTTGAAAGCCCAAGGGTTGGTCTTTCTCTTTTTTTTCTCTCTTTTTAACAGGAAAAGAAAATCATTGCTCCCTCAGTTCATTAACTCTGCCAGTCTCTAGTGCTATTAAATGTCTTTTCTTAATAGTTTAAAGCAACACTTTTACATCATTTTAAACACGTACCAACATCAGTTTGGTGAAGGTCCTGCATCAGCCTGGGAATGATGGTGAGAACAGGACCTCAGGGAGAGGAACTTCACGTTTTGTCACACTCTTTCTGACTTTGACCTTAATAGAGGAAACTATGACCTGAGAGTCTGCATCTATTGATATAATCCAGCAGTTTTCTTTTCTGGCCGCAGGTTTGCCACACACTTGTTCTTTGATGTTGGACAATGTGGTGCTTGGTCTGTATCTCTTGGAATAGAAGCTTTCTGAGTGCATGAGGCTTCTCTCCTCTGCAAAGCCTCCTTATGCCATGGCATGCCCCGCAGTGCTATGCCCAGAGACATGCCCACTTTTACCTTAGCCAGGTCTGGAGCATCACCCTGTTGGTGTGACAGGCTGGGCATAGGGCTGGGCCATGCTCTTGCTCTTCGGAGCAGACTGGAAGGTGGTTTGGATGCTGCTGCAGCACGGCACTGCTTCAGAATGTTGTAGCTGATCCAAAAAGGGTAATCATAAAATACATGGTGTTGCTGAAGCACTAGTGTTTATGTACAGAATAGACCATGGGATTTTTTTCTACTCATTTTCCATGGAAAACACGTTCTTGTTAGGAAAAAAAGTGTACCATGAAGTAGCTGTGAAAGTTACCCATCTGAATGATCATCTGCACCAGCTAAGCCCTGTTGCAAGTTCCAATATTAAACTTTAATATGTTTAACATATTTCAGTGGGTGTCAGCTACCAGCATACTTTTTGTATGGCTTTCACATTGCTCTCAACACTAGTATGTGATTCCTGAGAAGCATAGAAAGCTGCAGCTATTTGGTCACCCACCCTCACCCCACCTAAGGTCCTTTTCCTTTATGTTGCGTCTTTTGAGTGAGAGAGCAGCATTTTGCTTTGCTGTGGATATCCTCAAGACAATAGGAACAGTGACAGGCTTTCTGCTCACAGCCCTGACTCCACAGAAGCTTTGTGACTGATTCACTTTTGCTTTTGACTTCTCTGGCATCACCCTTTAGGATGTAGCAGGCAAAAAATCAACCAATCCCACCATAATGTTCCTATGTAAGCAAAATAGGATATTAGGTTAAACAGTTTGCTAGAATTGGCTGAAAGCTTTGCTTTAAGAGGGAAGACACATGTTGGATGGGTTGGAGCTGGTATGAGGAGAAATCTGCAACACAAGGCAGTACTTCTGTGAGCACTGTGCAGGCCTCCAGAGGAAGGGAGGGAAGTCTCCTCCTTGATTATCTAATGAACATCAGTCCCTTTGGTCAGACTGCTAGGCGCCTTCTGGAGCTTAACCTCAGATTAACATCTGCTTCATTTCAGTGTCTGTCTGATAGTGATATCAATAAACATCATCATCTTACAGTCAGACCTGATAATTAAATGTAGGCCTGCTGACTCACTGTCGATAGTGCCCTGGGGAATAATTGCAGATAGTGAAAATTAAATAGATAAAGTTTAGATCTCACTGAATAATGGATATGAAGCTCTTGAAAGAACAATTAACCACACTTGGAGGTCATGAAGATGGGGCTGAGCATTTTTTGCTGGTGCCCAGTCATAGGACAATGTGCACTGGGTACAAACAAGAGCAGAGAAGATTTCACTTGAACTTAAGGAAAAGATTCTTTAATTTGAGGATGCTGAGGCACTAGAACAGGCTTCCCAGAAAGGCAACTAATGACAGGATAAGAGGGAATGGTCTGAAGCTGCACCAGGGGAGGTTTACGGTGGATATTAGGAAGCACTTCCTCATGGAAAGGAGGATTAGGCACTGGAATGGACTGCCCAGGGAGGTGGCAGAGTCACTATCCCTGGAGGTCTTTAAGAAAGGATTGGATGTGGCATCTGGTGGCATGGTTTAGCTGATGTTGTGGTATTAGGTTGTAGGCTGGACTGAATGATCTCAGGGGTCTTTTCCAGCCTCAACAATTCTGTAATTCTGTTACAGAGTCTTCTTCTCTGGGGACTTTCAAAACTCATCTGAACATGTTCCTGTGCAGCGTGCTCTAGGTGATCCTTCTTTAGCAGAGGGGTTGGACTAGATGAACTTCAGAGATCCCTTTCAGCTCCAAGCATTCTGTGACTCTGGGTTTCTGTGACTGTTCAACAAGAGAGTGGTAGAGACTCTCTTCTGGCAGATGGTTTTCTATGAGCTTGGTGAATCAGAAGTGAAATTATTTTGAAGCCACCAATACATGTAAAGATATTTCTTTTCTGTGTGATGCTGGACAACCTAATCTAGGTAATTCTGCTTTAGCAGAGGAGCTGGCCCGAATGGTCTCCAGAGGTCCCTTCCAACCTCCACCATTCTGTGATTCTGTGCAGTGCAAATAGAGGTAGGCTGAGTTCCCTTGTGCTGTTTTAGACCTTCTGTAAATGTGTCAGGCCTGTTGACTAGATATGGAGCCATTATACAATTATGGTACCTGAAGTCTGCCCCATGCCACTTTTTTGCTTTCCAAAGACCTGTGCCAACTGACAAGAGGGCATTGGAAGCAAAACTCAAATGAGCACACTGTAACATTGCATGTACATTTGCAACTGGTAGCTCTTGCACTCTAGTAGGCAAGTCTACTGCCAAGTTTTAGTTGGACAGACTTGCTTGTGAGCTACAAAAATCTATTTTCCATTACTTTCCTCTAGACCACCCCATGGTATCTGGTAAAGAGTCTCTTGAAGTGATGAGGCTGCATTTCCCACCAGTGATGAGGAGCAAAGAATGTCCTGAAGGAAAGCATGAGGCACAAAATGCTTTGAATCATAGAATCATAGAATCAATCAGGTTGGAAGAGACCTCCAAGATCATCCAGTCCAACCTATCAACCAGCCCTATCCAATCAACTAGACCATGGCACTAAGCGCCTCGTCCAGTCTCCTCTTGAACACCTTCAGGGACGGTGACTCCACCACCTCCCTGGGCAGCCCATTCCAATGCCAATCACTCTCTCTGGCAAGAACTTCCTCCTAACAACCAGCCTGTACTTCCCCCAGCACAACTTGAGACTGTGTCCCCTTGTTCTGTTGCTGGTTGTCTGAGAGAGGAGACCAACCCCCACCTGGCTACAACCTCCCTTCAGGTAGCTGTAGACAGCAGTGAGGTCTCCCCCTGAGCCTCCTCTTCTCCAGGCTAAACAACCCCAGCTCCCTCAGCCTCTCCTCACAGGGTTTGTGTTCCAGGCCCCTCACCAGCTTTGTTGCCCTTCTCTGGACATGTTCCAGTATCTCAACATCTTTCTTGAATTGAGGGGCAAGGTGAAGGCTGACAAGCCAATACTTTCTAGTATTACATCTAAGGCCCTGTAAGAACTGAGTTTGGTTCAGCAGGGAGACCTATCTCCTAAGGCCTTCCACATGGTAGTGATTGATCGTCCTGTTGAAGCCAGCGTGCAGCCCTCGGCACAGCGACTGAGCAGTGCTGCTGTCAGCCTCCACTTGTCACTCACTCCATCTCTTGTAGTCAATGTGATGCTGAACCATAGAAGACAAGATGCTAGGAAGGGCTCAGTCTTCATCCTCTGAAAATTTCTGTAGGTATTCAGTCCTGCACTGCCAGAATGGGTGGTGCTCCAAGCCTTGAAACAAGGGGTTTTTATTGCTGTATTGAGGAGATAGAGTGGGAAAAGAAGAGAGGAAAACAGAACCTGAATATTTAATTTTGCTTTTGTAAAGGGCCATCCTGCCTGTTTGTACATTTGGATGAATTCATTGTCAAGAAATGAAAATGCAAAGAGCGAATCAGAACATGAGTCCATCAGTGTAGCTCTGCTATTGGCAAGAGACAACTTCCAGATCAGTTTTGGGCTCCTCACTAGAAGGAAGACATTGAGGTGCTGCAGCAGGTCCAGAGAAGGGCAGCAATGCTGGTGAAGAGTCTGGAGAACAGTTCTGGTGAGGACCAGCTGAGGGAACTGGAGTTGTTTAGTCTAAAGAAAATTAGGGGAGACCTCACTGTCTACAACTGAAAAGAAGTTGGAGGGAGGTAGGAGGTCTGTCTCTTCTTCCTAGAAACAGATGATACAAGAGGAAGAAATGGTCTCAAGTTATACCAGAGCAGTTTTAGATGGAATATTAGAAGAAAAAATTGTTTACTGAAAGAGTGGTCAGGCATTGGAACAGACTTCCCAGGGATGTGGTGGAGTAAACATCCCTGGGGGTGTTCAGAAAATGTGTAGATATGGCACATAGTGATGGATTGACAGTTGGATGTGATGCTCTTAAAGCTCTTTTCCAGTTGAGATGATTCTAAGACTCTCTAGTGGTTGAATGTTCTGTCCAATTCTGGCCTTCTGGTTTGGGAAGAAAGATATAGCAGGGGTGATAAACTGCTTGCATAGGCAGTGATTTTTATTTCAATAAACCAAAGTGTTTAAACAAGTTAAAATCCTTCCACTGGGTGCACATTAGGGGGTTGCTTTTTGTTTCAGAATACCTGTTCAAGAGGGGTTTTTGCAACTCATGTAGCATTAGTTCTGGAGGTGGACCAAAGAACACAATTTGATCCCTCTGTGGCACCACATCATTGAACCTGCATGAGATTGTGGGCTTGCCTCTGCAATGTGTGCAGGGTGTTTTAGGTGCTGTGTGTTGGTACACAGAAAATGTGCACTTGAGTTTTGGGATCTGCTCTGCATCCCAGGTCATGGAAGATGAGTCATACCTGAAACTGCACGTGGAATCCCTCAGAATTAAATCTCAAGGCTGGATTTGGTGCAGCTTCAGTTGTTTATGAGTAAGGATATACAAATTGCTTTTGTTAGGCATTGTTAGATTGCAACATGGTTAAAGTTTACTTAGATTTAATTAAAAAACACAAACACTGACGAGCCCTCACCCACAGTTCTGCACTACCACAAGATTAAAGTAAGAGGCAGGAGGTGCTCTAACATGAAAGCACACAAACCAGGCATCTGTAGACCCATATTAACCAAATCTTTAGAGATCCAATGTAAGCTGTTCCTCCTTTAGCTGATCTCCATCATTAAGACATGTGCATTTATTATGGATTGACAAATATCCTGTGAAGGCTTTCATAGATTTCATAGAATGTCTTGAGTTGCAAGGCACCTTAAAGATCATACAGTTCCACCCCTCCTGTCATAGGCAGCAACACCTCCCAGTAGACCAGGTTGCTCAAAGCCTCATCCAGCCTAGTCTTAAACACTTCTGGGGATGAGATGCCTGCAGTTCCTCTGGGACAACCCATTTCAGTCTCTCATCACCCTCACAGTGAAGAACTTGATTCTATTAAACCAAAGGCAATTTGGCCCTTCATCTTAATGGGCAATCACTTCAGTTATTTGAATAATTTCTATTTAAAAGAAAGAAAATAAATTCTCCCTAGCTCTGCATGTGCATTTAAGAAGACAGAGACCCAACAAGAGATCAGTACATGTTTTATGTAATACTTCCAAACCAAAAAGTCAAAGTGTGATCTTCCATATTTCACTAGTGCTATTCTGCCATTGTCTAGGCCATGGTTTTCCTAGGAAAGGTTGGACCAGATGATGCTTGAGGTCCCTTCCAGCCTGGTGTTCTGTGATTTTGTGAAAATGTGGCCCAGTTAGTAGTGAAACTGGGGACTGAGGAAAGACAGTGGAGCACATTCATCAAAATTTTCATTGACAGGGCAAATCTCCTTTGCTGAGATTTAGGCTAAAAGCTTTTGGCTTCCCTTTTCCCATGTGGATGTTCCCTGTGGTTCAGTCATGTGCATTAACCCCTTTAGATGCCCAAAGGCTTCTGTTTGTTGAGAGAAAGGAGAAACTCTTATTCTAATCCTCTCCCCAGAGGAGAGGAGGGGATATTTGAGCTTTGTCTGGCTTAGCCTGTTTAGAGCTGTATTTTGCATTAGGAGAAGCAGCTCGCTGTTTAGTGGTATGTAAAAGTAGCACAGCCTTGGGGAGCTTGTGTGTGTGGTCTTGGAGGCTCTGAGTTTTGAATAGTGCTCTGTTGAAGATTGAGGGGTTGGCAACCCCACAGAGGTGCCCTGGAGCTCCTCTAGTATTTGTAATGCATGGAGACACCTTGCATTTGGGGGTCTCAGGGGCATCCTCACCTATCAAGTGGGGACAACACAGCCCCATCCTGCTCTGCGTGATGAATCTGAGGCTTAGATGAGGATTTGCCCTTTTTCTGGGACCACATTTCATGGTCTTTCAGTGACAAGCTGTGACCTTCTCCTTGCATCAGGGGACAAAGGAGCCTCTAAGGTTATTTAGTAGATCCTGTAAGCTGCTGTCTTGCTTTGTCCAGCATACAAGATCACATTGCTGCTTTGCAGACCTGGAAGGGACAGCTTCTGGTAAGTGCTGCTCATGGAAAAGCTTGCTAGAAACGGTGGTCTTTGGCATGATGGAATACCATTGGTGGCTGAGAGGGCTGAAGGGAGCTAGCCAGCATATATAGGATCATAACATCCACCTTCCTCCTGATGTGGTGCCACAGGCGACACAGGTGGGCACTGAGCTATCCAGTGAAATGGGGCAGGAGAAGCCTGAGCAGCTGGATAATTTGTGCATATCACTTTGAACATATGAAGGTGCCAAATAAAGCTGAAATATTAAAATGCCAATTAATGTTCTGAGGTGTCTAAAAGCCCCTTTAAATTTGATGCTGTTTTCTTTAGCATGCATTGGTAAAGAGCCTCTGTGAAAAAAGGGACCACTAGTGTTAATGTTAAGAAAGGAAAATTTGGATCTAGTGATGTCTTGGAAAAATCTGATAGCTTGCCTGATTAAAGTGAGACCAAAATTAATGCAGCAGGGTTTACATTAACGGCACAGAGCCAGCTCACAGCCTTTGCTATCTGAGCCCTGTTGAAATTTCTGGAAGCATAGAGATCCCCCAGGAACCTTTCTACTTCACTAAATGTATTTCAGCAACAGTTCTTAAAGGAATGGTAGCTCAATGTGCAGCATTGTTGGCCTGTATTTATATTGAAGGCACTTCCATCCAAACTCTGAAGTGCTTTGCTGATGTTAATGAATCCTGGCTGGAGAGAAACATGGTTTGTATTTATGAAGAGGGCACCTGAGACATGGAGAGAGCAAATTAGTTTTTTGAGTGCAGGAAGGCACTAACATCCACCAACACAACGTGCTCTTTGTGGCTGCATTAACTAAACCTCAGTGGCTTCTAAAATGTGCCCGTGGCTCAACAGCACCCTCATGGATCATATCAGAATTAACTCTCCTCTGTCCTTCTCTCCTTGTCTTCAATGATCTCACACCTAAAGTAAAAATGCTAAATCATACAATCATAGAATCAACCAGGTTGGAAGAGACCTCCAAGATCATCCAGTCCAACTTAGCATCCAGCCCTATCCAGTCAACTAGACCATGGCACCGAGTGCCTCATTCAGTCTTTTCTTGAACACCTCCAAAACTCTTGCTGCATTTTGATTTTTTTCAGCGATTTCTGTTTGGGTTGTTTGAGCTTCCATAAATAGATATAGTAGGAAAAAAACCCACTCATCATGCTAAAGTTTGTGTCTAAACCAGAATCACTTTCCAGCACCTAGGTCATCTGCTTACCCTGACCAAACATCTTGTCATCACTCAGAGATCTGTACATATCTGTACTGCTGGCACTCTGGTTTCTGAGTGAAGGAAACCTACGTGGATAAGAGAAAAAGCAGCTGTGGCAACCTCCACCCACGTCCCTGCATAGATCATCAGGGCAATATGATGCTGGGCCGTGAAAGTGGTACATGTGCCAGAGAGCATACATATAGACAGTCATTAAGCAGCAACTCATTGAATCTGAGTGTGGCCTCCCAGGGTTTGTTTTGTTGCTGTTTCCATCTCCTTGAAGTGCATCTGAGGAAGCTCAAGGAGTTGATAAGTGAGACATGGCAGGATCACAGCTTGTCAGTGACTTCACAATGGGGTTTTTATAACGCTTATAAATATCTAAGGGATAGAGGTCAAGAGGATGGGGCCAGGCTTGTTTAAGTGCTGGCCAGCGACAAGACAGAGGGCAGCAGGCATAAACAGGAATACAAGGGATTTCACTTGAACTTACGGAAAAACTTCCTTGAGAGTGCTGGGGCACTGGAGCAGGCTGCCCAGAGAGGCTGTGGAGTCTCTTTCTCTGGAGAATGAATGTGATGCTGGGCAACTTACTCTAGGTGATCCTACTTTAGCAAAGGGGTTGAACTAGATGATTTCCAGAGGTCTCTTTCAGCCACTACCAGTCTATATTTCTGTGATTCTGTAACTTCAACAAAGGAGTGGTAGAGACACTCTTCTAGCATGTGGTTTTCCATAAGCTCAATGAATCAGAAGGGAAATGAATTATAAACAATGGACACCAAAAGGCTGTCTCTTTCTCTTCTAGATCCAGTTCCTGCTTCCTGAGTTACTGCTCTAATTTCTGCATCTAGAATACAGCTCAAGCATGAGAAACATTGCTGTGAGGCAGCAGCCAGATGGATCACTGTAAAGTAGTGGCATCTCATGTGAGTTTCACATTGGCTTTAAACATGACACAACGTTTCCTCCCTGTCTTGTCTTGTCTTTTATTTTTCCCAAGCTGTAAGAATTCCTGGTACTGACAACAAGAACATCAAAAAACATGAATTCAGGTGGCAAAGACAGGAAAGTCACTGTTTCTCTGAAGCTGTAAAATCAGGTGCTGCTGCAAGCCCAGCCTCTGCTGCTGCCAAGCAGTGTCATTGAAGAAAAAGATGGAGACTCATTCATGCCATTTAAAAGCCTCTGCAGCATTTCTCCCAAAGCTCATATCAAAGCTTTTGGGGAAACATTGGGAGAATTTGACACATATTTGAGAAAATGCACAGCAACAGCCTTGAAAACATTTAGGTATTTAAGGGGGGGGAGGGAAAGGAAAGTAGGTGTCCTTTTATTGTATTCTCCCAATTGTGTCAATTGGGATGAAATGGGATGAAATGTGTATAAGGGAAATAGAAACTAGAACTATTGTTTTAATGCAGCAGGTGTTGAGGTGAAGAGATGAAGAATTGATTCAGTTTCTGTTTAAATTTTATCTCTGTCAAGTTATGAATGGCTTTAAACTGCAAGAGGGTAGATTTAGACTGACTATTAGTTCTTTACAGTGAGAGTGGTGAGGCACTGGAACAGATTGCCTCGGGAGGTTGTAGATGCCTCCTCCTGGAAGTTTTCAAGGCCAGGCTGGACAGAGCCTTGAGCAAGCTGGTCTAGTGAGAGCTGTCCTTCTACATGGCAAGGGGGTGGAACTAGAGGAAGTCCCTTCCAACTCAATTCTGTAATTCTATACCAAAATATGTAACTGGAGAAAAAAAAATAAGGAGGAAGTATTTGGGGACCTTGGTTTAGAAAGTTTTGTGGGTTGGTGTGGTTTTTTTTTTTCCCTACATGAATTTGAGGATTCATGTTCCAAATATACAAAAACTGTTTGACCATAGCCAGTTCTTAGCCCTGTGGTCTAATAGGAAATTGGGAAAAGTGAAAACAGAAAACATCCCCATGTATAATTGGAAGCTATGAAGAGCCTTTGTCAAGTGCAAGAGGCTAATGCAAATGCTGGAGTCTGAGTATTGGCCAAAGGCTTTTTTGAGAAAGCAGCACCCCACTGAGCTGCAAACTGGATAATCTGTTCATGGTCATTTAGGAGTTAACTGTAACTGTGATAAAATGAGCTCTTCAGCTTGCCAAGGGGCTCAGTGTCTGTCAAGATTTCAGTGTGAATATCTTGCAGAGAGGCCAGGAAAGTGGGCTTTATACTCTGTTGGAGGCATGTCATGTAGTTTTTATTTGTAAGAGGATTGTCTACTGGGAGTTTGGTTTTGGACATTTGTACTCGGTGCTAACATCTCCATTCATTTCATTGACTAAAGCCTTTAGATGCAAGGTCTTACACAGATTAAATTAGGATATAACAGTCATTGTTTGGTCCTCCATTCAAAAGTAATCATATTTAAAGAAGCTGCAGCACTTAATTCAGAAAGAAGAGCAACAAGCATATACCCAGAGGGGCTGCCACTTCAGATAAGTGAGAAGACAAGTTCTGTAGTGTGCTAACAAGGAGAGGTGGCTTCTTCATCTGTTAGTTTTGCCCAGCACTTGATAGAATCGGGAATACAGGGACTGTTTGATCTGACCCAGGAGAATAAAAGCTATACTGAAATATAATGCTGGTAGGTACTGGGGATCTAATACATATGCCCTAAGAGATAGGGAAACAGGGACTCCAATCTGCATTCAGAATATAATAGGAAACATAAATTTGGCTATTCACCATATTTTAAAAACACATAGACTAAGTAATAACATATACACCTGAACCACTGCATTAGTGTCTTCAGCAGGATTTAGAGACCTGTTAAGAAGCCTTCCCATTCTCTCTGAAGGAGGCTGGGCTAAAAACTGTGATTTAATGGTAAAGGTTATCACCTCAGCACTGTCAGCGAGAGTCCTCACTGCTGGCTGAAGGTGTGTGCTTGATAGTGGCTATTGCAGAATTACATTTACCAGGAATGAACGTTTTGGGGTGCATTTTGGCAGGTAGTTTTATGTCTGGATTTGTCTGTTCTCTGGTGTTAGAGAAAAAAAGAAAGTTGATTGGGAAAAATAACTCAGAATGGTTTAGTGGTCATGGAGGTGTCATGTAGAAGGTTGGGCTTGATGATCTTAGAGGCATTTTCCAACCTTAATGATTCTATGAGAAGAGTTAAATTCAAACAGTAACACAAAAACCTTCAGTGAAGCAGAAATGTATATAAGCTGTGGAATTATTTTCCCTCTCTCAGCCAAAGGCTGGAATCAGTCCCAGGCATGACCAATAATAGCTAAGCAAGGCTCAGCCTGGAACGTTAAGTGTTTGTTTACAAGCTGAGTTGCTGGATAATTATACATGTACTTATTGAAATAACTGGTAAATTAAACAGTTGCATAGATGCTTGCAGGATGGTGTTTACAACTAAGGCTTGACAGAACAAAAATACTTCATTTGGCAGTGGAAGAGCAAGAAACTACACTTGAGGAAATTACCATTGGGCTCAAATATTCTGCAGATGGAAAGAGACTCACACATCAGAGGATGCATTATGTTCCAGTTGTGGATGGAAGACAGAATTTAAACTGATCGAAAATGACACAGAGCCACAGCTATGGGGTTTAAAATGCAAGTAGGTGAAAGCTCAGAAGGAAAAAAAAAAAGAGCTATTTCCACATGGCTGAACTGAAATAACGACTTGGGATGAGATGCCTTTGACACAGCTTTGGTCCAGGAAAGGAATTGCTTGGAGGGAATGAATCACAGAATCACAGAATGGTAGGGGTTGGAAGAAACCTCTGGAGATCACCTAGTTCAACACCTCTGCTAATGTAGGATCATCTAGGTTAGGACACACAGGACCACAATGTCCATGTGGATTTTGAAAGCCTCTGGAGAGGGAGATTCCACAACCTCTCTGGGCATCCTGGTCCAGTGCTCTGTCATCCTCACAGCAAAGAAGTTTCTCCTCATGTTTAGATGGAACTCCTGTGTTCCAGTTTGTAGCTGTTGCCTCTTGTCCTATATCTGGGCACCAGTGAAAAGGGACTGGCCTCATCTTCTAGATACCCACCCACTACGAGCCAGATTTGCAGAGTACATAAGGCAGAGGAGGAGATAAAAGGGTAGAGGTAGCTGCACAGTTTCAGACTTCGGTGACTGCTTTGGAGAACAAGGGGCTGCATTGTGAAAGCTTTGCTCATCTTCTCTGGTGTCTGATTTTCCTTTTGTCACCCATTTCAAGGAATTTAAAGCTGGAATTTGGGAAATGTTATGTTAGCACTGCTGACCAGGGCTTGTGAAGCTTTTGAGGACAAAGTGTTGATGGGATGTAAACATACACTTTGAAGTGGTTTTTATTGATCTGCTGACTTCCACCTGGGTTCTGAGATCAGTAGGCAGGAGCAGCAAAGCAGATACAGTGAATTCTCTTTTGTCTCAGAGGGATGGGACCGTCATTTCTGGAGAAGACAGCCTGATAAGAGTGCTCTGTACTGATCTCTTTCAGGATCCCACTCTACCTGATTCCTTACAATGCCAGAATCTACATCCTTGTGAAGCACTGATTAAGTCGGGGCAGAACCTCCTTGACATGCAGCAGGACATCAGGAACAACCTGAAATTTGAGAGGCCTCCCAAATTTGGAGAAAAGGCCTTCAGCTCACCTCATAAATGGGATAGGTAAGGTACCTGTTCATCAAAGCATATTGCATTTTAGAACAGCTGGTAACTTCTTTGGCTCATATCGCTCAGGAGAAGGGATCCTATCGGGACAGCTGATGGAGAATTGCTTCACCTACTTGTCCATTTTTGAGAGGGAAAAGGATGATCTAGTTGCATGTATTTCTTAACATGTCAGGCTGGCCCAGCAGAGGGGGCTTTTACACAGAGGAGATACGTTTCCCTGTTGCAGGGTTGATAAGACCCAGGTGCAAGTGCTGCTGCAGCAAGGAACAGCAGCTATGAGCAGAATCCTCTTAAAGCATTTAGTCTGTATGCACAATGATGGGTTTTATTAGATCGAAATTGAGATGCAGGACACATCTGGCATTCCTTATTTGTGCCTGGACCAGTCATCTCACAACAACTGATACAGTATTGTTGTCTCATAACAACATATTCCTCTGATGTCTCTCCATCCTCCCAATGCAGGATGTTTAATAACTGCTATAAAATATGCTCATGATGAAATGTGGCAGCACTGATATGATCTTGGAGGAAGCAATGATCTAAAACCTCAAAAGGTTTTAGCATTAAATCTGCAACACCTAGAATTGATCATCTATAATGTAGAACAAGCTTTATTTATTGCACTGAAATGTCTAGTTTGCAATTAGCTGTCTGCACGTGTAAAATTAAAATGCCATTAAATGAAAATTGGTTAATGGTGCAAGCAGAGCCTCAGTGGCTAATAGAAGCTTATGACCTTGTGTTAGACCACTAAACCAGTCCTCGTGGCCAGCTTGTTATGGGTAGGTTACCTTATTCCTATTACAATTTACATCCCCAAAATCATGTGAGATCTGGAAATATCCACACCCACGCTCCAAAGCAGCTCCTGGCCCCTCTTCTTATCAGCCAGCCTCTCTGCAGATCCTTGTCAAGCTTTTCCTTGGACCTTTAGAAATTTACCCACTGATAAATTAAACAACCAACCCCGAAACCAAACTAACTAACTTGGATATTTTATGCAGAGGCAGATCAGATTAATTGATTAATTGATTCGTAGAATGATTTGAGTTGGAAAGGATCCTAGAGATCACCTAATTCCAACCCCCTTGCCATGGGCAGGGGCACCTTCCACTAGACCAGGCTGCTCAAGGCCTCATCTGACTTGGCCTTTAACACCTCCAGGGATGGGGCACCTCCTTGGGCAACCTGTTGCAGTGTCTCACCACCCTGCTGTAAAGAATTTGTTTCTAATATCCAGTCTAAATCTGCCCTCCTGAAGCTTCAGATGTTTGGTATAGATCATTTTAGATGCAGAGTGAGAAATGACAGCTCAGCTAAGGCAGCTTCTAGTGTTGAGCAGCCTTGACTATTGACACCCAGACATGACTCCCACTGACTTTGTATGCCCCTGTGTGATGTATATTTTAATCTCCTGGTGCTTGCAAGCCATTGATCTTCAAAGAGTTCTATATACTGCTGCACATAAAGCATTAAACATTCTGGTCAGACTCACATTTTTGTCTTAATTGGGTTAATCTATTTGTACTTGCTGCTTTGTTTGGAGGTTTTCTCCTAGCAGTAACTTCATTTTGATTGGAAATCATTTGTAATCTGCACGTTTCCTGGCACTGCCTCCTCAAGTAAAGTATTGTCAAACAGTATTTTACAAGAAGAAAGTGTGATCTAACAGACCAGTATGAAGAAAAATGTATTTCAGCAACAAAGTAGTGGGGAAAGAAGGTTATCCTTAAAGCCTGAGAGTGTTTGTAGGAGGGCCATGGCTGCTGCTCTTGATAGGGAGCTGAAGCATTTAATGAGAACTTCCCCCTGCAACTCACTTTCAGAATGATTATTTTTTCCTGAATGTTTCTGTGCATTTTATTCTCAGTTTGGCAACAATTTTAACCAGTAAGTCCATATAGTGATAGATATAAAATCCAGGAAACTATCTGAGACTTTGGACCCAAGATTCTGCAAGGCAGAGGGGTATATACAAGGGAATGCAGGTGAAATATGTCAAATCTATGAGCTGCTTCCACGGTGGAGAAAAGAGGTTGTAGTGAGGTGAGTGTTGGTTTTCTCTTCCTGGTAAATAGCGAAGGGAC
Source organism: Pogoniulus pusillus (assembly GCF_015220805.1). Classification (NCBI taxonomy): domain Eukaryota; kingdom Metazoa; phylum Chordata; class Aves; order Piciformes; family Lybiidae; genus Pogoniulus; species Pogoniulus pusillus. Next base: position 9,629,307 of record NC_087272.1, read on the forward strand.
CAGAGTAAATGGTCTCAAATTGGGCCAGGGGAGGTTTAGATTGGGTATCAGGAAATAATTCTGTACAGGCATTGTAACAGGCTGCCCAGTGAAGGTGGTGGAGTCTCCATCACTGGTGGTGCTAAAAAAAATATAAAAAAAGGTAAGCTATGGCACTCTGGAACATATTTTAGTGGGCATGGTGGTGTGGGGTGGACAGCTAGACCTGATGATCTTAGAGATCTTTTCCATCATTAATGATTTTATGGTTCTATACACTGTCCAAACTGTGATGGAATATGCTTGGGAAAGCCACTGGAGCAACCTGATTTTTTTTTTGGCCCCTCTTTCCCTCTTCATAGCATTTGACTCCCTGTGACAGAGCGGGATCTATACTTGTACAAATCATAGCACAAACACAAAGAATAACAAGGTGGCACAGCATTGTTTGTTCAAGTAACCCCACTCCAATACTGCTTTTTTTCAGCTTCTTTTTTTTTTTCCAGATGTTTTCTTCCTACTCAGGCAGATCCAACAGTAAAACTCCCAAACTTCCTGTGCAATTAAGTGAGTAAACAAGCTTTATTTATTAAGCATGACATTTTAATGTAGTGAACTCTCAGTGATGCACAAAGACTGCTGTTATTTACTTATTGGAATCTATTCTTCAGCACTAGTCCTGCCCTAAGCCATGGCAGTGGTTTAATCTTTCATCTCCATGCTGAACCTCAGTAGGATGGCATCATTATGGCAAAAAAAAGAGAAGAAAAAGTAGACACCAAATCAAATCTTCTACCAATGTAGAAGAAAAGTGGACACCAAATCTTACACCTAGCACAGAATACATTAACAGTTAGTATCAAAAATCCATACAAATGCTGACACCATCCATCACTGGCCCAGGGTGACTACTGCACAATTTGAGAGGGTTCCTTTTTTTCTGCTGTAACTTTCAGTTGATTTCATGTATACTGTGCAGATTGATTTTGCTTTCAGTGCTGATTTGCCTAGTAGCTTCTCAAGGGTAACCAGCAGTAGAACAAGGGGACTGAAGTTGTGCTGAGGGAAGTCTAGGCTGGATGTTAGGAGGAAGTTCTTCACAGAGGGAGTGATTTGCCATTGGAGTGGTCTGCCCAGGGAGGTGGTGGAGTCACTGTCCCTGGAGGTGTTCAAGCAAAGCCTAGATGAGGCACTTAGTGCCATGGTCTAGTTGACTGGCTAGGGCTGGGTGCTAGGTTGGACTGGATGATCTTGGAGGTCTCTTCCAACCTGGCTGATTCTATGATTCTATGATTAGCTAGGGCTGGGTGCTAGGTTGGACTGGATGATCTTGGAGGTCTCTTCCAACCCGGTTGATTCTATGATTCTTTTAGCCATTTTCTGCAAGTTAAGTACATTTCTTTGGTCCTATCTGATCCTCTGGAATCATAGAATCCTTTTGATTGGAAAAGACCTTTAAGATCACTGAGGCTGTAATAATACCCATCTGTTCATTTCTAGAAAGTGAACCTCTGCAGCTTTATTACTGCATACAGCTTGGTAAGCATGAGTTTTATGTTTCTTAACAAATGCTTTGTGTAGCTCTAGCTTGGAAAAAAAAAGGCCAGGAAAACCCATTGAGGATTGCAATAAAAAATCAGAGAAGCAGTACAGGCCTGAAAGGCAATCTAATATTTTGCTGTTTTTTTCTGCTCCAGGAAAAGACCGATTACCTTTACAATAATACTGGATTCTGTTCTCATTTTATATCATACTCTTACCTTCTTTGATACTTCCAGTGATGGAAACACCAGAGCATAGCCCTGCACTGCTATCCGCTGCAGTGCTTCTCTCCTCTTACCACTACCTTATGCCTAACCTTGAAACAGAGTGTGGGCAACAGCCACAGACTAGACCACAGGAGTATTTGCTCAAACTTAAGGAGAAGCCTTTACCTTGAAGGTGATGGAGCACTGGACCAGGCTGCCCAGAGACATTTTGCAGTCTCTGTGTCTGGAGACTTTCAGAGTTTGCCTGTGCCTGTGCAACCTGCTCTAGGTGACCCTGCTGGCAGGGATCTGGACTAGATGATCTCTGGAGATCCCTTCCAATCCCCTCCATGTTGGGATTCTGGCATTCAGTGAAGGGAAAGACTTCCAGATGAGTGAATTTTCCCCCTGTACTCAGCACTGATGAGGCCACACCTTGAGTACTCAGCTCAGTTTTGGGACCCTGATTACCACAAGGGTATTGAGGTGCTAAACAAAACTGGTGAAGGGTCTGGAGAACATATCTTGAGAAGCAGCTGACAGAACTGGGTTGTTTCATTTGGAGAAAAGGAGGCAGAGGGCAGATCTCATTGCTCTCTACAACTACCTGAAAGGAGGTTGTAAGAGGTGGGCCGTGGGGAAGGGCAGAGCTTGCCCTTTTCAGCCAAATAACAATTGATAGGACAAGAGGAAATGGCCTCAAGTTTCACCAAGAGAAGGTTAGGTTGGATATTAGGAAGAATTTCTTCACTGAAAGGGTTATTGGGCATTGGAACAGCTTGTCCAGAGAGGCGGTGGAGTCACCATCCCTAGAGGTATTTAAGAGTTGTGTAGATGTAGTACTTAGGGATATAGTTTAGTCAAGGACTTGTCAGTGTTCAGCTAATGATTGGAGGCAATGATCTTAAAGGTGTTTTCCAATTCTGTGATCTCCAGAGGTCACTTCCAACCTCTATCATTCTGTAGTGATTCCATAAATTCTTCACTCCTTCTGTGCATGGTTTGAAATATAATAGAGGAGCCCCAAAAGGTCAAACCACCTTCTGGGTTCTGAGCAACGTTTTCTGAATAATCTTCCTTAGAATGGCATTACTGAAATCGTTGGGGCTTTCTGTTTCACCAGTAACCAGGACTATGATAAAGAAATGTGATTCCATCGCAGCAGGTGACAGCAGGACTGTGAGTAGCGAAAAGAATCCCCAAAAGAAAAGGCTTTGTACACCCTGTGAAATGAAAAATGATATTGTCATTGCTTACATGTGCATGTTTGAAAACAGGATTACTTTCCTGTTCCTCTCCAGAGAAGGAGGTGCTCTGTGGTTTGCATGAGTCAGAAGAAGGTCCATGAGTGATCTATCACAGAGTTTTTAAATGACTCAGCACAGAGCAAAATGTCCAACCGTGTTCAGTCATTTAAGCTGGAAGTTACTGCAGTGTATTAAAAACTATCACTGCCTCTGTAAAATCTGCACTTCTCCACAGGGCATGCATAGAAGGAATGAAGGTAAAGGCAGGAGATCACTAGGACAAAACAACTCAAACATCAGCTGACACATAAATAGCTAATGGTTAAGCTGCCATCTGTAACTCAACAGCAGCAAATCACTGATTCTTCTTTGCTCTTTACCATGCTGAATAGCTGTTGTGTTTGGATAAATTGGACTAACTTTGCCAGCATTTCCTATAAGCTCTTTTTGTGGCTTGATACTCTCCAAGGGAAAAATTTTACCGCAAAGAAGAGCTCAGGCTGTGTCAGGGCTTGGTACACTGACAAGGGGATTAAACGCATTCAAATCATACCTGCTGCACCACTGTCAACAATAGCCTGCCATGAAAACAGCCTACTTTGGGCAATGGGCAGCTAAAGACCTCGTGGTCTGGTGGCAAAGCCCAAGCAGTCCTGCAGTTTAGGGGAGGCTTGCAAATGCTAATTCAGGGTTTAAACATAGAATCATAGAATCAACCAGGTTGGAAGAGACCTCCAAGATCATCCAGTCCAACCTATCACCCAGCCCTATCCAGTCAACTAGACCATGGCACTGAGTGCCTCATCCAGTCTTTTCTTGAACACCTCCAGGGACGGTGCCTCCACCACCTCCCTGGGCAGCCCATTCCAATGGGAAATCACTCTCTCTGTGCAGAACTTCTTCCTAACATCCAGCCTATACCTACCCTGGCACAACTTGAGACTGTGTCCCCTTGTTCTATTGCTGGTTGCCTGGGAGAAGAGGCCACCCCCCACCTGGCTACAATGCCCCTTCAGGTAGTTGTAGACAGTAATAAGATCACCCCTGAGCCTCCTCTTCTCCAGGCTAAACAGGCCCAGCTGCCTCAACCTCTCCTCATAGGATTTGTGCTCCAGGCCCCTCACCAGCTTTGTTGCCCTTCTCTGGACATGTTCCAGCACCTCAACATCTTTCTTGAATTGAGGGGCCCAGAACTGGACACAAGGTTTATTATGCAAGCATTCAAGATGCATCTTCACCACCGCAAGGCTTTCTGGGCGGAACATGCTTATATCTGAAAGGATCCTGCCGACTGGAGCTTCACAGCCTGGCACTGAGAGCAAAGAAAGTGGACTCAAGAACTTTGGAGCGTAGCTGAGGTGGTGTGGTCCCTCTGTGTAGCATTGCTGTGGCTGTACTGCCTGCATGGATTAAAAATGAGGAAAAGACCCTGCTACCACTGTCCCAGATTACCCACTAAGGTCCTGCACCAGTAAGCTGCAGTGCTCTCTATGCTAGGAATATTGGCATATTGGTAGATTGGCCTAGGAATCAGACCTTCTCATCTTCCCCTTTTCTCTGGATTAAGCATAAGCAACACTGGTTTATCTCTGAAGAAGACTCTTGGGGGATCTAATTTGCACAGATGGCATAACTGATGCTAGAAACTAAATTCTAGTGGTGATTTTTCAAACACAAGAAGGACATGGAGCTGTTAGAGAGGGTCCAAAGAAGGCCACAAGGATGATCAGAGGGCTGAAGCACCTCTGCTATGCAGGCAGGCTGAGAGGGTTGGGGTTGTGTAGCCTGGAGACGAGAAGTGAGTCCTTAATGCAGCTTTCCAGTGTTTGAAGGGGACTATAGGGGAGCTGGAGCTGGACTTTTGGCAAAGGCAAGGAATGACAGGACTAAGGTTAATGGCTTCAAACTGGAAGAAGCTAGATTTAAATTAGGCACTGGGAAGAAATTCTTCCCCACAAAGCTGGTGAGGCACTGGAACAGGCTACCCAGAGAGGTTGTGGAGACTCCAAGTCTGGAAGTGCTAAAAGCGAGGTTAGGTGAGGTCTTGAAGACCTTTTTCTAGTGGAAGGTGGCCCTGACCATGGCAGGGTTTGGAACTAGATGATCTTTAAGTTCTCTTTCAATTCAAACCATTCTGTGATTCTTTGACCTTGCTCCATTTGCACAATCTTTACAGTCTTAACAGTAACTGAGCAATGTCTTAAAATAAGAATTCTTTGGTTGGTTGAACACTATCATTTTAAGCTATTTTTGGATCAATAATACAGCCATTTTTTTTCCTTTCAGCATAGTTGCAGAAATTCCAGGTAACAGTCAAGATATTAGGAAAGATATATTTGCTTCAGTAGCTGATGGATATGATACATATGTCAGATTCATGGAAGAGAAATATTTGCATCGCAAGAAGGAAAAATAATGTTTTCTGCTCCCAGACAAGAGTCTGGCTTGTTGAAACTTCTGAGCACCCACTCCACTTTGACTGTGTATGTTCACTCTCTCTTTGGTCGCTTCATTGAAGATGACTGATTTGCTCTACCTTGTTGTGGCATTATCATCTCAAGCTGTGCTTTACAAACAAAGACTCCTCAGAAAGGAGAAAAAGGGAAATTACAAGGAAAGAAAATGCAGATAGGGCTCCTGCCACTGTGGGGTGAAGCAAAGAAATTTGATGATGGCAGTTTTTCGTAGAATCACAGAATGGCTTGAATTGGAAGGGTCCTGAGACATCATCTAGTTGCCATGGGCAGGGATGCTTCTCGCTAGACCAGGTTGCTCAAAGCATCATCCAGTCTGGTCTTAAACACTTCTAGGCATGAGACATCCACAACTTCTCTGTGCAACCTGTTCCAGTGTTTCACCAACCTTGTGGCACTGATTTTTTCCCAAGTCTCTGATCTAAACCTACCCTGCTGTAGTTCAAAACCGTCACTCCTTTTTCTAGGACCATTTTTCTGGTGGCAAAGCACAGACCTGCAGGAACCAAGTGTGGAACTTCTCAGGAGGTTTGTCTGCTAGCTGATGTATTGCCTAACAACCATTCATGACACTCATGCTCCTCTACAAACAATGCACCTTTCTTGTACTGGTACTTTCTGGGGAGGAAAGGATCCAAGATTACTCTGTTGATTCAGAAGAAAATATTTCATCCTGCTAAAATTCCTTACATCATTGCTTAACTGCTTGTCTCTGCCAATAGGGCAATGTATGAGCTCTTCCCAAACTGCAGGAAACAAAGTCCTCTTCTCCTTCCTTTCTTGGGTCTTCTTTTCCCTGATTACTCACAATTGTGTATTAATTCTTGTTCTCCTTTACCACAATTTATGTTAGCATAGTAATGTATTTTCTCAGTGACTTGAACTCTCAAATCAAACTCCTACTGCTGGTTCTGTCACTGGAGTTTGTCCTCCCATGCCATAGCTCAAATTAAATAGAAAAAAAGAATAACATTCACAAAGAACCCAGGTATTACAGCAGCCTGCTTCCCTCTCTCTGAGGCAGAATGAAAGAAATTACAAACCCATTAGCCTGGAGTAGCCAAGTTCTAAATAAAGGGATTGGCAAATAGCACAATTTCACAGCACTTAAGTTCCCCTAACACCTCGGCAGACTCATTTCTCCAAAGAGCTTTTCACTCTCATCATTCTCAGTCACATTTACAATTGTCGTGGAGGTTGGGTTTTGTTTTCCTACTATGTCATAACAAAACCCCTTTCCTCCTCCTCGGGAAAGCCCTGCTAGAGATTTCCCACTGCCTCAGAAGGAAAAGGGGAAGAAAACAGGCAAGATGTGATACAGAAAGAGATGCAAAGTGCTGGTATAGCAACTTGTGGCAGTTGATCCCATGCTACAAGATGAACTCACAGTATCACAGTATCACAGTATCACCAAGGTTGGAAGAGACCTCACAGATCATCAAGTCCAACCCTTTACCACAGTGCCCAAGGCTACACCATGGCACCAAGTGCCACATCCAACCTTGCCTTGAACTGCCCCAGGGACGACGACTCCACCACCTCCCCAGGCAGCCCATTCCAGTGCCCAATGACTCTCTCAGTGAAGAACTTTCTCCTCACCTCGAGCCGAAATTTCCCCTGGCGCAGCCTGAGGCTGTGTCCCCTTGTTCTGGAGCTGGCCACCTGAGAGAAGAGAGCAACCTCCTCCTGGCCACAACCACCCTTCAGGTAGTTGTAGACAGCAATAAGGTCACCCCTGAGCCTCCTCTTCTCCAGGCTAAACACACGTTCACTGGAAGGACAAGTTCTAGTTAGGTTCTCTGTTTACTCCTCACACTGCCCTACTCCGTGTTTATTCCAATCCTGGTGCAGCTGTTTTGACTCTGATGGAGGAGTTACACACTCAGAGGATCAGTCCCATTTCTGTTTTACCATTTCCTAAGGGTTGGTTTGTCCTTTTGGGCTTTCTGGGTACCTCCTTCAAGGACAAAGTTTCATGGGGCACTATTAACAGCAGTATGCAGTGCTGATGTATGAAATATCAAGAAGGTTTGATTGAAAAAAAACTTGTAAGGAGTACTGAATTCCTAGTGAATGGGAGCTAACTGGCCTCTGGGAAACTTTTGCTTCAGTGTCATCTTCTCAGGCTTGGGGCAAAGTGGCTTGAAAGCTGCCTGGCAGAAAAGGACCTGGGAGTGCTGGTTGACGGCCAGGTGAAGATGAGCCAGCAGTGTGTTCAGGTGGCCAAGAAGTCCAGCAGCATCCTGGCCCAGATCAGCAATAGCAATGCCAGCAGGACCAGGGAAGTGATCATGCCCCTGTACTCGGCACTGGTGAGTCTGCATCTTGAATACTGTGTTAGTTTGGGGGTCTCACTATAAGAGAGATATTGAAGTGCTGTGCTTGAGCAGATCCAGAGAAGGGTAATGACGTTGGTGAAGGTTCTGGAGAACAGGTCTGGTGAGGTGCAGCTGGGGGAACTGGGATTGCTTAGTCTGGAAATCAGGAGGATGAGGGAAGCCCTTCTTGCTCTCTACAACTCCCTGAAAGGAGGTTGCAGCCAGGTGGGTGTCATTCTCTTCTCCCTAATAATAAGTGATAGGAAAGAGGAAATGGCCTCAAGTTCTGCCAGGAGAGGTTTCAATTAGAGATTAGGGAAAAATTCTTTACTGCAAGAGTAAAGGAACAGGCTTCCCAGAGAGGTGGTTGAATCACCATCTCTGGAGGTGTTCACAAAATGTGTAAACATGATACCTTGGGATACGGTTTAGTGGGCAGGGTGCTGTTGGGTTGATAGTTGGACTTGCTGAGATCTTTTCCAACTTTATTGATTCTATGGCTTTCTGAATCTTCTCAAGAGGATGCTGTCATCTTTGCCAGTTTGCTCTGGGTGGGTAGTTCTGCAGTGAGCTGCTGACTGGCCTGTATTGCTCACATGGCACAAGGAAGTATTTGTCAGCCTTGCTGTGATGGTTTGGGTGTTACCTGCCCCCCACACTTTTGAAATCACCCAGACTAGACTCAGCCAGCTCTGGAAATATGATTGAAGCTTATATTTACAGCTGGCACAATATACAAGCAGATATTTAGAGTATATACAGTTATAGACAGAAATAGACAAGGTAAAAAGGTAATACAGAAACACAACAGCCCTCCCAGAAACCTGAGTCCCCAGGAGGGGCTCCCAACCACCCCTTCACCTTCCCCCTACCCCTCTCAACTTAGCCCACTCTCAAGGAAGAATGGAGGTTCAGCCAGGGGGTTAGGAAGCAAAGTGGATTAGTCCAAAATGGAGGGTGAGGTTAGAGAGATTCAGCTCAGCCAGCAGCCCCAGTGAGAGTGCTTATCTATGTTTTTATTTCTTGTCCCTATACATCTCAGCAGGCCTATGAGGGAAGTAGACATCAGCCTTGTTTTCCTTTCACAGCCTGTAATCTAGTTCTTCTCACCAAAACATTCTAGCCTGCTTCAAACTAGCACACTTGCCTTCTCCCTTAGCTTAGCAGCTGGCTCTAATGATCAAGCCTATTACTTTGATGGTCTTAGCTGGTTGCACTGACTTGCTAAACTAGAAGCTCCTGTGAGCACCTCCTACTCTATGATACACTCCCCCACATCACATAAACACTGCATTTAATGCAGAGCAATGCCTGGGACTAGCTCCTACTTGTTTATACTTTGTAGGTGTTGAGAACTAATCCAAAAGCACGAGAGATATATGGGACCTGAAATGTTTCATACACCAGATGAGAGAAGAGAACCACTGAACTGACCCATTAACCATGGATGTGCAGTATCCTACTGTGTACTTGCTCAGTGCAATGGACAAGGGGAGTGAGAAGGGAGATAGGATGAGAGGGACAGCAAGTGGAAGTAAGGATGTGCACCTGAAATGTAGAAGTCACAGGGGACCTGACACACCAGCATATAAACCGTGAATGTTTCTACCACAATGTCAGCTCCAAGCTGATGCCTTTCCCTGGGTTGCAGTTTTCCCTCTGGTGCTCTGCATGCTGCCAAATGAATTGAAAAGTGATATTCACCTCTGGAGAAATATTTGTCCACCCCCTTACATACAAGCAACCAATGTTCACATCCATATCATGCTGCCCTTTTCCTTGCTGGGGAAGCATGCTGGGAAAGGCACTAGGGACGCTTCTCACCACCAGAGCCCTGCTGGGCAATCCATCCTCTCAGAGGCACTGGCCAGGAGAAATTCCAATTAGTCCACCTGCCAAAGGCAACACAGAACTGCTAGGTGTGATCAAGCAGGGTGAGAGTAAGAGCAAGACAGGCCAGGCTTTCACAGAGGTGTGGGAAATGCTGCTCTGCCACTCTGCTTGATTCATATCAGACTCGGTAAGAAAAGACATTACTCATCAGGCAAACCCCCAGGCTACTAATTGAAGAGAGTGAGCAAAGCTGGTTTTCTTCACAGCTTCTGCAAGCACAGTACTTCCCTTTTACATACAAAATACACCCATGGGAGCAGGAATGTGGACTGTGGCCTTTTACACAAGAAAACAAGATCACAGAATCACTATGGTTGGAAAAAGACCTCTAAGATCACCAAGTCCAACCTTCTTCCCAGCACTGCCACACCTGCTAAGCCACGTCTCACACTGTCATGTCTGCACATTTGTGAACACCTCTAAGGATGGTGACTCCACCACCTCCCTGGACAGCTTGTTCCAATCTCTGACCACTCTTTCAGTAAAGAATTTTTTTTTTCTGATATCCAGTCCAAACCTCCTCTGGTGCTACTTGAGGTCATTTCCTCTCCTCATATGCCTTCTTATTTGGGAGACAGACACTGAGAGGGAAGAGTGAAGAACTTCAGCACACAGCATCTGTTTTTCTGAATTTTTGATCTCCACAGCAAGAGAAAACAAAGATACTTTCCCCCTCAAAATATCTGTTGTCCTCCTGGTAAGGGCTATGTACCTGAGTGATTGAAGAAGGCCACTTCTGATGGTGTATGTGGTGGCACACACGTTTGGTATCCACTCATCTCCACCTCCTAGCTTCCACCTCATTCTAGATCTCCTGTCTAGAAAGCAGGGATTTTAGTGCATGGAAGGTTTTTTCCCCTTGTCAGCCTGCCTGAGAGGGTTGTCAAACAGGTATGTTTTTGTCTAGAAGCTACACAGCTTTTGGCAGCCAGGCATTAGCCCAGGCATTTCCTCTCCCAGCTTTTGCACATTACCTAACTGCAGGCTTTGCTCAGGGTTCCCAGAGCGCCAAGCTGTACAGTGCAAGCATGCTTAGAATTACAGCTCATCCACACCTTCCACAGAACTGGTTCATTATAACACAGTGCTCCTGAGGGAACCTTGTTGCTTTCTTCTTTGCTTCAAATTCTCTCCAGAAACCCTCAGAAAGGCTTACTTGTGACTGAAGAGAAGGAATGTGTGAGAGAAAACACCCCCTCCTCCCTGCTGTGCTCCTAGTCAGTATCCATGGTTCCTTCCATCAGGGCTAACTTTCCACATGAACAACATAGAATAATTTGGGTTAGAAAAGACCTTTCAGATCATCAATCCCAACCTCTATCTAAGTTTACCAAACTTGGTGCTAAACCATGTCCCTCAGCACCACAGCTCCACCTCTTCGAAACACCTCTGATTCGACCACCTCCCTGGGAAGCCTGTGCCAGCCTTTGAGAACGCTTTCAGTCAAGAAGTTTCTTCTAATGTGCAACCTAAACCTTCCCTTTGCATATTCAGAATCTCATACAAAAATCCTTGTCCAGTGCCTGAGGAAGTATTACCTCATCTTGTAACTGAATATCATGAGGCTGAGTATGAAATGACATTAAGGTAGGCAAATTAAAACCCTTTTAATAGCTACCCAGATGCTTGTGTCTGGTCTCCAAATGGAGAGCTGTCAGGCTAAGTGAGGATAGCCATATGAAGTCCTGCGTGGTATGAACTTTGTTAGAAGAGAATTCAATGTTTAGAGGGTAGGTCACACAAATCCTGTAGTCCTGTGCCACCCCCTAACTACACCACTGAGATTTTCATTCTGTGTCTTTGAATACAAGTTTAAGAAGTGTTGATGCAGTCATTACTCCAGAGTTTAGGATTCATAAGTAACTCCTGCTGGTGAAATACGTATTTTAAGGAAAACATTGGCTCTCATTCTGTCGTTCACATGACCAGTGGAGACATTACTTTTGGTTCAAATACCCAAATATTTTCTTTTAGGTCTTGCTCTATGTTGGCTCGGGAATCCTTCCCAGTCAGTAATAACTGTGATAATCCTCATCTCAAGCTGCGACAGTGGAAGATGCTTAAAGAAAGAGCTGGTGAGTTTCTCTTGATTGCTGCTTTCTAAAGTCAAAGTTTTGTAGTTGAACCTGAATTTATTATCCTAACTATTCCTCCCTCTACAGAGGCATTTTGGAGTTGGGATTTCATCTCACCCAGACTAGACTTAGCCAGCTCTGGAAATTGAATGAAGCTTATTATTTACAGCTTAGCTCAATATACAAGCAGAGATTTACAGTATATACAGTTATAGACAGAAATAGACAAGGTAAAAGGTAATACAGAAACACAACAGCCCTCCCAGAAACCTGAGTCCCCAGGAGGGGCTTCCAACTGCCCCTTCACCTTCCCCCTACCCCTCTCAACCTTACCCCAGTCCCAGGGAAGAATGGAGGTTCAGGCAGGGGGTTAGGAAGCAAAGTGGATTAGGAAAGAAAAATGGAAGGTGAGGTTAGAGAGATGCAGCTCGGAGCTCCCCAGCAGCAGAAGTGGTTATCTATGCTTTTATTTCTTGTTCTTCTACATCTCAGCAAGCCTATGAATGAAGTAGACATCAGCCTTGTTTTCCTTTCACAGCCTGTAATCTAGTTCTTCTCACCAAAACATTCTAGCCTGCTTCAAACTAGCACAAAGTCCTGCAAAATGTATGCCACTGAAGAGTATAAAGTTTCAATGAGTTCAGGGAGGCCCATTTGTACTACACTTGCCCTCGTTATGAACACTGCTGTGGATGTCAGGAGGAACGTGTGATAGCTCAATCAAACAGCATGCAGGAGTGGAAGTTTCACACTTGCAGCTCTTGTAAATAATTAGGAAAGGCAGTGCAGAGTATTACCTTATTTTTTGGAACCCCTTAAAGGTATCTAAGTGGAGCATGCCAACAAAAGGAGTAACCAATGATGAAACAGAGGTGGTCAGGCACTGGAACTGGTGCTTCATACTGTCACTGTCTTAGACAGAAGAGGATGAGAAAGTGAATGAAAAAAGAACCTTGAAAAAACTCCACACTGTTGAGAGCAATTAACGGTGCCTCCTAGAGAGCCTTGTACTGCTTGAACTTACTGAAGCTGTGCACAGCAGGAGCTCACTCCTTTAAAAGATGGGAATGCTCTTCCTATGGAGGAGCAAAGCGTGCCAGCAGTCCCTGCTGGGAGGGCTCATGGTCAGATTTATCCTAGCTGCATTTCCAAAAAGGCTTCTAGGAAAGACTGGCCTGGGTAATGATGAGAACTTGTTTGCCTTCTTCCAAATACCCAAATACGTTTTCTGCTTTATACTTGAAGTTGTTTAATTCTTTATCCCAGCAATTTAGTGCTTTTATTTCATAGAACCATTAACGTTATAAAATACCTCTAAGATCATCAAAACCAAACATCAGCCCAGCACCACCATGCACATTAAACTGTGTCCCAAACTGCCATGACCACACATTTTTGAACACCTTCAGGGATGGCGACTTCACCACCTCCCTGGGCAGCCTGTTTCAATGCCTGACCACTCTTTCTGTAAAGAAACTTTTGCTAATATCCAGTCTAAACCTCCTCTGGCACAACTTGAGGCCTTAGTATCTCTTCCGTCTTTAAGCCTTTCTAGTTCATTAGCATTGCTCTGCAGTGGGAGGTGAAATGGAAAGGAAGCTTTTCCTTGACCATTTTTTGGTGGCTTCTCCATTAGACTCTCCCTATGGTGTTGTGTAACATCTTTCTTGATGAAGACACAGAGTGTGTCATCACTAAGTTTGCAGGTGACACCAAGTTTGGTGAAGGTGCTGATCTGCACAAGGGTAGGGAGGCCCTGCAGAAGGACTCGGATAGATTCAATCCACCAGCAACAGAACAAGAGAACACAGTCTCAAGTTGTGCTGGAGGAGGTCTAGGCTGGATGTTAGGAGGAAGTGCTTCACAGAGAGAGTGATTGGCATTGGAATGGGCTGCCCAGAGAGGTGGTGGAGTCACTATCTCTGGAGGTGTTCAAGAGAAGACTGGATGAGGCACTTAGTGCCATGGTCTAGTTGATTGGATAGGGCTGGGTGCTAGGCTGGACTGGATGATCTCAGAGGTCTCTTCCAACCTGACTGATTCTACGATTCTATGACTCTATGATTAACAGGATGAGCTTCAACACAAAAATCCTGACCAACCACCACATCTCTTTTCTTGTATTCTTCTTTTGCTTCAAGGAACAGATTTCACCTCATTTAATTCAAACAAGTCTAGGACCAAACAGAGAAAGTATCAGTTGAAGAGACAGATATGGCATAGGAGCAGATTTGGACAGTAGGAAGAAGTTACTTGCTATGAGGGTGGTGGAACAATGGAACAGATTATCCAGGGAAGTGGTGGAGGCCCCATCACTGAAGACATTTGAGGTCAGGCTTGATAGGGCTTTAAGCAATCTGCTCTAAATGGGAATTTCCCTGCTTGCTGCAGGGGGGTTGGAGTAGATGACCTGCCTTCCAACCTAGTGAATTCTTTGCTCTTTGATGCTGTGATATATTCTGGAGTTTGTTCCCTGGCTGTAGTCATACTTAAAGATGATCTGATGATTTTGTACCAACAAGGCTGGCCACAGTGGTGGAAAGTGGGGCAGGAGTTCATGGAGGTACTCAGCTAGAACTAAGGCCTTAAACTGGAGTCTTTGTAGTTTTCTGAATTTCCTCTTGGCTGCTGCATCAGCTGAAAGCAGCAGATGTTTCTGGGGATCCAAGTTGCCTTTATGTGCCCTCTTTTGCTGCTTTAAGCCCTGGGAAGAGTATGACCATCTGCACTATCCTTCACGTACTATCAGCATTAGCAGGCATACACCCAAACTGCATCTAATAGCCTCAACCATTCTGCAGGGGTGAGGCGAAGTCCTCTTCTGACTACCTAAGGCAAACTGTGCAGGGCAAGCTGTGGGTCAGAAGTCCTAGCAAGAGCAGACCCTAGACTTCACCTCACATTACCCCATTGACCAAGGCTGGTTGGGTTTTCTCCAGGTTCCCAGGAGTGACTCTGTGTGTGAGTCACTGCCCACAGACAAAGCTAGAGATCCCCTTGGGATGGGACTATGGAAGGCTAAACCCAGCACATCTCCTGCAGATACACTCACTCCAGATTTTGTGTGTGGCTCCAGGACCCACACTTGCATCATCATTCCGCTTGCCAGAGGTGGGGCAAATGAGGTGATACTTACCTGGGGCTTGCAAAAGCTCTGCTTGAAGCAACAGTTATGCGAGCTATGCTTGAAGTGATGTAATGTGCTGCAGCCCAAAACTCCACAGGTGTCAGCAGTCAGGAATTAACCTGTGAAGTGGCACAGGGTTGCATTCATGAAACACGCAACCCTCTGAAGCGATAACAGCCCCGCACTGTTTTTATCTCCTTAGACCTAGTCTCTGTTGCACAACAGAAAAACTGTTCCCAAGCAAGCAACACTTCTCAAAAGAGCTGTGATCTTACCTCTCTTGCAGCCAGACACCCTGAACAGTCATCAGCCTGCATGTACTCAGTTTATCTCGCAGAGATAAAGCCATGCTGGAAGAAAAGCTTTAGTGAGAAAGCAGAAGAGGTGAACAGCAAAGTCTTTGTGAACTCTGGTTAGCTGTCTGCCTGATGAATACTGGGGAAATAGGACTGAAACACCCTCAGCAGTTCCAGAGGCATCCTTTTGAGTGGCCAAACTATGGTAAAATTGAAAAGCCTAAAATTTAAAAGCAAAAAATACTGACAGCCCCCCCCCAAAAAAAAAAACTTTATGTGTGGCCTTTAGGGTTCTTCTAGCAAAAATGAAATAATCTAATATGTTCCAAAGTTCCTTTATTATAACTTCACCTGCTCTCCTTCCTATAGTCAGAGGCAAAAGACACAAGGAGCCAGACCAGCTTTGTGAAACACTCCAGCTTTGTCTTTGATGCAGTACCTATGCAGGAGGGACAAAGTGTAGCTGAAGGCAAGGCTGTGCCATGCTCCTAGAGAAGCAAGCAGGACTGTGGCAGCTACAGCCCCCTCACCATGGCTGGGCCCCTGCATGAGGTCAGTTTTTGTTACACATGCCTGGCATCTGCTCCAGAGAAGAAAACAGTTCTTCTGTCCATAATGGCAAGACAGTATTGCTAGAGCCACACACTGATGGACACCTTCCTAGCCATGTGGTGCTAAAAGATGAGTGTGACACCATTTCTTTTACCCTGGTATCAGCTTTCGGGGTGAGTTCCAGCTCATGTTTCATGGCACCAGTGGCATGACTGATTCTGCTGGAGACCTTCAGCATAAGGTTGTGGCAGCTTAGCAGAGTTTCTACTTAGGGTGTAAAGGATGGCCCTCCCCACCCACAGTCTTGCCAAAGGTATTGGCAAAGTGTGTAGTATCTCCACAAAATCTGTAGACCCTTTGCTTTCTACAGACTCTTAATAAAAGAAGAATGATCATGCTTCATCTCTGCTCTTAGCCCAAACACAGCTGTAGTCCAACCAGGGCCCCAGGTAGCTGTCAGAAACACAGAGAGGTGGGTGGTGGAGCCAAGGTAATGTAGTTTCTGCCATAAGCCTGAAACAGTCTTATACTGCCCACCTCCTATTTTATTTCTCCCTGGTCATTGTTAAGAGTTCTTCCCAACAGCCACGCTGCAGCCACCTTGGAAATCTCCCTCTGCTGTGCTGTGTTTGCTCTTCCACGCTCCCTGTGCCAAGAGTGAAGATGGAAGAAAGCACTTCCTGGTATGTCTATCCAATTCTCTCATCATCTTGCTTCCTTCCAGGCTGCTCCTTGGGCTGGTTCCCAAACCAGTTCTCAGGAAGGTCACTAGAGTCTCTCACAGCCCCATTTGTACCCATTACAGGCTTACTCATTTCTCCCCACCAGCTTATGCCACCTTTGCTCAGAAACCTGTTGTAGAGCTGGAAACCTTTCCAGAGGCAGTGGTGGGGTTCCAGCAGAGAGATGCTGCAGACCAAACATTAATACCGCTCTGGGGCCTACCTCAGCCTTTGGTTAGTTCTGCAGCCAATGCAAGTCACCTTATTTGTGCACGTGGCCCCACAAAGCTCTTTTCCTTTCCAGCTGGTTTGGTTTAGCTACAAAATAGTAAGTGCAAATCAAGCCATGGAATGTTCTTGTTGGGCAGAAAGGGGATGGCTGTGCCCACCGTTTAGCAAGGATGTTTGTCTTGTACAGGTAGTGATGCAAGCAGAAGGCTGGGGAAAAATGATGTTGAGGGAACAAAAGCCTCATCATTCAGAAAACAGCTGGTGCAGAAATGCTAGAGAGCAGACAGTGCCACCACAGCAGCTCTGGCTGCACTCACTGGTGAGGGCTGCTATGTTTGCACAGAAAGCTGTGTCTGCTATCATGATGGAAAAGGATTTTGTTTCTTCCCAGGGATGCAGGGATTAGGATTTTCAAGGTGTAAAGAAGTAGAAGCAGGACAATCAAGCACTGATTAGCTGTGTGCTATACACTGCTATCACACAGGTGGGTGTGCACACAAAAACACCGAGGGAAAAAAAGCAGAGTGGTTTTATGTGGTACACAAAACCAGGAGCTTTCTGAAGTGAGAGCTGGAGTAGCCCTGCTCTATCTTTTTCGATAGCTGGGCTTGGTGGCAGCATAGAGAACAAAATGGAGGCTAGGGATGCTTAACAAAACACAGAGACAGATCTCATTTTGAACCAAAAGTTAAAATTTTATTTGGAATATCAATATACCCCAAAAAAATAAAAATAAACTTCCTCTTATGTAGTGAAATAGCCATTTGAAAATGGTAAAATAAAGATATTTCTCATACTATTCATTTCTATTTATTGTACACATATTTAAGGTTGGCTTTTTTGATTGTTTCTGAATATAAATCTATCTTGAGCTTTAAGGCTCCAAGAAGCCTGATACACGTAGTGGCTCTTTAGAGAAAGCAGATAAGTCAATCAGAGCTGTGTTTTTTCAGCAGTCAGGCCTGTTTGAAGCTGTCCAGGACTGGACAGAAGTGAGACTTCTCAGGAAGGTCACTGTTTCAGGCAAATACTGTTTTATACCCATTGGGAAATACACTCTAACCCCACTTCATGCAGCATTTTATTGAGCTTTATGATGTATTGGGGAGGGCCCTGGTTCCTCTTAGCTGTCAAGTTCTTGTGCAGATCCAGTCTGATTTGTGTTGGTATGGTTGGCTTAAGAAATCAAATCCTACCCTGTGGTGTTTGCTCTGCTAGAAGCTAAGTCTGTAAGGTGGCACTGATCCTGCCTTAGCCCTGCAAGCAAAAAGCCTCTGTGCTCCTGTGAAGCTGCACAGTGGGGCATTTGCTACAGCAGGATCAGGGACTTGACTTGTCCTTTAGCTTACTTAAAATAAAGGAATGAAGAATGTATTGAAATAAACCAGGAGAACCCCGCCGACCATTCTCAGCTGTAATTCTTCCCCTCTGCAGGGCTCACTGACACTGGCCTGGAAAGCATGACTGAAGAGCTATGCTCTGAGTGGTTCCTGTCACCACTAAGTAAACAACGAGGGGATTCAGGTCTTGCACCAACTCCTGCAAATGGGCTGCAGTGGGCTGAAGCAAAGCTCACTGAAGCCATCTGACATTGCACCAACGACCTCACTTTTGGTAAGCCTTGGATCAAGCCCTGAATTTATGTGGTATGGTCTGCAATTTATTTTGATTTCTTCCTTGATCAAAGTCATTGTTATTACTCAAGGGCTGTATTTATGATTTGCATACCAATTTATACTGCTGTTGCTGGTTCTGAAGTACAGGGTAGGCTAGGACTGCCAGAGGTACTGCTGAGCTGATGTGTCTGGCACTGCTCACAAAGGTTGCTGTTCCACAGACACGGTAATTGGCATCTTGAGTGCTTTGTTGCCTCCAAACCACCTGAATATTGATCCCTGATGCACCATTGCTCTCAGCTAAAACATTGTCCCAGTTTTTTACTTTCAGGAGAGAAAAATTAAATACATCCAGGCCTTGACATTCACAGGCTGTCAGACCACAGATGCTCCTTCAAACAAAACCCATGTTTGCACTCAGGGAGCTACTGCATAATTAACTTCCATAGGAGAGACCCCTTCAGATAAGCCTTATCCCACCAGCCACTCCACCTGGACACCACTTTGCCTTTCCTCACTCTTGGGAAGAGATGAGCATTCAGCCTGGAAATACTTTCTGCTGGGATATGGAATAGGCCTTCTCCCTCTTTGTCTCTTCTGTAATGCGTGCTAAATACTTGATTCCTACTACCCAGTTTGGCTCTTTAGAGTGATTCACTTTTCACACTTTGGCCCTTATCTTGTAGGTAAAAACTTGTGTTACTTTACTGTGAGATTCTGGTGAGAGGTCTTTTGAGAGCCAGCCACTCTTAGTTGGGTATTATCAGTGAGCCCCAGGCATCCCTTTTTGACTCTGAACTACAGAAGGTCTGTAAGCACCAGACACAATTTTTGATCTTTCACTAACTAGCTGAAAATATTTTCCTTCAAGTTCACCACATGAAGCAGTGTTTGGGGAAGAGTCAAATTCTGCTCACAGCTGCCCAAGCATAGGACCCATAACTGCTTTCATTTCAGTACACTGGATTTAAGCATCAAAACATAACTTACAGTCTTCAACACTGGCAGAATGACCTTATCACCAGTGTAGCTTTCCTGACTTCAATAGTGAATCCCTTTTCCAGCACTTGTGGTGAGTGTCACAGGTCCCATAATGCTTGCCTAAGTTTTACAAAGTTTGAGGTCCTCATGGCATGTGTGAATACAGCCAAATCAGAGCTTTGTGTACAACAATGAGAAGCAGAAGGTTCTGGTGCCAGGCAGAAAAATTTGGAAGTGTGATCCCAAGGCTAAAATTGGAGGAAATAAATAGAACCCAGATAGCTGTGTTTACATCTTGGGGCTCATAAGGTAGGGCAGATGGAGTTTTGTTGAAGTGTCATTATATTAGATTTGACTGTTTTCAGTGTTTAAGTGCATGTGAATGGGTTAAAAGTGAGGTATAAGCATCATGAATGTGTGCTTTAGGAAGAAAGAAAAGAAAAACAGTGTAAGTTGGATTTGGCCATATCTTCAACTTTTTACTGCCAGCTACCACATTTCACTCCAGAGGAACACCTCAGAGAAAAAGCCCAATGGCCACAGGACCTTTGTAAATGTGTGATGTGTTATCTGCTGAAGCAAATGACAGCATGACAGATAATTTGCAGCCATGATTAATGTACCCTAATTCACCACCGTCCCTTACATGCTTGACCTTGCTTCCCCTTCCCTTCACGTATGCTTGTCTGCAGCCTAGCCACCCACCAGGCTGTTCAATGAACTCAGTGCTGAATGTCCCCCTGCACACCAGGGGTACACCACACGGTGCTATGAGGGGGTCACTTGGACTGGTTTCTGCACTGAAGCCACTTTCCAAGCAGTAAGGATAGTGGCCCTGAGCCACTCTGCCTGAGGTGGTGGATAAGTTGGGAAGCAGCTGCTAGAAATGGTGCAAAGGTACCTGTGAGGGCTGTGGGAGGATGGGGTAAGAGCAGGTGATGTTCTGCTGATGTCAGCGTTGGCATTGCCAGCATTGCCATCCAGCAGGCACAGGTGTGGTTTTCCTCTCTTGTGCAACTGAGGCAATCAGCATACAAAGCATGGCAGCTTATTTGTAACCCACCCTGATTTCTGCCTGTCTTAAACTTTGTCTGTCAGCCCCTGCCTTGCTGTCATGGTGTTCCTTACTGACGAAAGTTTAATGGGGCTTTTAAGCTCCAAATTAGTAGGAGATGTGTATGGCTCCTTCCCCTCTGCTCAGACCAAAAGCAGCTGGACACAGCAGCTTGGCTCAAAAGACAGCAAACTCTCTATTGACTTCACAGGGTGCAAAATTTCTGCTCCAGCTTCAGTTCCAGATGCTGGACCACTTCAGCCCATCTTGCTTTATTTGAGAGACCTAAGACACACAGGACTGAGAGTCTAAATGGCACGATGGTGGGCTTCTACCAACGCTTCTTACCTAACTGCAGTTGACTTGAATTTTGCCTTTTCCATTCTTAACGATCTTATAACCTGCTTCTTAGCCAGGGCAAAATTAAGCATGAGGAAAAAGGCTTATTCAGCATTACAGTTATCTACTCCCAAGCTGTATAACAGAATGGTTTACACATTTAATTGGCTTTGTCTAGTATTTCCACATATACAGTAGGCCTATTAATGAATACCATAGCTTCATTACTGCGTATCACATTTTGCTAGTTGTTGTGTACCATAAATAATGTCAGCACATCAATAACTTATAAATAACACAAATGTAAACTCGTTTTCTGCTCATTATAATTATGATTTCAGCCCGCAAAGGCTTTTTGATTTGTAAGACCATTCACATAAGATGGAATGTAACTTTATTTGTGTTGTTGGTGGTTTTTTTTCTCCTTTTGTGTATAATGAGACACCGAAAGCCCTTGTCATCTCTTAACAGGATACTAAAGCAGCTCTGTTTTATGAATGACAGCACAATTAAAGCTAAAAAAGTCATAGTAAAAAAAAAAATCAAAACCACCCCCAAAAAATACCCCTTTGTATTGTACAATCTCAAATTAAAGCAAGAAAGATAATGACAGTCTTTTGCATTAGCCAGGAAATGTGATTCTCTGCCACTGGGCTTATTTTTTTGTTCACAGGATGTGTCTATGGGTGTAGTTATAGGTGTGTGTATATCCTATGCAGAACAGCAGTCCCTATTTTGTTGATCTAGTTCTTCTAATTGTTTAGTTTAAAACTACCTAACTGATACAATTTAGAGTACTACATTAACACATTTAACACCAAGTTTACATACTTGAGTCTTTGAAGTACTAGGAACTTTTACACGCTGTATTTGGCTTCGTAAGGACTGTAATATCACAGATAATGCAACCTACTTGTCTTTGAAAGAATATGGCTGTTCTCAACTAACTCTCTAAGGTTCAGAGTAAAATAACATTTCTCCTTCTATCTGTAGCTGACTTCAGAGAAGAAAGTGTCTTCCTAAGTGGTCAGGCTGATGTTACAGTACAGATTCTGCAGAGAGAGAGAGAGAGAGACACTTGGTGAAGGATTCATTCTCTCTGGACTTTAGAGTTAAGCTGCTGCAGCAAAATTACTCTGTTTAGACTAATTTTTTTAACACTTTTTTTTTTCCCCCTAGACGAATCTGAAGAAAAACCTATTCCAAGTATGTTCTGTAGTAGTATCTCCACATGACCAGAGGAGGGCACTTTGAACATCTCTGCGCTGCCCAGGAGGCAGACGCAGAAGCACAGTGTTACCCAATGTCGCACAGTCCTGACACCTCTTCCCCACCCGGGCAGGCATCCTCGTGTCCCCAGAAGTCCAGAATCTGTATTGTAGCACAGGGCTCTGTTCTGGGAACAGCGAGCAGATGCATCACTCTTTTCCTTCCCATTTGCCCCGTTTTAATGCAGTGGGTTAAACGGAGATTAGCAGGTAATTCCTAAAAATCACAGGAGGGGAGTTGCCTCCCTCTCCTTCCTGAACATCCCTCTGCTATTAGCCCCGGGTAATTTAGCAAGTGTTGATTGATTTAACCCTCTATGACTTATCCAGCTGCAGAAACCCCTTGCCTTTAACTGAAAAATGCACTTGGAAATGCACTCGCTGATATATGTATTGCAACGGTGCAGCTTCGCACGTTAAACTCTTGTAAATAGCACTGCTCCTTTCCACCTCCCGAGGGAGGCAACTCTGCGTCCCAGAGTACATAGCAGAGAAATCAATCCCTTCTCTTTTCCACTCATCACCACAATGGGGAGTTCAGCCACCTTCCACGCAGGAAATATCTTTCCGGGCTTCATTTTGGCTACAGGTATCAACCTTCTACAGAAAAGAGTTTAATTTGGCAAGCTTGTTGTTATCACTGATGGATAATTTTTTTGTCACCTCTCTGTTTTGCTTTGTTCTAGTTTAATGCTGAGAATGTGTTAGAAAGGATCTAGAAACTTCTGTGTTTGGTTTTTTTTTTGATAAAGTCTCTCCTCCAGCACAGGGAAACATACTGCTTGTTTAATATACTTGTGTTTTTTTCTCCCATCAGCATTACTCCTTTTCTCTTTTCTTCTCTCTTTCCTTTTTTCTCTTCTTTCTTTTCTCCCTTCTTTTCTCGAGCAGACAGGTACAAGAATCAAGTTGTCTTTCGTCAGCAGTCCTTTGAGATAGAGTAGAATTCAGTGAGTCCTCACCATGATAGGATCATAAACTTACTGGATTAAACCAAGCTAACTTTCCCTAAGCTGCCAAGTTTTAGCTGCACCATACATATATGTGTTTCCTTGTGCCATTTTCTTGTCTTGCAGTTTTATTTTTCTCGATGACCCTGAGCTATGGCTTCTCATTTCTACCTCTAGTCAACCTTCCTTTCTTTTCTGGTTTTGCCAATATAGGCCTCAAAGAAAAAATGGCAGAAGAGCACAAAGTAGCTGAGGTACATGAGAGAGGACCAGATGATGTTCTGCACGTGGGAATGGCACTGGCCCTGCTGCATCCAGGAGAAGACCAGGTAGTTGATGACGCAGCCGATCAACATCTGAGTGATCTGCGACAAGGTGATGAACATGGCGAACTTGCGCGAGACTCTGAAGCCAGCAGCCCGCAAGGCATAGTAAGAGTACATAACGGCGTGCACCCCATAGTTCATGGTCATGAACCAGCCACCCCCAGCCACCATGTCCTTGTAGGAATACCAAGAGTAAAGTAACACAGTAATGTGGTGGTACCAGTGTAAGAAGATGAGCTTCTGTTTCCTAAGAATAATGAATATTGTATCACCTGCAACAAAACAAACAGACAAAAAGGAGGGGAGGGAATGAGAAACACGTTGAATAAATTCACCATTACTGCAGGGCTTTCTGCCCTTTGCTGTGCCTGGAGCGCACACTATTTTGGAGCATGAAAAGCCAGCTCAGCTCTAGGTCTGCCTGATCCAAGTGCAAGCTTGGCTCCTAATTGCTCAGTCTTTGGAAAAACAACGTATGCTTCTTTTCCTGTGTGGGCACCCTTGCTTGAAAGCTCCATAGGTGTACTTGATAGACCCTTGCTGCAAACGTAATCCATGAAGGTCTGAGGTGGGCAAATGTGTATCATCTCTGACTGTGACACTGTCCATTATATACTGTGACCAGAAGAGAAGCACAGCTTGATAGAGAGCTGAAAACCTGAAGTGTCCTCTGACTCAAATGCTTACCTGCAAACTGAACCTCGTTCAACTCAGTAGAGCCTTTTGAGCTGCTATGCAAAAAACAACTGCTTATGCAGCCTACAAAAGGAATGCTTCCAGAAAATAATTCAGTTAATGGTAAAATGCACATCCTCTGCTGCAGAAAAGACTGGGTGAAGCACTTAGTGCCATGGTCTAGTTGACTGGCTAGGGCTGGGTGCTAGGTTGTGCTGGATGATCTTGGAGGTCTCTTCCAACCTGGCTGATTCTATGATTCTATGAAATTCAGGCTGTTACCTTAGGAAAGTACATTTTTGTTCCCCTTTTCCTGCTTTATTCTTCTGCCTGCTCCTTACGCTTGCACTGAGTATCTCAGTTAGACATAAGCAGGCTACTTGTTTTCTGATGCCACAGAGTGTTTCAAAAAAGATCCCTGAAATTTGAATCTGGGGTACTTATTTCTAAGTGTTCATATCCCAGGAAATCCAAATCACTGATATTTGTGATGGGTGGAGCCGAACCAGTGCTGTCTGCATACAGGCTGCAATAAGCCATAATGCTAATGTTTACTTCATTAGCTGTAAGATGTTGACTCACATTTTACTAAATAATCATATGCTCAATTTGTTGTTGCTCTGCAGTTCTAGATGATGTTTCCCAGTTTTAGCAACTAAATTTCCATGGTTTTGAGGTAATTTAAGCAGCAGGAAACCGAGGGATTCTGACACAGCAAGGCAACTGGTGTCTGTCTCTACCCAGTTTTTATGCTGATGACTTGTTGTCCTGTAATTTGCTGAATCAAATTCTCTGCTGAAAGGTACAGACTTATTTTTGCTGTGCACTTGAGCACAGGGAGTGCTGCAGCTCACTGAGGTTTAGTAAGGACATCCTCTGAAATGAAAGCTGGAGGGCTGCTAAATCACAGAATCCTTGCCTCCTCCTTCCCATTAAACAATCCTTTCTCACACCAAGCAGCCACAGAATGAGAACACATGCAGGCTGGCTAATTAAGTAGGCCTTGGCATGTATATCATAAGTGTCCTTATCAGAAGAATTGCTGGAGAGACTGAAGTTTGTAAGAGTCAGGCCTGGAAAAGCTAGGGCTATTATGGAAAATTGGTTTCTGTTTGGAGGAAGCAGGCAGCCAGAGCTTTCAGTTCCTGGGGAGGAAGTACATTACTGCTCCTGATTGTATGCCTACACGTGTATTTAAGGATAAAGGCTGTAGAATGGAGGAAGAACCTGACTCAAAGCTCCTTGCTGACACAGCCACAGGGTGGGTGAGTACTGATTACACTATTTGTATTTGCCTATGTGTAGCTATGGAAGAGGTATGGGCCAGATTGCTTTTCTTTCTTGACTATCCTGCTGTGTATAATCACTGCAGTTTATTCTTGGGCTGGGAATGGTCTTCTTCAACTGCACATTGCTCTAGCTTCAGCCAAACTGGGGCTTAAACCTCTAAAGACTAAAAGATGCAGAGCTTGGGGTTGGTTTTGTATACTCATCTCTTCTAAGACTGATGTAGGAGGGCTCTGCAGAGGGAGCTGGACAGGCTGGATAGATGGGCGTAGTCCAATGCCATGAGATTGAACAAGGCCAAGTACAGGGTTCTGCACTTTGGCCACAACAACCCCAGGCAGCGCTACAGGCTGGGGACACAGTGGCTGGAAAGCAACCACACAGAGAGGGACCTGGGGGTACCATCTGGCAGCTGGACATGAGATGAGCCAGCAGTGTGCCCAGGTGGCCAAGAAGGCAAATGGCATCCTGGCCTGTATCAGGAATGGTGTGGCCAGGGAGGTCATTCTGTCCCTGTACTCAGCACTGGTCAGGCCACACCTTGAGTGCTGTGTCCAGTTCTGGGCTCCTCAATTTAAGAAATGTTGAGGTGCTTGACTCTGTCCAGAGAAGGGCACCAAGGCTGGTGAGGGGGCTGGAGCACAGCCCTGTGAGGAGAGGCTGAGGGAGCTGGGAGTGTGCAGCCTGGAGAAAAGGAGGCTCAGGGGTGACCTCATTGCTGTCTACAACTACCTGAAAGGAGGCTGTAGCCAGGAGAGAGTTGGTCTCTTCTCCCAGGCACCCAGTGACAGAACAAGAGGACACAGTCTCAAACTGTGCCAGGGCAGGTTTAGGCTGGATGTTAGGAAGAAATTATTCACAGAAGGAGTGATTGGCATTGGAATGGGCTGCCCAGGGAGGTGGTGGAGTCAACATCCCTGGAAGGGTTTAAAAGGAGACTGGATGAGGCACTTAGTGCCATGGTTTAGTTAATCAGAAGAATTAGGTGATAGATGGGACTCAATGATCCTAGAGGCCTTTTCCAACCTGTTTAATTCTGTGATTGTGATTCTGTGACTGAAATGAGATTTTGACAGCTCTGAGACCCTTCTTTTGCTTTCTGCACAGCCATCTCTGCTGTAAATATGCCCAGTGAGAGAAAGGGAGAGAGGGTACTTACCTAGTTCAGGTGCTTTGCTTAGCACAAATGCATATGCCCAGAACTTGCTGACAGGTCCAATGTAAAAACTCTGGTCACACACTGACTGCTTCAGGCCTTTGGTCATCAAAATGTACAGCATATAAGCACCAGTTCGAACAGCACCGAATATACTTTAAAACAAAAAGAGAAAATGAAGAAAGTTGAGTGGATGCTTGAGATCTACAGGACATGACTTCAAATTATTAAGAAAAGAGGCCAAGGAATGTGCTGAAATACTAAGTTTGAGACAGCCTTAAAACTGGACCAACTCTGCTGGCTTCTAGAAGTTATTCTGAACTCGTATTTGTAAACAGGACTATGGCAGTATTTCCTGGTGGAAGTCTGGAATGGTAGTGTCAGTGATTTGTACTTCATTTCTGCAGGGATGGTCCTTCTGTTTCCAGGAGTAGTGGAAGACATCTGCTTCAGCTGAAAATGATATGCAGAGTTTTGATGCTGATGGCTAGGAGACTGCATGGATTGAGCTGATAAAGAGCTGTGATCAACATAACCAGGACCAATTCCATCTTCTGATTTCCTTCTTGTCTCTTTCCATGTTTGTTACATCCACAGCAGCTCTGTGTACTGCCAATCCCAAACAGGGCACACAAGGTTTGATGGAGGGTCTCAGACAGGGGTAGTGTTTTGGTGCACATGCTGACTCCATATTTCATCTCTTAACAGGTCACTGCTATCAGAGGAATTGACTTATTGAGTTGTAAACAGCAGATTCAGCCTCACCTCATCAAAGTGAGATGCAAGGTAACAATGTTCTGTAAGTGAGAAACATCAAGAGATTTGCAGTGGTATTAATTAGTGCAATTAGAGGGGGGATAGGTTCAGACACTAAAAGACACCCAGCTGATGTAAGCAACAGAGACTTCTGTCTCACCTGTAAGGAGCTCTGTAGAAGGAACTGCCTCACTGTTTCATGGCAAGAACATGCTTGCCCATTGCCTACCATTGTAACTTGTTGAGCCTGCAAAAGCTGTGATGAATACTGAGTGAAACAAGCAGCTTCCAGAAAAATCAAGCAAAGAAAGACTCCTTTGGGGTTGAGTATATCTTACTTTAACTAAGTAATTACATATAGAGTAAGTATATCTTACATCATCATGTCCCTCTGTTTTTACTCAGCTCCATCTTGCCTGCCCTCTAACTGCTCTGTACTCATGAATCCTCTGGTTTCTGCTCTGCCTTGGTATCTTTTGTGACTATCCCAGGTCAGGAAGCGAACTAAGCCACCTAAAAGTGACATGTAGACACATGGGCAGTCCAAGCCACCAGTTATGCAAAGTGTGTGAAATAAGCAACAGTCCATCTGAAGTTACAGATTCTGCTACTTGTCCTTGTCTTGTGAAGCCACTAATTCCCTACAAAGTGTGTTTTAAAATCCTCAAGACAACCTCAAAAGCTGAGGTTCACGACACTTCTTATGGTACTTAGACCAGATGGCTCAAGTAAGCCTGCCAAGCCCAGGAATTGTTGACGTAAGTTTTTGTATTTGTTGCACAAATATATTCACAAATGTATCCAGATCTCCAAGCCTGCAGCACTGGTATCTCCAAACAAACTTGCCCTGCTGCTGAGACTCAGTGCACCTTGCTGTGCCCCATCCTTTGCATGCACTCTGCAGCTGAGGGGTGCACCGTGCTGCTTGGTGCTCTTTGGGCTCTGTCAGTGGCATCACAGCTCGTACTCTACAGCCAGGTCAGGCCTAGGGGGAGAAGTGTTACATTCTGGCTCTCACGTCATTACATTTAAGGCCTGGGGTCTCGTTGTGCCATCAGGAAACTCAGGTAACAGTGAGAATTTAGGAAGCTACTACTATTATCTGCTGTGTGTATGGTGGTATTTGCTCTGGGGCTCTATTGCCAGATGAGTCCCCTTGCACTGTGGTACAGGTGTACTGAAGGAGTTCAGCTGAGTCTGGGCTTCTCACTAGCACTGCCCTAAGCAATGCAGATGTTCCCAGGCTTAGGCAAGACAGCAGCTGCTGTGTCTCCCATCCATCCTTCTCTGTGTGCAGAAGGGACAGTGCAGCACTCTCAGCACCTGTACATCTCCACGCAGGGTTATTCCCTCCCAGAAATGCGCTCTCAGCATGCCCTTCTCTTGTCTTTCAGGGGTTGGTCTTTTCCACTTAGCAGAGAATTCTAAAGCCTTCAGCAGGAAATTTGACATGAGGTGCAACTCCTTCTGTGTCTTCTCTCTGGCATTTAGCACATGCCTTTTTTGTTGGAGTTTTTTTTTGTTCTCTCTCAGGAGTTGTAGTTCTCATTCCCAAGATGACAGGAGATCCTGACAGAGATGTGATCTGATCACTTCCCAAGGCACTGAACTCCTCAAGCCAACCAGGGCAGGCTGATGCTTGTTCCTGTGTTTTGGGTGGTGGCAAAACTGGGTGGAGGAAGATCAGGCAGAATATATAATGACATGCTGATTCTCTCACTGGCAAATCCTTCCATAGGGGAGAAGAAGGAAACTTGAAATGATGAAATCAAATAGCTGCAAGCAAAACACCCTTACTTCTGCAGAGGCTGTACTGCTTTTCTAAGCTACTACTTTTAATTAAAGCTTGACAATCAAAGAGAATTTTGTGCCATGAACACAAACTCGGAGGAGAAGAGGACTTGCTTGAGTAAGGCGCAAGTGTTTTTCTAACTGTAAGTAATCTGAGTACGGACACCCCCCAGGGACTTAATCTGGATGGATAACACAGCCAAAGAGTATTTTCCCCTTGGGGATTACAGAGTTTCACTTGACTGTCCTTGAGATTATAAAGATGTCACTCCTCCTGCCTTCTGGTTTAACAACTACTGCAGAGATCTCCTTGGAGCGTGCGCACATGCACTTGCGTGCTCACACGCATTTCCTTTTCTGTCGTTCTGCAGTGCAGTGGTTTCCTCCAGATCCATGCCTTTGGAAGAAGTGACTCCAGCTACTGCTCTACAGAGTGTGAGTCAGACCAATACGAATTTTTTTTATCAGGAAAAGCCAAGTTACATTTGTGTGTAATTCACAAGGGGCAGCTTTATGGATAAGGAGGATGGCAAACTAGAAGTAACGCCTTCCTAGAATCATTACAGTTGGCAAAGACCTCTAAGATCAAGTCCAACCATCAACTCAACCCCACCACATTGTGTCCTGAAGTGCAACATGTTTGTTGAACATCCCCAGGGATGGTGACTTCATGACCTCTCTGGGCAGCCTCCTCCAATATGCCTGGCCACACTTCAAGTAAAGAGATTTTTCTAATATCCAATCTAAAGCTCTCCTGCTGCAGCTTGAGGCTATTTACTCTTCTATTGCTTCTTACTATGGAAAAGAGACTGACCCTCACCTCACTACAACCTCCTGAAAGGGAGTCGTAGAGAGCAAGACAGTCTCCTTTCAGCCTCCTTTTCTCCAGTTCCCTCACCTGCTCCTCAAAAAACCTATTCTCCAACCCTTCACCAGCCTCACTGCCCTTCTTTGGACACACTCCAGAACCTCAATGCCCTTCTTGTAGTGAGAGTCCAAAATTGAATCCATGCCTGAAGGTGTGGCCTTGCCAGCGCGGAGTACAGGGCAGGAATCACTTCCTTAGTCCTGCTGGCCACACTTTTTCTGATTCATTCAATTACCTAAAAAGACTCCATGAGAAGGGAGCTGCTGATGAGCTGTGCTGCATGCCAAAATGCTCCCTTGTCAACAAGCATGCACCATCCAAGACAGAAAAAGAGCTAACATACACCTTCAAATAAGCCTTGCACCCAGACAGCCACGACTGCTTTTTGCACCTCTGCCACTTCATCTTGTTTGTTCTGTAAAGGAAGATCAACCAGCAAATTTCTATCTTGCAAAGACATGATGTGCAGCAGAGTGATGACACTGCTTGCTCAGTAAATCACTTCTGCTTCATTTTGTCCTTGCCCTGCTCTCTGCTGTAGCTTTTGTGAGGTACTGAAACAAACTGCTTACCAAAGCAGTCTGTCTGGTGGGAATCATCAGCCGGGATTTTGGAAATAAGGTAGCAGTGAATTATTGTACAATTACAGCCATCTCCAGTGAGAGAGGCTGATCAGAAACAAACTGTACCTACTAATGCAGCTTTATCATCTATTCAGCCTCAAAACATCCTCCATAACATAATCAGAATGTGTCAAAATTAATACTTTTCCCTCACAAACAAGGGTCTTGAAGCACAACTCAAATACATGCTTAGGTACAGTGTTAAAGAGGGAAACTGAGAGCTAGGCAGCTACCTGATGACCAACTGCTTGTTCCTTTCATCCTAAATCCCAGAAAGGAGGCAAGTACTTGTTTCTCAAAAGCCTTAAGAGGGCAGCAGGTAGCTCAAGACTCCAGTTCAGCTCCAGCTGCCATAGTAGCACTTTTCACTGGCTCAAAGTCTGGCTGGATGGTCAGGCTCAGAGTAGTGGTGAATGGAATTTAATCCAGCTGGCAGACAGTCACAAGTGGTGGCCCCCAGGGCTCAATGCTGGGGCCAGTTCTCTGTAACATCTTTTATCACTGATCTAGGCAAAGGGATGGAGTGCACCCTCAGTAAATTCACAGAGGATACTAAGCTGGGTGGGAGTCTTGATCTGTTTGAGGGCAGAAAGGCTCTGCAAAGGGACATGGCCAGGCTGTATTGATGGCCTAAGGCTAGCTGTAAGATTCAACAAGGCCAAATTCTGGGTCCTGCAACTGAGTCACAACATGCCCATGAGAGCTGCAGCATTGGGCCTGTGTGGTTGGAAAGCTGCCCAGCAGAAAATGACTTGGAGATGCTAGCTGATGGCTAGCTAAACATGACCCAGCAGTGTGCCCAGGTAGCCAAGAAGGCCACTAGCATCCTGGCCTGCTGCCCAGAGAAAAGGTTGAGTTACCATCCCTAAAAGAATTCAGAGGATGTCACCTCAAAGATCTGGGGTGCTGTGGGACATGATTTAGTGGTGACCTGACAGTGCTAGGTTAGTGGTTTCACCTGAAGATCTTAAAGGTCTCTTCCAAGCAAAATGCTTCTATGATTTTATGTAGTAGGCTCAGCAACTCCTGGCAGTAAGAACATTTTTGCTAGGGCTGCTTCCTGTGCAGATCTATTACTGCACTTGGCTTCTGGACATCCCAGTGCAGAATCACTGTACACTGTGGCTTCCATATTTAAAAAAATAATCAAGTTGAGCACAGAATATAGCAAAACTCCCTAAACAGTTTTAGTGCTGTGATAATCATGGGGTGGAAATCCTCTACTCCAGATTTCACCTTTAAACACAGCATGTAAACTGTACCTGGAGTAAAGATGGTGTTGAAGGGGATGAAAGTTTTGACTCTGGCTAAGGTCATAGCTATTTGACTTTTCCATCCTCTGTATACAGCACCAGCAGAGAGAAGCAGGGAACCCACAGACAGCAGGGCTGAGCAAAATTAAGTACTAGCAGGGACTTCAGCCAGAGTCAAAGTCTTACCCAGGCCCACAGGCTGCTCAGCATGGCCCAAACAAAAGGCACCCAGCTGGTTCTACCAGCCCCCGAGGTGCTGAGCTGTCCTATGCTGTGGGTGTGCTGGGCTAGTCTGGCAGTCAAATGGCTGGGCAGCCAGTCTCATGCTGGCTGGAGGAGAGAATTCTGCCATGACCTGCCTTTGCGGCCATTTGTAGCTACAAGTCCCAGCAGATGAATCTGTGCCTCAGGAGCAAAGAGACGTGGCAGGAAGTACCTGGTCCTCCTCTAAATGCCACAACAGTCAGATGGCATTCTGGCAGTCACAGCCCTCAGACTGCAGCCTGCTTGCATCATATGGGTGCGATAGAAAGGGAAGCAGGTTCTTTGGTTGTTCTGTGGCAGTCAGTTTTTCATTTCAGCATGCAAAATAGTTACTGAGGAAGCATTCTGAATTCAAAAGAAATGTTTAAAGGTCAGTGGGTGGAGAAGATGGAGCTCCCTACACCTTCCTTTGTGACAAATCAAACCGTGTTCACCACTCCGTTCTGTTTAGCAGGAGTATGTAGCGGTCGTATCAAGTTTCCCTGCTGCTGCTGAAGAGCTGGTCTCCTAACACAACAAACAGGCCTTTCTGGGCTCTTCTGGTTTAAAGCCTAAGGGCCTCTGCAGAGAGGAATAAGTTGTGCTGCTAAAGCTGTAGCAGAGAAGCATGCAAGTCTGATGGGTCACAGAGGCAGGGTAGCCCCAGACCACGCCTAAGGAAAGTGGTTACTGTAAAGAGGCAACAAAGCACTTCTGTGCTTAGCCAAGCAACAGCAACCACGTAGAAACTAACTGATCCTGGGAAAATGCACCTAGAAAGCAGCTGCAGGAGAAACATTCTATGAACAGAGTTTGTTACAAAGAAATAGAGCTGAAGCCACCTTAGAGAGTTCTGAACGCCCAGATCAGTAAAGAAACTCAAACTGCTGGTTTTAATAAAGCAGCCTGCACTGAGGTGGCTGTAGCTCCATGGGAAGGCACGTTTTAGCAGCTCTCAGTCATTTGCTTGCTGTGCTCTTTGACCAAATCCTAAAAATAACTTTGTGACAAAACAATTTTCCAACAGAATGGGTAGGTTTGGTTTGTAGCTCTCTGGAATTATTTAACAGAATGGATTTAGTCAGAAGCGACCTTAAAGATCACTTGCTGCAACCCTCACCCTGCCATGGGGAGGGACACCTCCTGCTAAAACCAGATTGCTCAAAGCCTCACCTAGCTTGGTCTTAAACACTTCCAGAGAAGACGTGTCCACCACTTCTCTGGGTAACCTTTTTCAGTGTCTTACCATCCTCCTAGTAAAGAACTTCTTCCTAATGTCCAATCTAAATCCACCCTGCTCTAGTTTAAAACCATTGCCCCTTGTCCTGTCACCAAATGCCCTTCATAAACAGTCCCTTTCCACCTATCCTGTAGGCCCCTTCAGCTACTGGAAGGCAGCTATAAGGTCTTCCCAGAGCCTTCTCCAGGCTGAAAGAACTTTTCTCCTATACCTGCTCCAAGTGAGCTTCTTTCCAATCACTCTTGCCTACCGCAGTCTCCTGAAACGTGGTCCCAGAGTATCATCAATAACATGCACCAAGCAGGTGACGTGGCAGGGACAGGGCTAGGTGACAGCAGTCTCAAGAAGGTGATGGATTTTCATTGCTTCAAAGAAAGCTGCCTGCAGGACATTTGTGTCTCTCACAAAACCCTGCTTCAGCCACATGAGCAGGCAGGGTAGTTTCGGTTGTTAAACGACACAGAGGCATCTCTGAAGGATGCAAGCACTGAAGAGGATACTCGCCTTGCAAAGCAGCAGATGGAAAGGTTTTTGCCAAGCTTGCCACAGAATTGTTTTTTGCTATCTGAGCTCAGATAAAGTTAGCAGATCATTGGTGGGAAATGGCCCGTTCCAGGGAGGAAGCACACAAGGAGAGGCCCTACGTATCAAACGGAACAGGAGCTCTGGGAATGTGCATTTGTATGGTGACCATGCACCACACATACAGCTGTAATAAAAGAGATGCCTGAGCTATTATCTGTGCAGTCAGGTGAGGGAGTCAGCTCACAGTGTCCTTGCTGCTTGGCTCTTGCTGCAGTGACTACGCTATTGAATCAGGGGGAAAGATGGAACATCTAATGAACTGTTAGCCTGCTCCCTACCTGAAAGCAATGCTTACACTCGGCAGTGGCTTCAGGTCCAGCAGGAGCAGACTATTCTGGGGAAGTTACAATCATCGAGTTGCTTAGGTTGGAAAAGTCCTCTAAGATCATCAAGTCTAACCATCTTAAAGAGGTTGTCAGAAAGAGAAGACCCTGAAACAAAATTTTAGTAGCTAAATGGGAGGTTTATGTCAGGTTTCTTACCTCATCTCATTGGTTTTGTTTTAAAAGGAAACCATTCCACCGGAGAGAGGGGACTGGTGAGACCTGCTGACACACACCAGCTTTTCAGCATACAGAAGCAAAAGGCAAGTGAGAACTACACTTCCTGGCTAATTTTCACAGAATCACAGAATGTTAGGGGTTGGAAGGGATTTTGAAAGACATCCAGTCCACCTCACCCCACACTAGAGCAGGATTACTTAAAGTAGATCACACAGGAACACATCCAGGTGGCTTTTGAATGTCTCCAGAGCAGGAGACTCCACAACATCTCTGAGGAGCCTGTTTCAATGCTCCAGCACCCTCATGGTGCAAAAGCTTTTCCATATGTTCATGTGGAACTTCAGCTTGCATGCATTGCCCCTTCTCCTGTCACTGGACATCACTGAGAAAAGCCTGGCTTCCTTACACAGGCACGCGTTGACAGGGTATCACAGAGAGCAACCATGGCTCCTGAAGGCCTTCTTTTCTGAGGAGTGGACAGATGTAGGAATGTAGTAAAAGAGCAGCACCAAGCCACCAGAATTGCCAATTGCTTTGCTCTGCTTTCTGATGCCCAAGCTGCTCTTGGGTGCTTGTGAACTGGCTAGGGCTCATTGCAGCTGTTTCTCATCCTCTTTCCATAAAAATGTAGCACCTCTTAACTCTTGTCATGTTCTTCTTTACCCTGTGATGTGCACATCCCTTCACATCTGGCCAGCTCTGCAGAGCAAAGGGAGGAAGAGAACTACTTTCACTGGGCAATGTGCAACACACAATGGTGCAATACTTACTTGGGTTTGTTTTAGAGCTGGATTTTCCAGGTGGAATAAATTCTCCAAAAGAGAAGAGGAATTAATTAAGCCTATAATGATTTAAATACATAGTTTCACTAAAAGGTTATCTCAGGTGTGACTCCTGTCTTACTTTGCCTTGATTGCAGTCAAATGCAGTTCCATGAAATGCTGGATCTTCCTGTATTTAAACTGGCGTAGAAAGCGTAAGGCTGCTCTAGGTTCACCTTTGATTGCAACATCAGATTTTTACTGTATAGTAAGAAACCACAGACTAAGAAACTGTTCATAAAATTCAAATGTGTGGAATGACTGGAAGATTATCATTTGGCTGTTGTTCAGTGACCTACATGGAATTAATGGCTCTTTCTCAAGGAGTTAATGAGAGCTGTGGCTAACTCAGTGCAGTGTGACATGCTCTCAAATCTCACATAAAAGCAGGCTAGAAAAGGATCTGGCACTCACCATCTGAAATGGTCAGTGTGACACAAGGACAGTTTATATGAAGTATTCATATGTATTAATAACTGACTAGGAAAAAAAGCTTTGTCGGGCTGCAAGTGGTTACTATTTTGCTAGTTTTGTGGAACCCAGACTGATGTTTTCCAAAGTAAATCAGTCTTACTTCAGTGAAGGACATACAGCAATATCCATCTAAGTGACAAAAAAGTCTGAAGAAAAAAAAGAATAAAGCTGACTACAAATTTTGTCTCTCAACTCCAAATGTAACATTTAAGAGGCACTTTACAAGCACTTAGAACTTCTTAACAGTCAGGTAACTTGAAATCCTAGAGAGACGCCTGTTCAAATTACAGCTGATGCTGAACTTAGCCCAACTGTTACTTTTACATGAAATGGCAAAGAAAATTAATGCAATTAGCTGCTATTTCATCATCATCTTTCAACATTTCTCAAGTACTTTCAGACAATACTAAGGTTAGTGATGGAGTGAAGGAGACCTGATCTTGATGAAAGATTGCTCTTATAAAACATCTGTAAAGCACCTTCCTGTTTTACCTCCCAGAACTGATCCCTGGAGGATCCTGTCTCTTCAAACACACTAATGATGAAAAGCACATCTCCATTCTCTCCATAGAGCAGACCTTCCTGTTGCCATATCAAAATGTTGCTGCTGTCTGCTTTTCAACAGTCAAGTGACTTACCACTTTCAGCTTGGGTTGTCCACCTCAACAACATTGAGGCAGCAGTTCTGACGTGCCTGTGTGGAGAACCGTTAACTGCTAAGCTAAACAAGGGGACACAGTCTCAAGCTGTGCCAGGGGAGGTCTAGGCTGGATGTTAGGAGGAAGTTGTTGGCAGAGAGAGTGATTGGCATTGGAATGGGCTGCCCAGGGAGGTGGTGGAGTCACCATCCCTGGAGGTGTTGAAGCAAAGCCTGGCTGAGGTACTTAGTGCCATGGTCCAGTTGACTGGCTAGGGCTGGGTGCTAGGTTGGCCTGGATGATCTTGGAGGTCTCTTCCAACCTGGTTGATTCTATGATTCAAAATAAGCTCTTTGTAAGTTCGGCTCTCCTCACATTCAGACCTAACTTTCTTCGAATTTCTTCTGTCTGCATTGGCACCTCTAAGGCCCACAGCTTGTGAATATTTCACAGTCCTTACCTTAACATACTTTACTCTTGCACCAGCCTCATAAAGTGGCTAAGCACAAGACTCATTTTGAAGACAAACAGGTGAGGCAAACCAAAATAAAAGTGTTCCTGTCAAAGACCTGTGTCTGAGCCAGGATGATAAATAATGTGCAACACCATGAGTTGTCATTCAGAGTCCTGCCCACAAGGTCTGTTTTGTGTAAGCAGAAAGAGGTCTAACCTCACTCTGTATTGATGAAAACACTTTTATTGAATTAACAGTAAACACACTTCAGTAGGAGGAATTTTCTTCAGACTCCTTTGACCTACTATAGATTTTCTTTTCAATCTCAAATCCTCCATCTTAATTACCCAAGGTACACTTATATCTTTAAAGACAGCTACTTTATAGCCATAAAGGTCATTGTTACACCTCTTAACATCTTTTTGTTGTCTTCCCATCTGATATTTCAGCATCTTGCTTTCAAGACTTAAAAATACAGACTGATCACACAGAGATACAGTGCAAGTATACAAAGCTGTGCTGCCCTGGAAGCACAAACAGCTAAAAACCTCCCAACCTAGCGAGAAGACCAGATAAGAGCAAGACGTGCCCTACACAGACTCAGGCTCTTGCTTTCCCTTGATATATTCGGCAAACTCCAGGGGGGATTTGGTCTCACACAGCTGAACACAAGCCACAGGGAATGTGAACCTACGTAGTGAGTTTCAAAAGCATCCCTACTTCTCTCTCCCCTCCACTATCCCACTCCTTCAAGTTGCCGATGACCAGATCTTGACATAAAAGAAAACATTTGGATTCTTGTCCCATGTGGAATTTTGGCAGCTTTGTACTGTAGCTGTTTGTATTAATGCTTCCTGCTGATCTCCTGACTTGAGTCAGTGAACTCCAGAAGAAAAGCAGGTATGGACCAAAACTGACTGTGGGGGGTGTTTAACTCCTTGTGACATGGCCAGCTACAAAAATCATGCTACCGAGGAGGGAAATTCAATGCAAATATTCTTAAAAACTCCTGTTTTCCTTTACTAATTCTCTCAGATAATAAAACCACAAAAATACAGATTTTAACCTCACCCACCAGTAGCTGGTTCTGTGGGAAGTTCATTTTGAAAGGTTTCTACCTACCCAGGTCTACAAAGTGTAAAACCAAAGACATAACCAGTGAGTAAAAGAGACAACAGCAGAACCATAAACTCTCACTGCAAAGTGAGGAGAGAAAAAAACTCTTGTTATTTCAAAGCCAGTCTTGCAGAGGACTGAAAGGCTTGGGTTTTTTTGTATGGCTGGGATTTAGGACTGTCATGACATTATTATGCACCTGAGCTGAACTCCTCTCTGCTCTATACTGCTTGCATTTCACTGAGAAATAAAAAACAGAATCATAGAGAGGTTTGGGTTGGAAGGGACCTCTAAAGGTTAGCTAGTGCAAGGCCCCTGCACTCAGCAGGGACACCCTCCATGAGATCAGGTTGCCCTGTTGAGCCTCACCTTGAGTATCTGCAAGGACAGGGCCGAAACTGCCTCTCTGGACAACCTGTTGCACCACTCTCATGGTAAAGAACTAGCTCCTAGAATCCAGTCTAAATACGCCCCCCTCTAATTTCAAACCATTGCCCCTTGTCCTATCACTACAGGCCTGGCTATCATTTTTCCATACTTTAACAAAAGTAACTTTGGGCACAGATGTGCAAACACGTTACTGACTATCTTCTGGTGTTGATGAACCATGGCAACTGCTTACATGCCCATCCTGTCCCTGGTCATTTTAACGTAGAACTAAAATTTAGTGTAGACCTGCAGAATCAGAGAGAGGTTTGTGCTACCATTTTTTAACCTCTTTGTGTTCAACCACATGCTCAGTTACCACAATTCAGGTAATTGGATGCACACCAACTCCCTTGTGCCTTTGTCCTCCAAGGCCTAATCTAGTGATAAAAATTATTTGGGACCATTATTTAGTCCCTAAAAATGGCAGAAGCATTTAAAAGCTATGGAAGAAGTGCCTTGGTCCCATGATACACTTTTTTTCCCTATAGTAACCGACACCTTTAAAAGCAGCTTTTAAAACCAGTGAACAGAATGAGCATTAAAAAGCACTTGTGTTAACCTCATATTTTACACAGAGATCACCCTCTTCAGTCCATCCATGTGTCAGAAAGCCCACAAGGTGCCTATGTTCTCCATAACGACCACATTATTGTAATTAAGAGCACAGCCTTCACAAATGTTTTAGACTGTTTATAGCTTCCTGAAAGTTAGAAATAACAAAAACTTTCGTCCCTCACTTCAAGTTTTACCTCTCCAGATGAGAGAAACTCAAGATTTGAAAATGTTGAGTCTCTTTAATGAGGACTCAGTGTGAGGGCCACTATCTGTGGCTCTTCTCTGCTTTGAGCTCCCTGTACCTACAGGTCCCACAGTGAGCTTCCTTGGTCTTCCTGCATTGGAGCAGCTGCACCACTCACTCTGCAGCCAGGCTGCCACTTCCTTGCTGCCAGCCCAGTTGTGCTGATTTGGGTGGGTGCACAGCTGGACTGGTGAACAATGGAGCTAAAACAATCTCTCCTCCACTTCTGGGCTTTTCCTTTGTGTTTGTTTTAATGACACGATGTCATTGCTTTCAGTCACAGCAAGGAAAATAAAGACAGTCAAAAGTTCAAAATGCAGCACCAGTTTGAGCAGTTACTTTGCTCTGGGCAGTAATTTAAAAGATGAGATACTGGTTTTGCATCGCTCTGCTGGATATTTGGGAAAGTTTTCTTTACTGAAAGGGTGGTCAGGCATTGAGAGAGGCTTCCCAGGGAGGTAGTGTATTCTTTACCCCTGAAGCTGTTCAAAATAAGCCCAGACATGGCACTTCAGAACACGGTTTAATGGGCACAGTGGTGCTGGGATGATGATTGACCTTAGAGCTTTTTTCCAACCTTAATGCTGCTGTGGCATTTACGTAGTCGTCATCATCTCAAGGGTACCAAGGATTTAACATGGCCCAACAGAAAAACTTTCCTTCTAACATGCTGCCGACCTGCTCCTCAGCCTCTCCCCCTGCCTATCTCCTGCCTAGGTGGGTCTCATAGCTGCCCACCGAGTCCTCGCTTGCCCTCTCTGAAGGTCTTATTCAAGGTGGAGCCCAAGCCACAGTATTGCTAAAGAAAAATGGAAGAAAAAGGGGCAGATGCTATTTTCAGTCAGTAGTACTGGAAATGCTTTGTAATGAACAAAAGTTGTGCTGATCTTTGCAGTTTTTATCATTGCTTTTAGCAGAAGACTTCTTTGCACAAGCTCACACACACTTGGAGATTTGGATTCAGTCCCATCAAAAACCCAAAGCAAAACTGGGAAGAATTTCCCTTCAATCTCTAAAAAAAGAACCCCCTCACCAAAGCAAACAAACAAGCTCAGCTTTGCAGCCCTTCCTACTGTGTCTGATGCAGATGTCTGCCTTAGCAAGCTTTTCAATGCAAATCACTTGAATTTTCATCTGGGAACAAAACCTGAAGCCAGGCCAGCTCAGAGCGATTGCAAAACTGTGCAAATATTTCACCTGGGTCTAAGAAATAATCAATCATTCATGCAGGCTTATATACCCATAGCATATGCATACTTGCCTGGGTGGTTTTTACTTCCCCATGTGATAAATTCTGGGTAGGGAAATGAGGTATATTGAAGTGACAGCTCACTCCGCAGTTTTCAAGTGAGGGCAGATACTGTGCTCCTTGCATCAGTCTTTTTTTCTCCTTGGCAATAAATCCCTCAGTGTGGGGCTACTCCCTTCAGCCCTTCCCTCTGGTGGGCAGATTTTCTAGTCAAAACTCACCTGGCTCCCAAAGCCATTTCTTTGTCCTTTTTACTGACAAAACTGGAATGAAAGCCAGGCTTAACTCATTTCCTTCCTTCTCCAGGGACCTCATTAAGCATATCCAAACAGTGACATCTCTGCTGGGCTCTGGATCAATGGACGCTGTCATCTGGAGATTTTAATCACATTAACACCACAGCAGAGTAAAATCCATCTGATTCTCCCTTGCTAAAGTGGCAAGCTCAACACTTCTGCCAACTGCTGCAACTACTACTCTGAAGGCTTACTTACATATGTGGATAAAACCCCCATCTATCACAGCTACCACCTTCCAGTCTCTCCTCATGGAGCCTGAATTCCCTCACCACTAAACCTAATCTGATCCCCCAAACCTGCCTTCTTTATGATTGGGCTTAGCTACATT
Source organism: Pogoniulus pusillus (assembly GCF_015220805.1). NCBI lineage: Eukaryota > Metazoa > Chordata > Aves > Piciformes > Lybiidae > Pogoniulus > Pogoniulus pusillus. Next base: position 9,670,090 of record NC_087272.1, read on the forward strand.
CAGACAATCCTGAGGACCACAGCATAAAAATGCTCAATAAAGCAAAGCTCTGTGAGCCCATGGAAGAACCTGCACTGCTTATAAAGCATAGGAGAAAATCAGATGCCAGGGCTAGATTCCTACAAGTCTCTTCAACAGAGCAGATAACTGGAAGTAAGAAGGGTTATACTCTCATGGAGAGCCTTACACAGAGCACTCATTGGCCTCTCAAGGCCCTTTGGGGTTTGGTAGAGACAAACAAGGAGCAATGGTCAGGCTGAAGGGCAGCTGCACTCAATCATCACCTCAGGAACATCAAAGAATAGCAGAAGTTGCTTACAGGGGCAGCCACGTAACAGTGCACTGCTGAAAAACATGTAGCTGGTTTTGGTCAACAAATGAAAAATGATTTTTCAGCTCTACCCATGCATCCCTGCATCCTGTCTGGCTTCTAAGGAGTCAGTTACAAGCTAATCAATAGCAATTACCTATCATCCAGCCCTGTCCTCCTCAGTGTGCTCTTACCTCACACTACCCTCCGGTTATCTGGCACATGGAGGGCAGCGACTTGCAGGAACTTGATGAAAGCTGTTATTTCTTGAGCAATAGCTCACTTTTCTATCACTAAATAATGATTGGACTTTTGTTGTAGCTGATTATCCCTGGCACCATGCCCCTCTGCTCTGCCCTGGTGAGGCTGCATCTGGAGTACTGTGTCCAGTTCTGGGTCACTCGGTTCAAGAGGAACATAGAACTGTTTGAGAGAGTCCAGCGCAAAGCCACAAAGATGATGAAGGGAATGGAACATCTCTGTTACAAGGAGAGCCTGAGGGAGCTGGGGCTCTTCAGCTTGGAGAAAAGGAGACTCAGAGGTGACCTCATCAATGTTTATAAGTATGTAAAGGGCAGGTGCCAGGCAGATGAAGCCAGGCTCTGCTCAGTGAAGCCCAGTGATAGGACAAGGGGCAATGAGTGGAAGTTGAGGCATAGGAAGTTTCATGTAAACATGAGGATGAATCTTTCCACTGTGAGGGTGACAGGACACTGGAACAGGCTGCTCAGGGGGGCTGTGAAGTCTCCCTCTCTGGAGATATTCAAAACCTGCCTGGATGCACTCCTGCATGATCTGGTATAGGAGACCCTGATCTGGCAGGGGGGGTGGACTGGATGAGCTTTTGAGATCCCTTCCAGCCCCTGACATTCTGTGACTCTGTGAAAGCTGGATATTCAATGAGATATCAAGAGATACTTCCTGTTTCTCAGATACTTCTTTCAGCAAGTTGTGACTGCAGCTAAATTACTAAAAAGATTAAAAAAAAAAATCAATCAATTTTCAACTTAAGCCCTGTGTTTGGTACAAAAATCTTCTATGAATTAAAGAATCCATCTCAGGATTGCTAAAGCAGCCTGTGAGGATTCATAAGCACAGCACACTTCTTAAGCAACCCTTAATGAATGCTTCAGGGGCATTTGGATTTGTTCCTGTGTCATTACTGGGACTATTCTCACCATCCAACATTACCTCAAGAACATCTGAGAGTAACAGTAATGCTGCAGTGATTTAGATGATAATCCAAAAAGAAAGTGGCCTATCTATTTCTGCAGGATAAATTAAAGATGCTTACAGGATCAAATGTATCAAGTTGGTAAAGTAACTGTCATTTTTAGCCTGAAAATAAATGTATTGAGGAGTTTAAAATTATCCTAGGCAAATAAAGCCCCAAAGTAATAAAGTAAAAGATTTAGCAGAGAATCCAACTGACCAATGGAGGTAGCCAGCACTAAAGCTGTAAACCAGGCAGAGAACAAAGTAAGCACAATCTAAGTTTCAGGAAAAGACTAGCATTTGACAGAATAAAGAAGGCTTAAAGGAGCTAAAAGTTATAATGTGGCTATAATGAGCTGTCCAGATCCATTATTTGAGCGGCAATTACAGCCCTGGAATTACTGATACCTCTTTTTCACTCTGTCCTCCCCCAGACAGTGCTCTCCAGCAAGCATCTAGAGCAGTTTGGATCTCAAGGCTTTGCCCACAGTCAGTAAATAGCAGCTGTATTTTATTTATTCAGAAAGATGCTGAATGGTGCAGGCTACAGGATGCACATTGGGCTACAAGAAGCTAAACCTCACTGCAAAATGGTGACCTTGCTAAACCATGACACCTGCATGCAGCCCTGCAAAGGAGGACCTGGGAGTGCTGATAGACCACAGGTTCACCATGAGCCAGCAACATGCCCTCATGGCTAAGATAACCAGTGGTATTCTGGGATGCATGAACAACAGTGTAGTCTGTAGGTTGAGAGAGGTTGTCCTTCCTCTTATACTCTGCCCTGGTGAGGGCACACCTGGAACACTGTGTCCAGTTCTGGGCTCCCCAGTTCAAGAGAAACAGAGATCTCCATTGGAGAGAGTCCAGTGGAGAGCCATGAAGATTATCAGGGAACTGGAGCATCTCTCTTACAAGGAGAGGCTTGGAGACCTGAGGCTCTTTAGCTTAGAGAAGAGCAGACTGAGAAGGGATCTTATTAAGGCTGATGAGTATCTAAAGAGTGGAGGTCATGAAGACAGGGCCAGGCTCATTTCAGTAGTAGCCAGTGATAGGACAAGAGACAGTGGGCACAAACCAGAACACAGGAGGTTTCACGTGGACTGAAGGAAACATTTCTTTACTGTGACAGTGCCAGAGCCCTGGAGCAGGCTGCCCAGAGAGGCTGTGGAGTCTCCTGCTCTGGAGAATTTCAAAACCTGCCTGGATGTGTTCCTGTGCAACCTGCTCTAAGTGACCCTGCTTTAAGAGTGGAGCTGGACTAGATGATCTCCAGAGGCCACTTCCAGCCCCCACCACTCTGATTCTGTGTGACCACTGCTCCATTTGGCAGCATTTATTAACATGCCTGTCTGCGGATGCAATGTTGGATCTGACAGGTCACACAAACTAGCACCTCTCAGGGTTTTACTCCCACTGTCTCCCAAAAAAAAGCCCCACACAAGCTGTTGGGGACTTACTCAGAATTAAATAGAGATTTCTGTTCTCAAGGGATTTCTGCATGGGGGAAGGACCTTTTATCAGGCACACAGACTAAATGCTAAGACAGAGTGAAACACAGAAGTAAGGCCAGAGAGGGACAGATGGGAGGTTTGATTTCTTTTGAATGAATTATCTATCCTCTCCATTCTTAAGCCACCAAACAGATGTTCTTTATTCCTCAAATACACTCCCCAGTCTGCTCCCCATTTAAAATGGAGAGGAAAAGCCACACTCCTGGGGAGGGGATATGCTTTGAGTATAACCTCAATGCTGAGTGGTGGCCTGCAAGAGCTCCTGTGAGCTAAGATTGGGGGATCTCCTGAGAAAGGTATAAATCAAGGTGAAAAACTGAGTGTCACCATTCCTGTTGATTGTGAGAGAAGGGAGAGAAAAAACAAAATGAGCACAACAGCTGCTTTCCAAATCATGCATGCAACCCACTTTGCTAAGACATTCAGTTTTGCACCAATAAAGACAAGCAAGTAAGAAGAAGCAAAGAAGAGTTTTTCCACAAAGGAAGCTCAGTTTAGCACTTAAAAAAACAATTTTAAGCTGTTTATCATTATCTTCTTTAAAATAGCATCAACCAGGAGAAATAATGAATTCTGTGTGAATTTGGTTAGAACAGCAAGACCAGTTTGCATTCAAAATTACTCTGATGGACACAGCAGCCATGGCAGAGTGAATAAAGAGGTGAGATTTGAGAAGAGGATGGCCTCACCAGTTTGTCTAGGAATGAAGATAATTTGTCATGGGATGTTCTTAGAATAAATAAGGTACATACTGGAGATGCACCTCGCACTTCAACAATGGCTAACAGCCTGTTTCATGGGTACTTCGGGCTGTTCCCTAGAGACAGAGTTGGGGACAGCAGGTTTTGGGTTGTGTTTCAGTGAGGCAGGCCACTGCAGGTGAGTTAGCTCACTGCAGAAAAGAAGGCTCCAGGGACACTTCATAGTGGCCTTCCAGTCCCTAAAGAGCCCTACAGGAGAACTGGGGAGAGGCTAGAGAAGACCTCAGGGGAACCTTGTAGCTGCTTTCCAGTACCTGAAGGAATCATACAGGAAGGCTGAAGAGGGACTTTCTGTAATGGTGTCTAGAAACAGGACAAGAGGGAATGGTTTTAAGCTGAGGCAGAGTAGGTTTAAACTGGACCTTAGGAAGATCTTCTTCAGAATGAGAGTGGTGAGACACTGGAACAGGTTGCCCAGAGGATGCCTCCTCCCTGGAGTGCTTGAAGCCAAGTCAGATGAGGCCTTGAGCAACTGAGTCTAGCTGCAAAGCATCTCTGTCCATGGCAGGGAGGTCGAAGTAGATGATCTCTAAGGTCCCTTCCAGCCTATGCCATTCTATGATTCTTTAGTCCTATAGAAGTAAGACTCTAGCAAGCATTTTACTAATTCAAGTCCTCCAGAGTGTCCTGCTGAGTATATGCATTAATGCTCTAAAAATACAGGGAATATTTCACATGGAATTCACTTGTTCTTAAATTATATAAGATTGTGAACCCACCTTTAATGCTATTTATCAATTTCAACATCACTTGGCAAATATTTCTCTTTTCAGTGATTTGCTTTCTCTTTGCATGCATTCTCAGGACTCTTAGAAAATTTTGGAGTATTGCAGACAACAATTGCAGCAACACAAATTAAATTGTGTTTTAATCTCCAGGGCAAGTTATCTGACACAGGCCATAAATTTGAATCGTCTTTCATCAGATTTCCTCTGAAATGAAATTGAGTCACAAATCCAAGCAACTGAAATCCTTTTGTTAAACTTAGCCTTTTCTGCTCAGTCCAGCTCAGGCCTGAGAGATGTTCCAAGCTGCCTCCTCAAAAGCTCCCTGTTGAACAAATGCAAACCCTCCCACAAAATGCTGCTGTGCTTGCAGAAACAGATCAATTGCACCAGTCTCATAAAAGCAAAGTGAGCCACCTTCTTCTTCAAATGTAAGACTTGCTGCTGTTGGGATTCTTCACTTTTTGAGGCTTCAGTGAGGCTTTAAGGCAAGCAGCTGGTGACCTTTCAGCTATGCCCAATACCATCTCTACAGTTTTGAGAGAAAGAGCTTCCTGGGAAAAAAAAAGACATCTGGAAATCCTGTACTGACATCAACTGATTTCCACCACTGGTACAAAGCATAGATGAACTTGAATGAGAATCTAAGTGATCTCAGGCAGTAAGAGTATAAAAGGTCTTACAAATACCCAGCTGAGATGTAATCACAACATGAATTAATAACCTTGTATCCATCTGCGAGTCCTGGTCTCAGCATTGCTGATCTCCAGAGATGCCAGCATGACACTGATATACTCCGAGTGTAAAATTCAATGAAGGACCCTAATTTTACATTCAAAGTGTCACAGACATAAAACTGACAACTTAGAATCAGTATGCTTTTATTTTAACCCCGGGAAACATTCTGGAGTGTAAGGCTGAGTGTCACTTTGATGTGTAGGTGAATCAATAACAGCTTCCTTGGCATCTTGGGAGACTGAAAAAGCAACTTGTGTCAGCTTCCTAATAGGGGGTTCCCACTGACATGGAGCAACCCAGACCTCAGTACAAAACCCAGCTGGGCAAATACACTTAACAGAAGCATAGAAAGCAAAACAAAAGCCTGGAAACATTTCAGACAAGAATAAATCTTCAGTGCTAATAACATGTCAACAAACCTGCTAGGGAGAAAGAAAAAACAAAAAAGAAACCCCAGAACCCAACAATATCCCAAACTAATTTCTCAGCAAAAGATTGCAGAAGATGTTTTCACAGTGGTTTCCAAGTGAAAAGCAAGATTTACTGTCCTTGCTCCTACAGGAGTTTTCACTGAGAAATGGTAACTTCATTCCAAACACGAAGTGTCCAAGCTAGTCAATGCTTCCAAAGAGAAATAAATAAAGCTGCTTTTCTGCCTCAGAAATCCTGCTGGCTGTCAGTGTTGACACAAAACTCGCTCTTGACCGAGCTCTTGAATGCTCAGCAAGCTCAGTAGGGTGCTGTCGCTGTTTTGTTTATTTATAAGCATGGCAAATGTCCTACTGTAGCTGCTACCACATTTAAATGATCCTGGCACGAGGGAGGCGTAAGGAATACATTCTGAAGAAGGACCATGTCATTGCCTGGCAGGCAGTCTCCTTTTTTGTGTGTGTGTGTTTTGTTGTGGGCTTTTTTTTAGCCCCCAAAGCATCTTTCCAGCCTCTACTAAGTGTTACTATTTCTGTGGATGTTTCAATCAGGTAGGAGTGCTAAAAGAGAGACAGATAAACAAAGACTCCGGAAAAAAGCATCACACTGACCTTGAGGCAGAGGGCTCCTCAGGCAGGGTGTTTCGGCTTGGCAGAACCGCTCACAGCAGACATATTACTTACGTGTAATTGCTTACAGACCCTAATAGCAAAACTGTTAGGCACAACCAGAATTACAGCAGCAAATGCACCCAGATGAAAAATATCAGTTTTCAGAGAGTGTTAGAACTCGCTCTCCAAGTTACCCAGACTGCTCACAAGTTTGTCTGCACTAAAGTGTTTTTTAATAGGTATCACTAAACTATTACAATCAAGCCAATGCAAAGTCCTCCTGTTAGCTGGATGAGACAAGCTAGAAATACAGGTTATATTCCTCACCAGAGCTCTAGACAGTGAAGGAAAAGATCATAGAATCGACCAGATTGGAAGAGACCTCCAAGATCATCCACTCCAACCTAGCACCCAGCCCTGTCCAGTCAACTAGACCATGGCACTAAGTGCCTCATCCAGGCTTTGCTTGAACACCTCCAGGGATGGTGACTCCACCACCTCCCTGGGCAGCCCATTCCAATGCCAATCACTCTCTCTGGCAACAACTTCCTCCTAACATCCAGCCTAGACTTCCCCTGGCACAACTTGAGACTGTGTCCCCTTGTTCTGTTGCTGGTTGCCTGGGAGAAGAGACCAACCCCCACCTGGCTGCAACCTCCCTTCAAGTAGCTGTAGACAGCAGTAAGGTCACCTCTGAGCATCTTCTTCTCCAGGCTAAACAACCCCAGCTCCCTCAGCCTCTCCTCACAGGGCTGTGGCCCAGCTGCCTCACTTTTACTCCTGACTCCAGCAGCTATAGAGAATGTGAACCTGACTTTACCTGACAGCTAGAGAGATGGGCAGCACCCAAAGCCAGCCTTGCCCAGAGAAGCAATGCTTTTGCTAACATTTACAAGCTCTTTGTGAGGGAGTAACCAGAAGCCAGATTCTGACTCCAGTCGAAGTCATCTAATTTACCTGTCACCAAAGCAGTGACTTTACCTCCCTGTAATGGAGATCAGAGCCTTGAGTATGTATTCCATATGTGCATGCATATAAATGTAGTACCAGCTAGTAAGTTAACATCTTAATGTGTGGATTTCCATTTGTAGCTTGCATGGTAAATCTATTGCAGTGATCAGTGCTTTCCTACCTGTCCTCACTCTATTTTCATGTTTGTTCTTCAAGAGGGTTATTGATTTCTCTCCTTTTTAAATGCTGTATGATTTGGCAAGTCAAAGGGGATCACCTCACTGGTGAGGAGCAGATCAGGACACAACCCTGAATAGTAGAACTAAAGAAATGCCATGGCTGGGTGAGCTGGTTGTCATGTTATGAGCACTACTGTATGTGAAGAATCACAGAATAAACCAGGTTGGAAAAGACCTTTGAGATCATTAAGTCCAACCTACCACCTAATACCTTCTAATTAACTAAACCATGGCACTAAGTGCCTCATCCAGTCTCCTTTTAAGTATCTCCATGGATGAGGACTCCACCACCTCTGCAGGCAGCCAGTTCCAATGCCAGTCACTCCCCAGTTTAAGAGGGACAGGCATCTGCTGGAGAAGGCTAAGGGACCTGAAGCTTTTTAGTCTGGAGAAGAGAAGACTTAGAGGTTTATATATATTTGAGGGCTGGGAGTCAGGACGAGGGGGGACAGGCTCATCTCACTTGCTGCCTGTGATAGGACAAGCAGCAACAAAGGCAAACTGCAGCACAAGAGGTTCACCGCAACACAAGGAGGAACTTCTTTACAGTAAGGGCCACAGAGCACTGGAATGGGCTCCCCAGAGAGGTTGCGGAGTCTCCTTTTCTGGAGACTTTCAAGGCTCATCTGGATATGTTCCTCTGTGACTTGAGCTAGATTGTGGTCCTGCTCTGGCATGGTTGTTGGACTCGACGATCTCTTTGGGTGCCTTCCAACCCCTGACATCCTGTGATCCTTCTTTCTGTGAAGAACTTCTTCCTAACATCCAGCCTAAACCTGCCCTGGCACAGCTTGAGACTGTGTCCCCTTGCTCTGTCACTGATTGCCTGAGAGAATCAGTACCCAAACCCCTCTTCAGGGACTGCTGTCAAAGGTGTGAAGAAATGCCTACCTGAAGACAGCAAGGCTCAGGGACCAGAGCACTAGTGGCTTCCTCAGTTCAAATTTTGCTCGTTTGTTCATTAGGTGCCGACCACCAAATATAAAGGCAGCATACAGAGCCGAAAACAGGAATGATTTCTTCCTGCAAAACAAAACCAGAAAACATCTGTCAAGTATTTAATGAGTATCAGACACACAGCAGAGTCACAGCTCGACACAACTGTCAAAGGCTTGTGCATTCCCTTGAAAGGAAACTCTTCCGAAGGTGCTCCTGCTGAGATTATTGCCAGTGTATGAACCTACCTGCCTGCACACTGGGCCAGGCGCTGACAAAACTGACCCTGGGTTAAAAAGGACAGCCAATTTTGGCTCCACTTCATCCCCAGCTTCTGAAGACTGAACTTACACGAGGCACAGAACAGACACTGCAGAGCCCAGACACACTTCTACAACACTGCTGACCCTTGAACCAGTTGATCATGTTTTGCAGCTCACTTATCTTTTTCACATCAGTATTTGTTTCCTTCAGGCTCCTTGCTACCTGGCAATTTAATTTCCTATTTTTTCCTCCAAGCAGATACTTGGGAGAACATCAGCCTTGCAACACAATGTGAAGAGCCTCATGAAAAGCAGAGAGCCAGCAAAGAGAGGTAAATAGTCCCATTAAGCAACAAGCATGCTGAGTGGCATGGCCCTGCTGCACAAGCCCTGCCTGTGAGCGCTGGTACAGTAAAATCAGGCAATTTGCTGAAAGGCAAAGCAGAATTCGGTTAAGGAACCTCAGTGACACTCAGAGAATTGTAACTTTCATTTTTAAAACTGCCTGATAGTAGCCCAGCCAGCAATAATCAGTAAATACTTGAAGTCTGCTGCCATAATTCATTGCAAATCAACCAGAGCTCAAAAAATATATTCATCCTGGGACTCATTTCCACGCAATAGCGCACTAAGACGTAACGATGTACAGCATTAATGCTGGCCTAACTGGATGGGGGTGTATTTAGGAACATCTTTTTCTCTACAAAATCTATATTCACAAACATCAACAGACTGTGGCTTTTTACCAAGAGAAGCTTGTTCTTTCTGGACAAAGAAAGCTTTCTTCAAAAAAGAAAGATCAAAACACTCTCAAGAAAGTTAAATACTTCATTAATAGCCAAAAGAAAAGGTAGTAGCAAGTTACAAGATATCAGAGTCTTTCTGATGCTGGAATGCCAAGATGTGGAAGTGGCAGACAGACCTGATATCAGGGCACAGCACACTGGCCAGGGAGGTTCAGTCTCATGGTAGCCTTATAGAGTTTTTACAGGATGTACCCCTAGTGTCACCACTGGTGCCAAGTAGGTGTCATCTCAGGGTTCTTCCATTGTGATTAGCCACCTGAGGACATACCATGGCAAGGGATACAGACAGCACAGCATGGTCCTGAAGGCCAAGTGTCCTGGTTTTCTTGGGACAGAATCCCAGACAATGGCTGCAGGCCATTAGCAGCTCTGAGTCAGCCAGGACAGCTGACTGGAATTCTCTCCAGATGTATCCCAGACCACGAGCATCCCATTCAGTATAAAAGGAGCAGTTCGTGAGAAGAGAGGTGCCTTGTTAGAGCCTCCTGTTCGGGTTCCTCCTGATCCTGCTCCTCTTCCTTCTACTCTTGAGGACTGCCTTTCTGGATATTGTAACTTCTGCTCTTTTGCTGGGCTGAACATAACTCTGTATACCTTGTGTTGCCATTGGTATTGACTTGGCTGTTTCATTAAATCCAGTTTTATTTTAACCTGTGGGTCTTCTCTGCTTCTCCTGATCCCCCTTTTCTGCTGCAGAGGGGTCACTGAGTGACAGACTAACTGCTCTAGAGTTTAGCCCGAGATACAGGCTAAGTGTGGACACCAATCCATGCATGCAGCACAGAATGGCATGGCACAGCACAGCCCATGGTGTGATGGACAACAGGCTTCCCATGAGGGCCATGAAAGCTAAGAAAAGCTCTAGCAGCTCATCTGATATACAGAGAAAGCAGAGCACATGCAGTCTTTGCTGGAGAGAAATTAGTTTCATGAGCTTGAAAGCTAAGTGAAAGGGAAGTCCAAAGAGACAGGGGTCTATCGGTATGCATGCAGCAGCAAGCCATTTTCTGCCCACTTAGAAACTCCTGTTCTATTAACATACCTGTGTTACAAATGCCTAACTGCAGGAAACCCCAACTGGTGCTCTGCACTGAGAAGGGAGGACCCAGTTCCTATGGTCTCCTGGGTGAGCTTTAACGGACGGAAGTCCCAGGAAGACCAGAATGACCACAGAAGCAGAGCCCTCTCATCTTGCACACCAAGATGGTCTGATTGTCATGGTAATGTTTAACACAACCAAGTTTTGAAAACCACAAGGCCTCAGCCCTCATTCCTCTCACAATAGAGAGGAACACATCTCACTTCTCTAGAGTCTTGAGTTTCAGTCAAGGAAGGGATTGAATTACCATATTTGACAGAATGATTGCAGTTTAGCTTGGCTGGAGGTCAGTAAATATTTGTTAACTGGTTTGGGGAGAGATGAACCACTTCAAACTTGCTCACACCAAGCCACCTAAATGCTATGACAAGATTTATGGGTTACAGGATAGGAGCAGAGTCTCAGCATGAGAATCTCCTTCCACCTGCAGCCTCTTTGGCAGCAGTGTGCAGACCAACCTGGGCATGGGCAAGGGAAGGCAGAAGGGATATGATGGGCTGTATCACAGTCTGCAGTGCTGTCCTGGCTGCCCTAGGTCAGTGGGAGAAAGATGCCCATTCTTCATGCTTCTGTCTCTCCAGTTCCACCAAAGTCTTGGCTCAGAGCGCTCAGCGCAGTCAGGCAGCAGTGCACACAGGGAGGGAGGCAGACACATATACACACATAGGGCCACTCAAGAAAAGCCAGCTGCAGGAGCCCCACAGCAGGGACTCCACAGCCCCATGCCACGGGAAAGGTATGTGCTGCTTCACCTTATGGGACTACCTCATCCCAGAAGGAAGATTGCACCGGCCCAGGAATGGAGCTGCAAAGCAACCAAGAGCAGTGAGAGGATGTCACCTCCAGCAGTGCAAGAGGACATCTTGCTGCAGAAGAGACTGCACCAGTGCTGCCAGGCAGCTGCCAACGGGACATGGGCTATGCAGGCTCTCAGGGTCTGAGGGGGGCAGCTAGAGATATAGTGTGGGAAGGCAGGAAGGGTGCAGTTCAGTTCTGGAGCAAATACAGCCATAATGTCAAAGTCATACTTTGATTTCAGCTCCAGTTCAAGGAAAAAGATCAGTCTGAGTCAGAAGCTCAGGTCTGTGCTCTGCTTGATTCCCTTCTTTGTGGGCAAGGCAACCCATATTTACACAAAATAACTCTATATATTTATACCAAGTTTCATTTGTAACATCTTGTTTTGCTTCTTACTACTGAAGCTAGTTTTTGTGAGGTCAATAGTTACATGACACGGTTTAGAACAGATAAATTTTAGGGCACTTTTAACAGCTACATAAGGAGTTGAGCATTATTTGCAGTGATGGCAATGGTATTTTCTGCAGTCCACAGCTTTGTATTGGCTGTGGCAGACAAGATCTGAGAGCAGGCATGATGTGAGCTGCAGAGAGCAGCTGTAAAGCATTTTCAGACACAGAGAGACGCAGCAGCATTATTTCCTACCAGAGGTAAGCACAACCCTGAATAACAATTAGGCTGATTTTGAAATAATTTCTGTTTGACATCTGCTGGGGAATTTTGATCACTTTTCAGCATCAAAAGGGCTTTGAATTTTCCCCTCTTTGCAGCATAACAGCAGCTAAAAGGACTGAGAGTCCACATGATACAGTAATAAAGGGGTTGCAGAGGTATATACCCTTAAGATAACCTGTTTAGCTGCATTAGACTGGTATTGAACAGCTTCCTACCAGTGCTTTCACGGTGGTTTTTCCTGAAAGGTTCATGACTCCACAAAGCAATGGCAATCTGACAGCATTTGATCATATTTGATATGGTTTTAGCCAAAGAGGGCTAATATCCCATGAGTGTTTTTAACAACAGGTTTGGATTCGTTCTGGAGCACTGTAACATTTCATTACTATTACCTGAAGAGAAAACGAATGGAGCAGAAAGTTGACCTTGAAAGTCAAAACATTAAAAATCCTCCAAAGTAATTCAGCAGCAGAGTTGCACCCAATAACTTCAACATTAGCACATTCATGTGCTTCTCTTCAATCCTCTTCTGCAGGGTAACACAGTAGACATAAAGACAGAGCTGCCAAATCCTCCACATTTTCCTGGCATTTCTGTTTCTCACAGTTGTCTCCCACCTTCCTACATTTTCAGACTTCAAGGACTAAGTACTCTCTCTACTGAATACAACTCCACGTTTCCCCAAGAAAATTTGCCAGCTCTTTTCCCCAAAAGGAAGGCTGGAGAATTTTCTGGAGAATCTATAAAATGCTCTACTCAGGCTGGGGGTTGCTGCAAGAACAGGAGGCAAGAGTTTGGGGCTACAGGTTGAAGAAGAGGCAAGTCTTCCAGCATGCTGGCACAGAGGTGGCTGTATCACAATGCAAGGGGACAGGCAGAAGCAGTTGGTATGATGGGAGAACTAGAAGAGGAAGGCTGAATGGTAAACACAGCAGCAAATAAGGGTATATGGCAACCAAGAGATAGATATGAAGCTGGGATGACATGGAAGGAAGAAGGATTGAAGTCCTTTCTTTGCTAAAGCCCCTGGCAGGATACTTCTTGCACTCATGCGTACATCAACAGGTGTAGACTACCCATGCTGCACACAGATCTTTGGTCACAGAATCCTAGCATGGTGGGGGTTGGAAGGGACCTCTGGAGATCTAATCCAATCCCTCTGCTAATGCAGGTACACATAGAGCAGATTTTAAAGGAATACATCTGGGATGGGTTTGAAAGTCTCCAGAGAATGAGACTCCTCCACCACCTCTCTGGGCAGCCTGGTACAGTGCTTTGGCACCCTCAGAGTGAAGAGGTTTCCCCTTAAGTTTCAGTTTCTTTAAGCCACTCTCTTACAACAATCCTACAACAGGACAAGTGGTATTATGATGCTCTGGACCACAGTCCCATGCTGCCTGCTTGTCCATCTGCACTGTGTAAACCATAGGCTCTTGTTTCCTTGAGGATGAAAGGATCCTAGAATCATGGAATGCAGTGGTTTGTAAGGGACCCTCAAAGGTCATCTTGTCCAGCTCTCCTGCAGTGAGCAGAGACACAAGGTTTGGGCCATGATGTGCTTTTTAAAAGCTGAAATAATTTATCTCTGCCCCATGGCAGAGAAATGGAAACAAGAAAGAAGGAAAGAAGTACAACTGAGAGGAGGGTGGCAGAAACTGGGGGCAAGACAGAAGAAATCCACCCCACTAGGGACAAAGTATCTCTTTGTTCACATCACAATGTTCAACAACCATCTAGCTCCAACCCCCCTCGCCATAGGCAGGGACACCTCTCACTAGACCAGGTCACTCAAGGCCTCATCCAACCTGGCCTTTAACACCTCCAGGGAGGGAGCATCCAGAGTCTCCCAGGGCAACCTGTGCTGGTGTTTCACCATTCTCACTGTAAAGAACTTCTTCCAAACATCTAGTTTAAATCTCCCCTCTTGAGTTTAAATTGATTAGTCCTCATCCTGTCATTACAAGACCTTGTAAATAGTCCCTCCTCCCCAGCCTTCCTGTAGGCCCCCTTCAGATATTGGAAGGCAGTCCTACCCAGGAAAGCCTACTCAGGCATCAAGAAGTGACAAGGAGGGATCAGCCATCCAGGCAGGAAAAACAAAACACAGAAAGGGGCAGCAAATAATCCAAGGAGAAAGGCAACAGCACACAGATGGCTGAGGAGTAAGAAATCCTGACTCCCCCACAAGCACATTATTTATAAACCCCTGAAAGTACAAGAATTAAGCATGGTGTTCTAAAATAAGGGGCTGAAGCCTGAGGGTGAGCCTCACGTGGAGCAGCGCGAGACGTCCTGGCATCTCTGGTGCAAAGTGAAATATGCCTGAATATTGCAGAGCTGCTGAAGTGAAGGAGCTGGTTTCATCTCAGAGGTACTGGTGTCATATTCCCCCCCTCCCCAATCTCTGAAAATAGCAGCCTGAGTCATTATTGTAGAGTTCTCTGCTGTTAATGAGTAAATTGAAACAGACAGGCACTATAGAAGTCAGTATTTCCATAGGATCTCTTCTAATGGGGAAGGAAAATCCTTACAGAAACGCACAAAGCACAACCTTAGTGCAGCTCTTTTAAATGTCCTCTACCACGAAATGCAGGATTTTCCTCCTAACAGCACCCAGAAGTGAAGCAGTATTTCCCCCCTGCCCCATTTACATTCTGTAGGTTTAAAATCTCTTTTTCAAAGATAAAGATGTATTTATTTAGCACAGGCAGAGCTCATTCTTGAGCTCATTATCACTTCTCCACTACTGTATATGCTGTAAAGGGAGCACAACAGGCAAAAAATCCCAAAGGCTGCAGTTGCCAGAGCAGAGTGCACAGTAAACAGGCAACTTCAGGCTCCTGATGGTTTTCTTTTGGCTTTTTACATCACTATCCTATTGATCAGTGAAAAATTCCAGATTTTACTGAAGAGAGGAAAAAAAAAAAAAGGATTCTCAGTAAGGTGAAAAGATAGAGGATTGCTTACAACTTTTCCCCAGCTTTCAACAGCAAAAAACCCCCCACCTGCTTGTGTTCATCACAGAATCACTCTGGTTGGAAAAGATATTTAGATCATCCATTCCAGCCATTATCCAACTCTACCAAGTCTAGTGCCCGCAGCACCACATCTCTGTGGCTTTTAAACACCTCCAGGGATGGGGATTCAGCCACCTCCCTGGGGAGCCTGTTCCAGGCTTTGAGAACCCTCACAGTCATGAATGTTCTTCTAATGTTCAAACTAAATCTCTACTGGTGCAACTTGAAGATATTTCCTCTTGTGCTATCACTTGATACTAGGGGGAAGAGACCAAGCTCCTTCTCCCATGATGACAGTCTAATTAAAAGTGCTCCAAGCTGAAGCACTGCAAATCACACATCACAGCCATGTCCACAGCTGACAAGCAGTGGCTGGTACCCTTGGCAAAGTTATTCTTCTCTGGTGCTTATTTAAAAATCACACGTTCCATATGTATCAAAAAGGGTGTGAAAGTGCTCCTCAGTCTCTCTGCCTCTACCTCAGAAATCTTGTCAAAGTAAGCCTCTCTCTCTCTCCCCAGAGATAATTTTGACAGAACCAGCAATAACAGATCAGATGTAAGCATGCCAGATCTGCCAACAAAAGCATGACCTATACTTCTGGCTTTGATTTGAGTTTCTGCAGCTGTTGACCACATCAACCTTAATAACTAAGAGAGGTTGTGCAGAGGAGGAAGATCTGATACATGCATGCCAACACAGTCCACTTTATTTCTGCAGCTCAATATCCTTTGACATTTATATTTAGAGCAGCGATGATGACAGTCACACACACAGGTAGGTGACTCACTGATGATGGTCTTTGACGTAACAGGCTATCAGAGAAAATGGGGATGCATCTCATACCAATCATCTGATTGCTTGGTTTCTTAAGCCTGCATCTCAGAGGACCACTTCAGCCTTCTGACAGTGTCTCATATGCCAACCTGTGCTCCTCCCAAGGCTGCTCCCTAGGGAACCCTTTCTTTGCTGGGAGCAGGGGAAGAGGAGTCAGCATCCTGGGAACACATTCTGACCAGGAACAGCTATTCCCCAATATCTACCTTCTTTCTGGGGTCCTGTTCCTGCCACCCAGGTCATGTCATTACTGACAGACAGTACAGTACTTGTATCATCAGCCCAAGTCCTTCAGCCACAGAAAAGAAGGAAACAACAGTGGGAGGCTGCCAGAGGGACTGCTGTGGCAACTGTCCCAAGCTCAACTCAGCCAAAAAGGATGAAGGAAGAGAAGGATTTGGTGTGCACTCTTTGGTCCATGAGCGCTAATAGCTGAGTCATAGAACCACAGACCCATAGAATCGGTTTGGTTTGAAAACACCTTTAAGATCGAGTCCAACCATTATCTAACTCTACCAAGTCTGATGCTAAACTATGCCCCTCAGCACCACATCACTGCCTCTTGGTAACACCTCCAGGGATGATTCAACCACCTCCTTAGAGAGCCTGTTCCAGTCTTTGAGAACCCTTTCAGTTTCTCTTAATAGCCAGCCTAAAGTCTGACCTGGTACAATCTGGAGTCATTTCCTCTTGTGCTACCACTTGCAACTTGAGAGGGAAGATCAATACTCAGCTCCAACCTCCTTTCAGGGACTTGCAGAGTGTGAGAAGGTCTACCCTCAGCCTCCTTTTCTCCAGATTTTTTAATCTGAAGTTTTTTAACCTCAGTTTCCTCAGATGCTCCTCAAAAGACCTCCAGCCAAGGCATAACCTAGAGCCCAGGTCTCTGACTGTCTAGGCTGGAGCAGGAAGAGTGGGAGTTGTAGGGCCAGCTACCTCTGAGGAATTATTTTTTTGCAGCAGTTAGAGGTCATAGCTGGCTGTGGTCCAGCTGGAGGTGCCACTGGAGATAGCCTCAGTCCCACATCAGCCAATCTGCATAGGCATCTTTCCTGGGGAACAAGGGGCCCATCGGACCCTTCCTCCACATCACATGCAATCAGACCCAGGATCAGGAAAGCACTTCCCAGTTCCAGTCATTGGCAGGGCAGGCAACAGCCCTAAAATCAGAGAGGAGAAACGAGGGCAGCGTGGAGGCGCGAGAGAAGATGGCTCACGTCCTGCACCACCCTGATGGTTGCATTTGTTTGGCTGAAATGTGGTTGCCAGCAGCATGTCACACCAATGCTTGCAGCATTTCTGCCTTACAGAGTAGTGGCCATAATCCGTGTGCAGTCAGGGATGAAAACAGCAGCAGTAATTTTTTCTTGCCTTTGCAGTCAGAAAATGAATGATAAGCATAAGAGTGAGAAAAGGAAGTTAAAATTCAGGGACAGCTTTTTTCACCTACAATAGATACACTCAGCTCTGCAGTATATAAAGACCCTTGTTCTTTATAAGCCTGTAGCTTCTACATAGGCTTAATGAAAGAAACCATAAACTCTTAAAAACCCCTAAGTTGCAACCCTGAATAAGCAACGTGACATGGGAAGCACTTCAGGAAGAAAACTTCACAGAGAGAGTGATTTGCCATTGGAATGGGCTGCCCAGGGAGGTGGTGGAGTCACTGTCCCTGGAGGTGTTCAAGCAAAGCCTGGATGAGGCACTTAGTGCCATGGTCTAGATGATTGGATAGGGCTGGGTGCTAGGTTGGACTGGCTGATCTTGGAGGTCTCTTCCAACCTGGTTGATTCTATGATATGCTTCAAAAACCTACACAAATTACTTGATGCAGTTCAGCGGTCAAATAACATCATTGTGACCTTCCAGTCAAATCCCCACTTCAAGCATTCATTTATGTCCACCACAAGAATTTAAGTACAGATTCTATGATTCCAACCTGGTTGGTTCTATGATTCTATGAAAACAACCTCCAAAACTTTGGGGTTTGAAACCAGCTTGCCAAAATTCTCTTATCAGTGAAGGCATATCAGCTTCATCTCCAGCTCTGTCCTGAATTTCCTCCACCTTTAAATTATGGAATCAGGGCATCGTTTTGGTTGGGAAAGACCTGTAAGATCATCAAGTCCATCACCTCACCTAGCACTACAACATTATGGTTCAAACAAGGACCCACCCAGTGGAGATGGCAGGTGGCAGCGTGCTCACAGTGGCCACAGGCAACCCTGAGTTTCCAGCTCACATGGACAGCAGTGGAAATTGCAGCCCACTGGGTAGACTGTTGGGGTGAATGCCAACATACTCCCCTACCCAGCCAGTGTTTTAGACTGCACCAAAGCCTGCAGAGAATCAGCAAGTCATTAAGGTTGTAAAAGACCTCCAAGATCAAGGCCAAGTGTCCACCCAACACCACTGTACCATGTCCTGAAGTGCCACATCTGTTGTTTTTTTTTTTAAAACACTTTAAGGGATGGTAACTCCACCATTTCCCTGGGCAGCTTGTTTCTTCCCAGAAAGATTTTTTTCCTCATATCCAATCTGTATCACAGCATCCTCAATGCCTCCAACTCCTCCCCACCATCTGACCTGACTACTACTGACACTCATCACTAAGTCACAACCATTTTTGCACAACCCCCCTAAACGATTTACATCACTAGAGCTTAGAATGTAATCTGGCCCCAGAAGAATCATAGGGGCCTACTGGCAAAGGGATGTCCACCTCTGTAGCTTTTAAGTCTTCAGAGCATGTCAGTATTGCTAGAGAAACTTCTTCTCTACTAGAAGTCTCTCTAAATTCATGTGTATCGCTGTGACAGCGCATTCAGTTCTCAATACAGAGACTTGGGCTTATAATGGGTGATGAAACAGCATGTCCCAGTGTCCTCTTGGATGCAGTTATGGGTTTCTCCAGGCTTTTGTGGGGCTTTCAGTCAGTGGATGGACAGCAGAGAGCAGCTAAGCTAATGTAGGTCACAGGCACTGCAGTTCTGATGAAAAGCTACAGCACTTTCACTTTTCATTTCATCAATGCCATTTTAAACCTCTGGCCTCCACAGTAAAAACCTGGAGCTAGTAAACACAACTGCAGCTGAACTTGGAGACTACTAACCTACATCTCCTCCAGTGGATTTCTATTTGTACTGACTTCTCACCTGAAAGCAGTTATAGATGATGCTAGCAGAGCTATGTCATACAGCAGGACATATGTGACAGACAGAGCAGGAAAATAACTACATCTCCATATTGCCTTCCTCCTCTGATCTGCTTTATCTGACCAATCAATGGTTACAACAACTAAGAAGTTTGCACTTAAGGGAGTACATCAGTGTGAGTCCTTCAGATCCAGAAGGATCCCTGAAGCAACACACGGATGTTATTTACACAGACAAGTGCTGCTTTGCTCACTGCTTTGGGGATCTTTAATTTAAGGCAAAGCAAGCAGGCATGTCAACACAAACACCACAGCTACCTTCGCCTCTGCAGGAGAGCCTGCACACCACAGTCAGGTCTCTCTACCACTGCAAAGGCAACTTGTAAACAGTCTTGGAAATAATGTCTGTTAGACTGAAGTAGAACAGACAGTCATTCAAACTGAAGCACGAGGGAGGCAGGGATTGCAAGCAGGCAGCACGTTGTTCCTCTATCTGCCCCAAAAGCCATTCCAGCAGATGTTCCTCCCTTCCAGCCTTCCGCAATGCGACTGCAGAAAATGATGTTGCCACAACTGTCAGCAGATTGCAAAACATAAACAAACATTCTGAATTTCCTGAGAGCCTTGCCAGCCAAAAAAACACATGCAAACTGCTCCTATGGAGCAGAGCACAACCTTAGAAACAGGGCAACTAAAAGCCACATACAGAAAACACAGGCAAACTGCTCCTATGGAGCAGAGCACAACCTTACAAACTGGGCAACTAAAAGCCACATACAGAAAACACAGGCAAACTGCTCCTATGGAGCAGAGCACAACCTTACAAACTGGGCAACTAAAAGTCACATACAGAAAACACAGGCAAACTGCTCCTATGGAGCAGAGCACAACCTTACAAACTGGGCAACTAAAAGCCACATACAGAAAACACAGGCAAACTGCTCCTATGGAGCAGAGCACAACCATACAAACTGGGCAACTAAAAGTCACTTACAGAAAACACAGGCAAACTGCTCCTATGGAGCAGAGCACAACCTTAGAAACTGGGCAACTAAAAGTCACATACAGAAAACACAGGCAAACTGCTCCTATGGAGCAGAGCACAACCTTACAAACTGGGCAACTAAAAGTCACATACAGAAAACACAGGCAAACTGCTCCTATGGAGCAGAGCACAACCTTACAAACTGGGCAACTAAAAGCCACATACAGAAAACACAGGCAAACTGCTCCTATGGAGCAGAGCACAACCTTACAAACTGGGCAACTAAAAGTCACATACAGAAAACACAGGCAAACTGCTCCTATGGAGCAGAGCACAACCTTACAAACTGGGCAACTAAAAGTCACTTACAGAAAACACAGGCAAGCTGCTCCTATGGAGCAGAGCACAACCTTAGAAACTGGGCAACTAAAAGTCACATACAGAAAACACAGGCAAACTGCTCCTATGGAGCAGAGCACAACCTTAGAAACAGGGCAACTAAAAGCCACATACAGCCAGGGCTTGGTGAATGGCTTTCCAGAAGACATTCAGTTACCCTGGAGGAAACCAAACCGAGGGGATGTCTGAAAGGCATAACAAGTTAGAATACACACTGCCCTTCTAAAGAACTAAAACCATACAGACAAATCATAGCAAGCCAGCAGTGCCATTCTGTGGCTTAGGTTTGATTAAAAGGAGACACTGGTACCAGTGGCACTGCAGTAATGGAACTGCAGAATAAAATGTCTTGCTTTCAAACACCATAAATGCTCCCATGCCCTGTGGAAGAGAAAGGAGGAATGAGACTCACAAAATAGACATTTTGGTAGAGAAGCAAATGAAAGAGCATTTGGCAGCATCCCTTAGCGAGGAAGAATCAGGTCATCTGGAAAACAGCTGCCTGCTCTGACTGGTCCTGCAGTACTTTTTGATACATAGTGTCAAGGACTGCTTGACGTATCTAATAAAATCTTCAAGGGCATCTGATCTTTGTCTACTGCTGAGATCAAGTGACAAAGGATGCTGAAGGAAACGCTGCGGCAAATCTGGACCTAACTCTTGTCTGATAGGAAACCAGCAAAATCCAAAGAGGGGGGCGGGGCGGGGGGGAGGGCAGTCTTGCCACAACCTTTTCACAGCCATTTTCCATCTTAATCAACCAGGAAGCAGGTCAAGACAAATATAAAAGTGTTTCAGCAGTGCTCAGAATTTGAGACAAGGAGCAGGTTAGAGTAGCCAGGTTTTGCTACTACCTCCTTACAACAGGATGCTTTCCAGCTCGCTTGATGTGTCCACTGACAGAGAGGGTAGCACTGTTTGTTAGCTGGCTCTATTGGCACTATCAAGTGGCATCCTCATGAGGCACTGATCACTGGTTACACAGGAATTTCATGCTTTTTATTCCCAAGGGAGTCTCCAGTCCTCAGACTAACCCGCTGATAAATTTCCCAGTACTTTCAGTCCATCACAATTCCCATATCACTTCTTCCTTAAACCCATAATCAACCCAAAGCCTTCAAATCAGTCAAGGCAGCCCCTTTAAAGCAGACCTTTTTAAATATACAGGAAGTAGCAAACTGGCCTGCATTTAAAATCATTTGAGAAGAGAACATGAAACATCATGAGAAATACTGCAAGTGATAAAGCAGTACAAGCAACTTCCTAATTGCTGTCAAAAAAATTCAGGCTATGATGTAGACAAAATTTAGGAAGTGAGACAACATTCCTAAACCTGCAGTTGAAATGAAGATGGGGAACACAGAAACACTGTACAACCAGCAGCTCCTCAACTAAATATCACTGCCTGTCTGGATCGGAATCAGGTTGGAAGGACCTTTAAAGGCCATCCAGTCCAAACCTCTCACAGTGAGCAGAGACATCTTCAACTAGAGCAGGCTGCTCAGAGTCCCATTCAATCTCATCTTGAGTGTTTCCAGAAAAGGGGCATCTACTGCCTCCTTGGGAAATCTGTTCCACTGTTTCATCACCCTAATTGTAAGAAAAATCTTCTTTATGTCCAATCTAATTTCTTCTTTTTAAAGCTCTCAACCCTCATCCTGTCACAAGTGCTAAAACATCTGTCCCAATATTTGATATTTACGTACTGGAAGGCTGCTGTAAGTTCTCCCCAGTGCCTTCTCCTCTCCAGGCTGACCAACCCCAACTCTCTCAGCCTGTGCTCACAGAAGAGGTGTTCCAGCCCAATGATCATTGTTGTGCCCTCCTCTGAACCTGCTACAACACATCCATGTCCTTCTTGTGCCAGAGCTGGACACAGTGATCCAGGTGAGGTCTCACAAGAGGAGAGGTGCAGAATGCCTTCCTCACCTTGCTGCTCACACTGCTTTGAATACAGCCCAGGACACAGCTTCTGGGCTGGCAGTGCACATTGCTGGCTCCATTCCAGCTTTTCACCCACCAGCATTCCCAAGTCCTTTTCTGCAGGGCTGCTCTCCCGCCTTTCATCCTTCAGCCTGGATTGATAGTGACGATTGTCCTGATCCTGGTGTAAGACTTCGCACTTGGCCTCATGAGGTTCACAGGAGCCTGCTTCTGGAGCTTGTCCAGATCCCTCTGGATGGCATCCCATCCCTCAGGCATGTTTTTCACCTGTGTCCCATAGACATCTCACCTGCAGTCCCACAGCAGCCCCAAACAATCAGAAGAAAGCAGCAGGAGTGGCAGCCGGCAGTACAAAGTACAGGGCATTAACGCAGCTTATCTCTACCCTGTCAACAATATGTTTGCGACAGTTTGTTCTGCCTTTCCACCTCTGCCTTCAGCTTCACACTTGGCACAGGCATCCCTGCCTCTGCCAGCTCTCCTGAACCCAAGAGCCTGGGTCTTTCTTTTTTGCTCGAAGCCTCAAGGCTTGGTTGACTGCATCCTGCCCTTAGCCGCCCCCTCACCTAATCAGATGGGCTACTAAACTGCTTAGCAGTATTTCACTTTCCATCACAGTATAAAGAGCCCAGGTTACTAAAGGATTAACAAGTACAACATCGAAGTGTTAAATATACACAGAGTTGTCTGTCCTAGGCTGTGCTAAATCTTGGTCACAGGGGAACTATTAAAAGATAGGAGATGTCAAAAGGAAAGGAACCACAGACAAAGAAGGCAATGAATCCAGACTATCATGGAAGTGGCTGCGTAAATAACATCAGGACAAGGAAAAGGAGCATTACCAGGAGCAGGGAGCAACTGACATTCAGCTCTTGTGGCCAGGCAGACAAATGAAGCAAAGCAAGGGCATAAACACAAACGTGTTTAAACAATCCCAATACAGCGATAGTCAGAATTTAATGGCCACGGCTGTTAAAAGGCAAAAGGGAGAACCAGATTACTGCCAAAGAATAGAGCAGCTGGCCAGCATGTCAAGTCATACTGCTTCAGAGTTTGGGTTTGGTTTTGGTTTTTTTTTAATCAGAAAGTAGCCTTCCAGGGAGGTAGAGAAATTAAATAAATGATATTTTGCTTTCAAAACTTGCATAGCCAAAATTTGTTTTACCTCTCCACACATACTCCTTTTGCTATGACTTTTTACTTAATTGGATTAACCACCAGTGATAATTCCCCAATTTGTGGCTTTTGCTCAAGCTCCTTTCCATGGCAGGTTTGCTAACTTATGGCTGGTCTAAAAAGTAGTTTAAGAAAGCCAAGCCAATCCTCAATTGATTTCCATATCACACACCCAGTATAGCAGAAATAGTGGTGAGAATAGAAAGTAGTCTCTTTCATAGAATCACAGGATGGTTCATGTTGAAAGGGACCTTGAAGGTCATCTAGTTCCAGTGTTGCTGTCATAAGAGTAACAACGAAGCTGCCTCCTTGCATCTGCCCACTGTTTCTGCCATGCTATTACCAGATGATCTAATTACACATGAATCCATTTACATCAGAATCTCGTTTAAGGATGCTCTGCTACTCTGGTTCTTTCATTTGCAAAGGAAGTCCCTTGGCACCTGCGTGCAAGACCTAGTGGGCAACAGAGGGGGAAAAAAGGGATCTTCCCAAAGTATGCTGCCAGAGCATGCCCTGAGGTGCTCCAGCACTTTGCAATGCACCCAGCAGAGCCTGTGTCAGCAGCTAAACTAAAACTGGACCCCGGCACCAGTTGCCTCTGCTGTCTCTGCATCCACAACTCACACACTGACACTCTCAGCACCTTCCTGCTAAAACAGCACAATCCAAGCACTTACTGCAGTCTCTACAGACTGGGCACTCCAGTTCCTGTGCATTAAGCATACGTGAACAATAACTAGTTTTTACATTCCTCTTTCCTTGAGAAAGGCTGGGGAGCAGCCAGGCAGAAAGGGACCTGGGAGTACTGGTAGATAGTAGCTGAAGATGAGCCAGCAGTGTGCCCAGGTGGCCAGGAGAGCCAATTGCATGTGGGCCTGCATCAGGAACAGTGTAGCCAGTAGGACAAGGGCGGTTATTCTTCCCCTGTACTCAACACTGGTCAGGCCACACTTTGAGTGCTGTGTCCACTTCTGGGCCCCTCAATTCAAGAGAGATGTTGAGGTGCTGGAGTGTGTCCAGAGAAGGGGGACGAAGCTGGTGAGAAGCCTGGCGCACAGCCCTGTGAGGAGAGGCTGAGGGAGCTGAGGTTGTTTAGCCTGGAGAAGAGGAGGCTCAGGGCTGACCTCATTGCTATCGGCAACTACTTGAAGGGAGGTTGTAGCCAGGTGGGGATTGGTCTCTTCTCCCAGACAACCAGCAACAGAACAAGGGGACACAGACTCAAGTTGTGCCAGGGGAAGTCTAGGCTGGATGTTAGGAGGAAGTTGTTGCCAGAGAGAGTGATTGGCATTGGAATGGGCTGCCCAGGGAGGTGGTGGAGTCACCATCCCTGGAGGTGTTCAAGCAAAGCCTGGATGAGGCACTTAGTGCCATAGTCTGATTGAGTGGATAGGGCTGGGTGCTAGGTTAGAGTGGATGATCTTGGAGGTCTCTTCCAACTTGGTTGATTCTATGAATCTATCTCTTTGAGGTTGGTAATGATCAATGCAGCTGCATATTTGCCACCCAGCTAACCTGAATGCCCAGAGAAAAAGCAGTAATACGATGCACGTAACAAGTTTTGCCACTTTCCTGACACCCTAGAGCAAATGCAATTTGCTCATGTTTATTACTTCCACATTTGTTTGCTTTTTGGTCTGTTTTTTCCTTCTTTACCTGTAGCCTGCTTTAAGGCTCCTATAAATGCCTATCAGAGAATTTCGCAACTACTCCATCTGGACCAAGGACTCAGCCCAGCTTGCTTTCCAAAAGGTCTTGGGAGTTCAAAAAGCCAAGGGTAGCTTACTCGTGTTTTACGGATCTGTGCCATCCATTGCACTCCCACTTCACTGCCAGATGGCTTTCTACACCATTTAAATTTCTCTGGCTCACCGAAAATAAAAACATCTGAGACCTTGAACTGCACCACCACCAACTGACAAGCATAGACACGTGTCCCCGTGGTTCGTGGTTGTCTGCATCTTAGCCATGGTACTGCTGGGCTGAGGCCAAAACATACCCATGGTAACGGCCTTGGGCATGATCTCTGCTTCAGGGCTCTGAGCTGCTAACATAAACCCTATGAGGAGAGGCTGAGGGAGCTGGGGTTGTTTAGCCTAGAGAAGAAGAGGCTCAGGGGGGACCTCATTGCTGTCTACAACTACCTGAAGGGAGGCTGTAGCCAGGTGGGGGTTGGTCTCTTCTCCCAGGCAGCCAGCAACAGAACAAGGGGACACAGTCTCAAGTTGTGCCGGGGGAAGTATAGGCTGGATGTTAGGTGGGAGTTCTTCACAGAGAGAGTGATTGGCATTGGAATGGGCTGCCCAGGGAGGTGGTGGAGTCACCATCCCTGGAGGTGTTGAAGCAAAGCCTGGATGAGGCACACAGTGCCATGGTCTAGTTGACTGGATAGGGCTGGGTGCTAGGTTGGACTGGATGATCTCAGAGGTCTCTTCCAACCTGGTTGATTCTATGGTCACTGCATTGCAAGGGTGCATTGGTTCACATGGAAATTCCCAACACAGCCCTTTATTCTGCTCCTTTTCACCAGCCTGCATCACCAAGGCAACTGTATGTGCAGAGGGATGAGTGGCAGAGAAAGGTCTGAGAAAAAAAAAGATAATTCAAGTCATCTGTCCTTTACCAAGAAAGCAAAAGGTCCACATTCCAAGTGCCTTTTGGTTCAGCTGTTTCAGCCCTGTGGAAGGGCAGTGTCCAGCCTGTGCAGAGCACCTCAAGTAGGCAAATCCCATCATGCTGCTCCACCCTGCAACCTGTGTCCCTTGCTTCAGTAGAGGCTAGCAAGCATGACAGGCTGGGCCAAGCAAAATCACATTCAGTTTTGTGATTCACTGACAACCATTTTTCTTTTCAGCCTAAAGTTTATGTTTTATTCCCTCTAGCTGCTTAGTGTATCAGCAAAAAGAATTAGCATCTCCCTGCCTTAGATGCTTAGCAATCTCACATGACACTGTTAACTTGTTCAAAGACCTATTAAACCTGCAGTTGCAGGAGTTTGTTCTTTGGGGGACTGGATTCTTAGCAACACAGCTTTGAGCTTCTCATCCTCATTCCTGAGAAATGCTGGATCCGTGCTATAACCACCACTCCACCCATCCCACCCCACCCCGGTGGCTTTTGCCCTAAATAAAACAAAGGTGTTACGTGGCTACAGTCTAAATGATGGCTCTAACTAGGCTTCAGTTCAACACCAGTTCTTACTACTTAAATCAGCTTGTACTGCATCTTCTTCCATGTATTTAGAAGTTGTGCTGTGTAGACACCAAACTCCCTGTAGTACTGTAAACCATTCGTTCAGACGTGCTCTTATATGCTTGTACGGCAGGGGGAAGAATAAATTCACTTCCCACTCACTCTTGTTAAATATTACCAATACCACAAATAAAACCCTAGTAATACTGATAATACTACTAGCAGTAATATGCTAAATTAGCTTGTTAAGTAGTAATTTAAAGGAAATGGGTTCACTCAGGAAACAGGCAAGTACACGAGAACGTGGCCTCACACTTCAAACTTCACAGCACTGCCACATTTGCATTTACAAACTGTAACTGTAAACTTCAAGTCAAACTACATTCAAAAGATTTGGCTAAGCACATTAAAAAAATTTGGCTAAATTTGGTGCTCACAGCCTCTGCTAAAACCTTTCTGAGAAGGCTCAAGAAAATGAATTTGCTCTATCAGAGCTTCTAAAACCTAGAGATGGCAAGCGGTGTTAGCTTGGTAGCTCCTTGATGAAGAAAAAAGTGGTAGTGATGGGTCTGTCTGAATTGAGTGGCTCTACTCTTCTAGTAGAGCAATGGAGGATGCTCAAGTCATTGCTCTCTTTCACTATGCTATACTGGAGTGCTTTAAGCCCTAGAAGTGAGATATTAAGCAGCCTTCTGGCATACATCATGCAGCCAAAATGAAGAGGTGAAAGTCTTTGCATGAAACTTAACCATCCTGCACCCAATACAACTGGGAAGTGACAGAACATAGGATTGATCTCCTGAGAGATGCTGGCATGACTTATTCTTCTGTCCTACTTGATTTTGGACAGCGTGAACAGCCCTGGAAAACTCTGTATCTGAGGTTCTCTGAACCCAAGAGGATCAGGGCTCCTTCACACAAGGAGAAGTCTTTCATTCTTTAGTTGTTTCCACAGCAAACTCATGAGCTGTCTAAATGGCTTCTCCAGGGGCACAATTTTAGACCAAGATCTGTAGTTCTTTGCTCACATACATCAAAGCTCTGCATGAGGCACTGACTTCTGGTCAGCCTCCTGCAAGGGCAGCTTATCCCGCACTGATAGAATGCTCCAATCCCACTGTCTCCTAGTGTGTCTGGAATAAAAGTAAATCTCTGCTTCCCCCAAATTAAGCATTTAACAAGGAGGCAAACCACACTGGGAAAAAATACATGGCTCTGATGGGTCTGAGGAAAAGAACAGCAGACCAGCAGCAAGAAGGGTGGGAGATGAAAGTCCACAGAGCCACCTGCCAGCAATGGGCACCCACCACTGTTCCCAGGGCTCCAAGTATGTGTTATGTGAAATAAGTATCTGATGTTTAAGTTTCTAAATTGCTGTTTTCACACATTGTGCCTGGGGGTAAAATGCTGGCCTCAGATGTCCTGTCTGAAGCTGTCAGGACTGGAACAACAGAAGAAAAAGAAACGGAGGAAAAATGTTGTAACAAAAATCCAAAGGAAACTAAATTCGGGTCATGGCTGTGAGTCAGGTCAAGTAGCTACAGAGTGAAGGCAGGTCCTTTTCTTTTTCCCTCTCTTCAATGCCAGACTTGTTTAACAAGACTCTTTGGTGAAGTTTCTTTTGTAATTAACAAGTGAAAAGGAAACCAGCTTCTCCGCACCGAAAAAAAACATTGCAGCTGCTTTATGCAAGTGCTTTCCACTGCCTCTGCTCAAATACAGTCTTACTTTTCAGCCTGGTTTTAATTTGGAAGGGAGAATGAACAAGTGCCTTAAATGATTGAGGATTTCTGCATTCACATTCAACGATAAACACTAAGAAAATAACTGAGAAGCAGTCTCTAGCATGCAGGCTGGGGCAAATCTATCACAACAAACACAGCGGGTGGCTGATCTCGCAAGGTCTGAGAGTCTATCTCCATCCTCGGCGTGTGCTAACCACACATGCTTTACATTTCTTAAAGAAAGAGATCTCTTGATGCCTTATATAAGCTCACCGAGCTCTTCCCTGCTACATGTCTATTAAAAACAAACCTGGCAGGTTGAGTTTGCTCCCATGCATGGGGGAATGTGGAGAAGGCATAAACTCTCCACTTCTCCTGGCGCTAGATCAAACCCACAGACACCACTATGCATAGGCAGGGAGACAACTCCCAAGCATTACAACAACCAAACTCCGGGAAACTGCTTTCCAAGTGCAAAAAGGTTTGCCAGCTTCAAAGACAGGCCTGGGGAGGGAAGGGGGAGAAAGCCTGAGAACTCCTGCCTCTACCCCATCTCTTCCAAGATGACTGTACTGAAAGTGGTCACTGGGAATACAGACCCAGGAGAGGAGAGGCTTGACAACGCACACCAGCTGGGGGTGATGTGG
Organism: Pogoniulus pusillus; assembly: GCF_015220805.1. Lineage (NCBI taxonomy): Eukaryota > Metazoa > Chordata > Aves > Piciformes > Lybiidae > Pogoniulus > Pogoniulus pusillus. The sequence continues at coordinate 9,699,238 of NC_087272.1, forward strand.
AGGTGGCAGAGAAGCCTCACCTCTGCCCTACTGCAGAGAGAAGCAGGGCAAGCAGGTAAACCTGGCACCTTTAATTTGCAAAAGCTTCTCCCTTGCTTTCTGGCATCTGCAGTACCAACACAACTCACCCCCTCAAGGCTGCGGCTTGTTGAGCAATATGTACACAAAGAAACTCTGATTGAGCCTCCTGTACGGCACAGCAGCATGGAAACAACAATATAGAGCTGTCCTCGGCACAAGCACCTTCCTACAAAATGCATCCTGAGGACAGCTGAAGAGTTATCAACAAGGAAAAGAAATTCAGAGAGTGAAAGAAGGAAAGGAAAAGTAAGTCTGAAAACATTAAGGGAGAAAGAGATTAAGTCTGCATTTGCACAGCCACGGTCACTGTCACAGAATCACTTCAGCTGGAAAATACCTTTAAGATTGAGCCTAAGCATTATCTAACTCTACCAAGTCTGGTACTATCCCATTCCTCAATGCACATCTGTGCCTCTTTGAAACACCTCTGGGAGTTCAATCACCTCACTGGGGAGCCTGTTGTGGTCTTTGAGAACCCATTCATTGAAGAAGTTTCTTCTAACATTCAACCTAAACCTCCCAGTCTAGTTGCTATATCCCCAGCTGCATCCCTGTAGCTGCAGTAGCAAAGGCTGTCGTCAGGGTCCTTGATGACTAGAGCTATCTAAACCACTTACATACAGTGCCCAGGAGCTGGGAGAAGGTCTGATACACACGTCTTTACTCTGGACCCCAAGATGAGCTGGAGCAGCTGCAGCTGCTCTGGCAGCAGAGATCACAAAGTGGTCCCTGGCAAGGTAGCAAGCCAGGCTCTGGCATAGCAGTCTGCAGACCCAGGGGGCTCTGGCTGTGCTGATAAATGCTGGTAGCTCAACCCAAAACAAATAAATCAAAATTGACATTCCTTTGGGGCTGACTCATAGCAGAAGTGTAGTCTTTTTATCAGCCTTCCCTCACATGCTCTTCTCCCTCACCAGCAGAGCAACGAAGCACTGCAGTTCACCCAACACCAGGTTCCTGCACCACTCCAACCCAGGTTTGGACAGCATCTGGACCTATACAAATGGATTCAAAAGCTCTGGTTGAGAAGGCAACCCAGAGCAGAATGTTAAAACACCTCACTCAGAAAGCCTCACTAAGCTGCACCCATGCATGGATTCCTCTTCTTTCTTTTCTACTGGGCCCAGTCCTGTTCAATGTCTTTATCAATGATCTGGACCCTTTGTCCTGTCACTGAATACTGAGTCTGGCTCCAGCCTCCTGACACTTGCTCTTTAGATTATTTAACGATGAGCATTAACAGGATCCCCTCTCAGTCTGCTGTTCTCCAGGCTAAACATCCCCAGCTCTCCAGCCTCTCCTCATAAGCTGAATGTTCCACTAGAAAAAGGGTAAAGATTTCAGGATTTGAGCATAGAATCAACCAGGGTTGTGATTCCACATTGTGTGTGCAGACAGGAGGGAAAAAGGGAGCCTGGCTCTTAGAGCTGAAGTCTTGATAACTGAAAGTTTTTACTATGCTGTCAAGTCTTTGGTAGTGTTAACCTCTTTCCCAAGAGACCTCTTAAAGGACAGCACTGCACTCATGGCACTTGACCACCTGAGCCATCGTCGCAGTAGCCGTCAAAAGAGCTGAAGGAGAATTAACTGAGTCACTCTCTCACTCGAGGTCAGGTCAGCCCAGGTCACAGCTGAGGTGGTGTGGAGAGACACTGATCAACCTATATGAGAAGCCAACAGGGCAGCCAAGCTGACCTTCACAGCCAGCGATAAATGGCCACACAGAAGCAGCACACTGTGCTGCTGCACACCATTATCTAGTCATGACCATACACGTATCAAGCAAAATCAGCAGTGGCACAGGACACTGCAATTTATTGGGCAGGAAGGGAACAACCCTTGCTTACGGCACAAGGTGGAGAGAAAACATCCATTTCCACAGCTGAGAAATACAGCTCAGCAACTCCAAGCCAAACAAATGCTGCAGGCAAAGCTGCTCTACTGCCTGTCAAATGACAACGTATTCATATCCTGTCCTCTTTATCCACGCAGACCCAGTGAGAAAACAACAGAGTGAGGAGGCCAAGGGCTGCCAAAATACATGGTGAGACTGCACAGCAGGTAGGAGATGGCATCTCTCTCCTAGGGCCTGAGAAACACTTGGTCTGGGCCCAAGTGCAGGGGTGGAAAACTCCCTACAATCCGAGTACTTCAGGAAAGCTGCATATTAGTCGGTGAACACTGTTCTCGTTGTTTGCTGTCCCCAACTCACAGAGCAAAACTCAACAGCTTGAACAATCTTATTTTATTCTACTTCTTACCATCCCAAGCCCTTCACCAAGTATTTTTTTTCTTAAGAAACCCTTCTTAGAGGATGGATCAGCTTTCAGGATCCTCGCCTTCTGGGTGAGCCCTCCACAGTCAGGGGTGCTTTGAATGCCTGTTCCTCAGGGCTCCCTGCAGCACCTCTGAAGCATGTGACACTTTCTTTGCTGACATGGTTGGCAAGATTGCCACTCCCTACATGGGTGTGCTGCTATGTTCCCCACTGCTTACTAAGTGAAAAAGAAACATCTGAAAATCCATTCTTCATCTAAAAAATGCACATGGCCCAGCACCCAAGAGCGAGTTAAACAAAGATACCTGAAGAACAGAAATACACATCTGACCATGTTGCCACTTTGGTCAATCTCAGGAGTCAAATCAAGCCATTTACAACCTCTGCACCCTCAACAGTGGGTTGCTGGGAGCAGGTAGGGGATAGATAGCCCTGCAAGCTTGCCTTTCTCCTTCTGGAGACAATACTTATCTGACTGCCACTCAGTGAACACAGATGATGTCACCTCGATCCCACTTCAGCTTAGCTTCCTCTTGAGACAAGCCAAAAGGACTTCAGGCTATGGAAGAATGCAGCAAACAAAGAGCAAGGTGCTCTTGACTGCCACAAAAAATACTATTTGTCTGTTAGATTTTTGCCTGTCCAACAAAGCTGAGCCCATTACAGTTCACTGGCATTTGTGGCAGGACAGGATTGTATTTGCTCTGGTGCCAGGTTGTCTGCACTGTGAACCTGCATTGAGCAACTCCTTCATTATAGGTACTCAAGCACAGGTTTCTCTTGCAAGAGGACTCTAGAGTACACATGAAGAACAGAAAGAAATAAAACCACATCTTGCCAGCACCAAAAGTGACTAAGGTGGAGGGAGGCTGATTTCACCAGTACTCAGCATTAGTGAGGACAGTTTTAGGGCTCTCACTACAAGACATCAAGGCGCTGCAGCAGGTCCAGAGAAGGGCAATGAAGCTGGTGAAGGGTCTGGTGAGGAAAGCTTAGGGAATTGCATGCGTTTAGCCTGAAGCAAAGGAGGCTGAGGGGAGACCTTCTGGCTCTCCACAACTCTTCAAAAAGAGGCTGAAGCTAGGCAGGAGTTAGTCTCTTCTCCCCAGTTACAAGTGACAGGACAAGAGGAAGTGGCCTCAAATTGCAAAAGGGGAAGTTTAGGTTGGACATCAGAATAATCTTTTGGACTGAAAAAGTTCTCCAAGACTGGAACAGGCTCCCCGGGAAGTGTTTGAATCTGCATTCCTGAAGGTGTTTCCAAGATGCAGAAAAGTAGTGCTGAGGGACATGGTTTGACACCAGAGTTGGTATCTAAAAGGTCTTTTCTGGCATAAACAATTCTGTGATTCCTCTTTGGTTTACAACACCTCACTGGATACACTGTGTGTGTTACATATGTAAGTGCCACATCATTAACCTCACTGTAGGTCATTCTAGTTACTCAACTGTTAACCAAACATGATGATATTTGCAATGAATCTTAGCTTCTTAAAACTTAAGGGCCACCATCTCCTGCAATGGGTCTGTAACACAACTGGCAAGTGCAAGAATTAGCAGAAATTTACTACTTCTTTTCCAATTGCTCACCCCAGGAAAGAGATAAACACCTCTGACTGTAGAACAAATGATTTCTCACAGAATCTAGAACTGTAAACACAGTGCTCTTGGATGATCTTTAGCAAAGAATTCTCTCTTTGAGGTCAATCCAGTCAACTCTCAACCTCTGACTGTAGGAGAACAACTTAATGGTTTGGAAATTCTTGTCAGATCAATTTGGAAATCCTCTCCTTTACAAACCACTTCCAGCCTACATCTGTTCCTGGGTCTCACACGGAGCTGCTCCCCCACCTACCTGCACACAAGCAGAGGAGCAGGCTGTTTCACTGGTCCTGCTAAACATCTCTAGGATCATAAATGATCACATGAAGAAAATGACTTCGTTTCTCAAAGGCAGAAGGTACCTCCAAGTGCACATCTCTAGGGTATCTTGTGGTGCACATGAAGGTCCAGGAAAATATGAGAAAGGAAGGATGACAGCAACAGCAAATTTACAGCCCTTCTGGTGGCAGTGCAACCAGACCTGACATGCTTACAACAGGTATGGGAATGATGCAGTGGACAAATTCACACACTCTCAGCAGGCAGGAATCATTGCAACATCTGGCTACCAGATTAGTGCTCAGGAATACATCCCTGGAAATGTTTAAGACCAGGCTGGATGAGGATTTGAGCAACTTGGTCTAGTGGGAGGTGTCCCTGTCCATGGGAGGAGTTTTAGGACTAGAGGATCTTTAATTTCCCTTCCAGTTCAAGCCTTTTATGAAACTAGAGGTGCTCCATCAAACTTTCCTGTGATCTCAAGCAAAGAAAATCTGATCACTTCCTTAGCCATAAATGGGTACAAAAATTCTCATGGAAATCACATGAGCAGATACTTGTGGCTCTGGCCAGATCTCCTCAGTATACCCAGCTCTCATTTCTATGTATCTAAACTAATCTTGATACTCAGCTGAGTTTGATTTTATCCAAGTCAATGCCAACCTTCCTGGCCCTCAGACCATTCTTATTTTGCAGACTTTTCAGTGTCTCTGTGAGCAAATAAGGTACAAAACATTGCCCAAGACCCTTCAACTCAAACACACTTCCAATTATTCAGTTAATTAATTGATTGTAGTAGGGAACAGCAGCATTGAGCATATCACATTTAGGACACATCTGCATTCCCCTTTTTAATACCTCTTCATGATTTGCAATCTACTTCTCTCATTTAGAAGCAGAATAACACCACCTAGCACAGACTGAATTTATTCAGCAGCACAGAAGTCAGTTGCCTTTCCTACTGACAGATGCACTTCAAGATAATTAGTTTCATGACTACTAATGAAATAACTCATTTGAACTTTTGCCACTAAAATGTTAATGAGTTAGACCAGATAGTGGTTTGGTAATGGGATAGAGTTCCCTCTACAGTTTGTTAGCTCAGACCTGGCCCACATCCACCATAACTAAAGGTCACAGTATCACAGTCACTACTATCTGAAGACTATTTGATAATCTGTAGGAGACACATTGGTAGCATTAAGGAAGAAACAGCCTTACCATTTGCTCCCAGCAGCAAAGCTAAGCAAAGAAAGGTAGCAGCATGATGCGTTTACATAGCTGTGATCAGCAAATTTCAGTTGTTAGGACCCAGCACCTTTCATGAGCTATGATTCTATGAATTAAGTGGAGGTAAAAGAGAAATAAGATTTGAAAAAGCTTGTGGATTTTTTCTATAAGATGCAATTAGCCTGTCTGACTCACCGGTGCAGACTGTTTGCTTTTAGCACACTCCTAAAGGGAACTGTAAAAACTAATAAATACTAACCTTATTAAAGATCATATTTGCTGTTTGGAGGTTTTAACCAGTCTCTCATTAGGTTCAGAAAAGCATTTCAGAGGGGAAGCTAATTATTCCTGGTATATTGTTCCCTGTCACTGCACCAGCAAACTAAAAGGGTAAAAATCACCTTCACTAATAGCCCATAACTGTGGCACCCAAAAAAACACTGCTCTTCTGTTTGGGTAGTGACACAGAATCATAGAATTATTTTGGTTGGAAGAGAACTCCAAGATCATCAAGTCAACCCCACACCAACATGGCCATTAAACCATGTCTTGAAGTGCCATGGCTATACTTGTTTTTTTTTTAAGCACCTCAAAGGATTGTAATGCCAACACCTCACCAGGCAGCCTGCTCCACTGTTTCACAACTATTTCAGTGAAAAAAAAAATCCTAGTATCCAGTCTAAACCTCCCCTGGTACAACTTGAGGACATTTCTTCTCATCATGTAACTTGTTACTAGGGAGAGGAGACCAGCATTCACCTTGCTCTAACATCCTTCACCCTGAGAGCACAGCACCACAAGCCTTAAATAATCCTGCCTCTTCACAGACAGTAAAATGTGACATGCAACAAAATTATTTGCTCAAGGAGTTAGAGGAACTGGGTCCAGCTTGAGCTTCCACAGGGAACTTTAGGAATGGTAAGCACAACAAAATTATTCAAATAGAAATTCAGAGAATCATAATATAGGTTGGAATTAACCTTACAGATCATCAGGTCCAACCATCACCCCAATACCACCATGCCCACTAAGCCATATCCTAAAGTGACACCATCACCTGCCTGGACAGCCTCTTCCAATGCCTGACCACTCTTTCAATAAACCTCACCACTTCCAACACTGCACTCAAGCTTGCAACCTTGCTCTTATGGCTGCACATGAGCTCAACTACGGTTACATGTCTCACTAACAGGATGGTATCTCCAGCAAGCACCACACTCCATCACTTTGCCATCTACCTCCTCCTTTATACCGAGTAAAGCCACATAAATTCTGAAGACCTCTCCTGAACTTTGAAATGAACTGACAACGTGTTTGTGTTTAGAGTAACTGCTGGAGTTTAGCCCCAGATAAAGGCTATCAGTCAATGACTCTCTCTCCAATAAAGAAAGAGAATCAGAAAAAGTAGAGAAGACCCACAGGTCAAGATGAAAATAGACTTAATGAAACAGCCAAGTTAATACCAAAGTCAATAGAAGGTATGTAAAGTTATACTCAGCCCAGTAGAAGTGCAGCAGTAACAATGTCCAGGGAGGCAGTCCTCAAGAGCACAAGAGGAAAGAGAAGTCCAAGCTGAAGACTCTAGCAAAAAGTCATGCCTCTCCATGGCAAACTTCCCCCTTTATACTGAGTGTCATCCTCATGGTCATGGATACACCTGGAGACAACTCCAGTCAGCTGTCCTTGCTGACTCAGAGCTGCTAATAGCTTGCTGAACTGGGATTATGTCCCAGCAAAATCAGAGCAATATGCAAGAAATGCAACTCCCCAGCCTACCTTAGCTTTCCCCTTCTTTAGTCTCCTCTGAATAGTTTTATTTGGAGGCTGAGGGGAGACCTTCTGGCTCTCTACAACTCCCTGAAAGGAGGTTGGAGCCAGGTAGGGGTTTGTCTCTTATCCCAAGTAAGAAATGACAGGACAAGAGGGGATGGCCGCAAGTTGCATCAGGAGAGGTTTAGGTTGGATACCAGAAGAAAGTTCCTGACTGAATGCGTTCTCAGACTGGAACAGGCTCCCCTGGAAAGCAGGTGAATCCCCATCCCTGGAGATGTTTAAAAGAGGCAGAGATAAGGTGCTAAAGGACTTGTTTCAGCACCAGACTCGGTGAAGTTAGATAGTAGTTGGACTTGATAATCATAAAGGTCTTTCCCCAGCAAACTAATTCTATGTACACATACGACTAGGCTTGCAATCAGCAACTGAAAATACACAAAATTGCCAAAAATAATTTAGTGAGCAGCACTGCCTTTGATTTCACAGGGCACACAGTGACTGAACACACCTGTGTTTTTCAGATGCTAAGATCTTTGCAGCAAGTCTGTTTTTTGGAATGGGGCTGCTCATTATCTTTAGTAAACTTGACTCACATAAGGTGCTTCTGATTAGGGGCCTTCTGGGGAGATACTATAACCATTAGTGACTTCAGAAACTTTGAGACAGCAGTAGACAGACAAAGCTTAAGCAACTTTCTTCAAGCACGACTCAACAGGAAATCTTCATGTCATATCCTGTAGCCTTAGCACCCCAGTCACCTGTCCACTCAGAAGTAGACTTCCTCCTCCATATCCAGCTTCCACACAAGAAAATGCAGCAGAGTAACAGATGTCACACTTAAGATTCATTCATTCATGGAATGGTTTGGGTGAGTCGGACAAGACCCTTAAGCAACAGGTAGTTCCAAACACCCTGTCATGGGCAGGGACACCTCCCACTAGGACAGATTGCTCAAGAAAACCAGCAATAGAACAAGGGGACACAGTCTCAAGTTGTGGCAGGGGGGAGGTCTAGACTGGATGTTAGGAGGAAGTTCTTGCCAGAGAGAGTGATTGCCATTGGAATGGGCTGCCCAGGGAGGTGGTGGAGTCACCGTCCCTGGAGGTGTTCAAGCAAAGCCTGGATGAGGCACTTAGTGCCATGGTCTGGTTGATTGAATAGGGCTGGGTGCTAGGTTGGACTGGATGATCTTGGAGGTCTCTTCCAACCTGACTGATTCTATGACTTCATCCAGCCTGGCACTGAACACCTCCAGGGAGGTGGCATCCACAGCTTCCCTGGGCAACCTGTTCCAGTGTCTCACCACCCTCACTATAAAGAATTTCTTTTTAATACCTGGTCTAAATCTCCTCTCTCCCAGCTCAAAACCATTGCCTCTTGTCCTGTCACTGCATGCCTTTGTAAACAGTCCCTCCCCAGCTTTCTTGTAGACCACTTCAGGTACTGAAGGCCACTGAAAGGTCTCTCCAGAGCCTTCTCTTCCCTATGGTGAACAGCCCCAGCTCTCACAGACTGTCCCCACAGGGAAGATGCTCCAGCCTGATCATCTTTGTGGCCTCCTCTGGACCCACTCCAAAGAAACACTTCATCAGTCAGGCAATAACTCTCCAAACCCCACATCAATATCAACAAATGTGGTTTTCCCCATGCTGTACATGCACCCTTCAGTATGAATCAGTGCTTTCACCTGACCATCTCTAACTGGCATATGGAGTCACCCCTGTGGTCCTCAGGTAAGCCCCTGACTGCACCCAGTGCTAAAAAAAAGCTCAAATCAAAAAACCCTTTGACTAACTAATGCCTCTTGATGACTGCCTACAATCTCTATCTCAGAAGCCACACTGTCATCTTAAACCCAACTGCACTCAAATTATTTATTGGCTCTCATGTTTCATCCAAACAGAGTGGATGGCAGTTTCCAAAACATACTGAAATTATTGTAAGGCAAGAGGGACAGAATTACCTTGATGTAGCAAAACTCAACCTGCCTGAATTCAGAGACTCAACAAGAAAAAAAGTGTACTTTTCTTTAGTCCTGCTTGAAGACTAGGCTTTGATACTCTAGAAATGGGGCATTTTATTCTGCATTTAGATTTCCTCCCAAAGAGAAAGCTCTGGCACCTTTTTTCTCTCTTGACAGATCTTTTTTTCCTCTTTGCAGTGATAATTTCTGCTCCTTTTTATTTCTCCTCTTTGGGATTCTTCTAAAGTGAGATCTTCTGCACTTCACAGTGACGTTCCTGAAATAACTTTGAAGAAGAAATAATGAGCCTCTCCTTACTTTACAGGTTCTCTAATACAATGTAAGCAGCTTTACAAGGCTTAGCTAGTCTCTGCTGACCTAACTGCATGTTTTACTCCTACAATAAACTAAAATAAGCAACCTGCTTTCACAACAATTGAGTAATTAACACAGATTTTGTTAGTTTCTTATTAAACCCAAATATCCTAGTCTTCCATGAAGTCAGACAGATCAAGTAGCAGCAGAGGTTACTAGAGACAAGAGAGCCAGACATCACCTCAGTAAGCAAATCAATGTTGTGTTGAGGTTGGTGTGTGGGGTTGTTTATTTAATTTCCAGCAATTTAGAGGTTTGTTTTTCCTTTGCCTCCGATTCATTTTCTCAAGCTCAGACACTGTTCAAATCCCTGCTGGCTGCTCCATTTGACTGCTCGCCAACCAGCACCAGGGTGTTTAGATGGGATCTGGCTGCTACTGAGTCACCGTGTCCCTGCAGACAGCATGAGGTCACTTGCTGCTGGATCAGAGCACCAGCAGCGACAGCCCAGGGCTGAGTCGGACTCTGACAACGTCTTTTATGTAAGAGGTAGGCTACTCTCCTCTGCCTGCCAGAAACTTTCCTGCCTTTGCTCCAGAGAAGGCCACTAATTGGCATTTTAAGATGTATTTTTAAAGACATACTTGGAATAAATTCCTTACATTAAGAGCAGTGAGACATTGGAACAGGTTGCCCAGCGAGGTTGTGGATGCCTCCTTCCTGGAGGAGTTCAAGGCCAGGTTGGATGAGGCCTTGAGCAACAAGGTCTAGTGAAGGGTGTCCTTGTCCATGGCAGGGGGCTTGAACTAGATCATCATTAGGGTTCCTTACAATCCAAACCATTCTATGAGTATCTACGAAAGATAATCTCATGGAATTTACTATCTGGACCACCTCTGCCTCTTGCTTTGTACAAAAGGGATACATACACTGTATATACACACACTATATCTATATATAATCATTAAGAATGGAGAAGATCTCCAAGATCAAGTTCATCTATCATCCCAACACCACTAAACCATGTCCCAAAGTGCCATGTCTATACATCTTTGGAACAGCTCCAGGGATGGTGACTCCACCACCTCCCTGGGCACTGATATTATGAACAACTGGGAGGAGGGAGCATTTAATTGGGAAAAGAAAACCTGAACTGTTTTCTCAGGCTCAGTTCATCACTCCTGTGATGGCAGACAACATCCAGACATGATGCCCCCAGCCTATTCCTTTTGTGTTGGCCCACAAAGGAATCAGCAAAGATGCCCTTAAATTGCCATCATTATCAGAGCTGGTGCCTTATGGAAAACAAACTAGGCAGCACTCAATTCAGTTCAAGCTATCAAGCAGAAAATTGCATGTTGATGCAAACTCACTTCAGATGGGTTTAATCACTTTCTTTTTGAGGATTTAGTTCTGGTTTATCTGAAAATTTGGGTTCTGAAACCCAAGTGGCAGCTCTGAGAAGCAGCATTTGATGAAAAACATGTAATCCTTTGGCTCTCACTGTCAATACTTCTTTGCTTTCAGAAAAAAACCACACCAAACCAAAACACCCAGAGAGTTTCCTATCCATAACTACAGCTCAATGGCCACAGCATTTTAGGATTCCTCATTTCAAGAGTGTCATCTTCTGGATCATCTGATCAAAGGTGTACAGAAATGAACACAACAATCCAGTGGGAGACTGCAACATCTATAGCATGCAATAGAACTATTTAGGTAACAGATTAAACATACACTTAAGCAGATCCTATGGCAGGTAGGAGAGCAAAGAAATGGAAACAGCTTGTCTCCAGTAGCTGTTTATGTGGCAACAAGCCTTCTCTATCTTCCAGAGATAGCACCAGCAATGCCAGTAACACGTGAAAGCCCCAAATGAAAATCTGCATCTGGCAGTTAGAGTAATACCATGTGTTTCACCTTGTTTCACTCAAATTCCAGAAACTCAACATTAAAGGCTTCTAGGTAAGGACTTCTAAGAATTCATGCTTTTCCTAGAGATGAGACCATCTTAAAAAGAACTGACAGGAAACACTTCTGAAAATGATAAACTCTTTCAAGGTGCCAAAACTTTCTGCAGTGTTCTCATTATGTAGCTTCCCACGTTTTCTAAACCAATTGACCAATTGTCTCGACCAATTACAGTGGTCAAGACAACAGCCTGAAGTCAAAATCATAGAATTGTATCACAGAATGGTTTGGGTTGGAAGGGATCTTAAAGGTCATCTAGTTCCAAGCCCCCTGGCATGGACAGAAACACCTTTGAAACCAAAGGACCATTTGACTTTCTGAGTATCTCAAGTCCTTGCATTTAATTTGGAAATTGCTACACTGAGCTCAAGAATGGCCTCAAGTTGTCCCAGGGAGGCACAGATTGGATATTAGAAGAAACTTCTTCACTGAAAGGTTTTCAAAGACTGAAAAATGCTCCCCAGGGAGGTGGCTAAATCCCCATCCCCAGAGCTGTTTCAAAGACACAGAGATGTAGCACTGAGGGACATGGTTTAGCACCTGACTTGGTAGAGCTAGAGAATGATCTTAAATGTCTCTTCCAACCAAAATGGTTCCATGACTCTATACCAAAGAAGAAAAACCTATGTTGGCTATAACTAAAGAGGCACTACCCCTTCACTTGGTGCCTGAGATCATCCTTCACTTGGTACCTGAGATCATCTAGAGTACTGTTTGTTCTACCTCCATTTCAGAGTTGGTTATTTACTTACACAGAAGGTTAAATGAGTGCCAGGAGGCTGGAGCCAGGCTCTTCTTGGCGATGCCTGATGGCAGGACAAGGGGCAGTGTCTGGAAGCTGAGGCATAGAAAGTTTCAATAAACACAAAGGAGAATTTTTTGACTGTGAGGGTGACAGAACACTGGAACAGGCTGCCCTGGGGGTTGTGGAGTCTCCTCTGCAGCTGTTCAAGACTTGCTTGGATGTGTTCCTGCGTGAGCTGGTATAGGTTCAGCAGACTACTCCAGATCACCCTCAGTGAGCTGAAAGCAGCAACTCAACACAGAAAAACGCAGCCTAAGGAGACCTACCCAGCACCCGTGAGCAATGTCAGAGCAATCATGAGGCCTGGCCCTACCTAGCCGGGGGGCCCACCAGGCCCCCCGGCCTTTGAATCCCCTCCACCATCCACCCAGTGATGCACCACAGAGTACTCACCAGTGATGATCCGAGGAGGATCCTTCTGCCCAAGTGGGCAAGCTTGGGGCTTGCTTTTCCTGGGGCCACTTATACAGGGGAGTGGGTGGGAGTGCGCTAAATGGTGACACCTGGGGTGGGAGGAGACTCCAACACAATCCAGACTGAAAAGGGGAGTGGGCAAGGAGGGCAAAGTGGTGACACCTGGGGGGGGAGGAGACTCCAACAAGACCCAGATTGAAAAGGGGAGTGGGCAGGGAGGGCAAAGTGGTGACACCTGGCGGGGGAGGAGACTCCAACAAGACCCAGACTGAAAAGGGGAGTGAGCAGGGAGGGCAAAGTGGTGACACCTGGGATGGGAGGAGACTCCAACAAACCCAGGTGTTATGAGTTTGGGGGAAAAGCAAAGGGGGAAAAGCATTGTGCAGGAGAGAAAGAGGTGGCTATGGTGGAGAAGGGAGGAAAATGAAGAGGAAAAGGATGGAGATGGGAACAGGAAAATGGAATGGTCTATTTGCAGTCATCTTGACTGTTAAATTGCACAGTAGGTGAGCTGTGAGTCTGGGCAGCCCTGTTTTCCTTGTGTTTCTTTGCCTTTCTCATCTCTCAGCTTAGCTTATTTTTTTTACAGACTGGATAAAGAAAAATATTTTTTGCTTGGTGTTTTTGGAGATCAAGTTGAAGTATGTAACAAAATGATATACAAACCATTACTGAATAGAAGTCAGCAGTAAGATTCTGTAACATTTCATCACGAACAACAGTTTGCAAATGATGCAGAGATGTCTACCAGGAAGCCAGAAACATGCTCTGATTTCAGCTGGGAGAAGACTCCACAGAGACCTAAGAGTAACCTTCCAGTACCTAAAGGTGGCCAACAAGAAGGCTGAAGAGGGACTGTTTCCAAAGGCCTGAAGTGGCAGGATGAAGGGCAGTGGTGTTAAACTAGAGAGATTTAGGTTGGATGTTAGGAGAAAGATCTTTACCGTGGAGGTAGTGGAGCACTGGAACAGGTTGCCCAAGGAGATGGTTGAGGCTCCATCGTTGGAGATAGTCAAGGTCAGGTTCATCAGGGCTCTGGGCAAACTGAATTAGTGCAGGATGTCCTTGCTGACTGCAGGGGAGTTGGACTAGATGACCAACCACCTGAGGGGAGGTTGTAGCCAGGGGGAGGTTGCTCTCTTCACTCAGGTGGCCAGTGCCAGAACAAGAGGACACAGCCTCAGACTGCACCAGGGGAGATTTAGGCTGGAGGTGAGGAGAAAGTTCTTCACTGAGTCATTGGACACTGGAATGGGCTGCCCGGGGAGGTGGTGGAGTCGCCGTCCCTGGGGCTGTTCAAGGCAGGATCGGACATGGCACTTGGTGCCATGGTCTAGCCTTGAGCTCTGTGGTAAAGGGTTGGACTTGATGATCTCTGAGGTCTCTTCCAACCTTGGTGATACTGTGATACTGTAAAAGCACACCACCTCATCAGAACTAAGCACCAAGGCTTAAAAGGGCTCTAAACAAACTGCAGTTCAGCACCTGCTTAACATATCATTTATGCAGCCTTTGCAGGGCAAGACAGGTGAAGAATCAAACAAAATGCTGTGCAAACAACTCACTGTGTAATTTTGAAGTGAAGTTTTAATTGCACAAAAATAAAGGCCTTTGGCTTAATCATTACAAAACCCATTTTATCTTGGTCCTCTTGCATGTTTGAAATGCTGTTGATTGTGTAAGTGAACACATCACCAGGTTGTGCAACTTCCAGGAGGGTGACATTTATCCAGCCAGTATATGTAAGAAACTGAGACTCTAAAATGTTAGATGCACAAATCTTAATTGCTTGCTTTCATGTAATGATCCTAGGCTGCAATTTAAATACCATCCCTCCACCACAACTATGTTACAAGATGAACTCTGCACTGCACAAGACTGAAAGGCATTCCTTTCGGTAGCTGTGGATATATTATCAATCCAGTCTCATATTTCATCCTGGAAGACTGCAAAATGGCTTTTAATGAAAACAGAGGGGGCAGAAGCAAAGTGGCACTTCACACAGAAACTTCTAAGCCCAGCCACACAATCTTCACACACGTATCTCACTTATGTGAGGAGAACCACCTTGCCAAAAAGTGCACATAGAATCACAGAATCAACCAGGTTGGAAGAGACCTCCAAGATCATCCACTCCAACCTGGCACCCAGCCCTAGCCAGTCAACTAGACCATGGCACTAAGTGCCTCATCCAGGCTTTGCCTGAACACCTCCAGAGACAGCAACTCCACCACATCCCTGGGCAGTCCACTCCAATGCCAATCACTCTCTCTGGAAACAACTTCCTCCTAACATCCAGCCTAGACATCCCCTGGCACAACTTGAGACTGTGTCCCCTTGTTCTGTTGCTGGTTGCCTGGCAGAAGAGACCAACCCCCACCTGGCAACAGCCTCCCTTCAGGTAGTTGTAGACAGCAATGAGGTCCCCCCTGAGCCTCCTCTTCTCCAGGCTAAACACCCCCCAGCTCCCTCAGCCTCTACTCAGAGGGTTTGTGTTCCAGGCCCCTCAACAGCTTCATTGCCCTTCTCTGTACACCTTCCAGCACCTCAACAGCTCTCTTGAATTGAGGAGCCCAGAAGTGGACACAGGACTCAAGGTGTGGCCTGAGTGGTGATGTGTACAGGGGAAGAATAACCTCCCTTGTCCTACTGGCCACACTGCTCCTGATCCAGGCCAGGATGCCATTGGCTCTCTTGGCCACCTGGGCACACTGCTGGCTCATCTTCAGCTACTATCTACCAGTACTCCCAGGTCCCTTTCCTCCTGGCTGCTCTCCAGCCACTCTGTCCCCAGCCTGTAGTACTGCTTGGGGTTGTTGTGGCCAAAGTGCAGAACCCTGCACTTGGCCTTGTTCAATCTCATCCCATTGGCCTCTGCCCACCCATCCAGCCTGTCCAGGTCCCTCTGCAGGGCTCTCCTAACTTCCAACAGATCAACACCTGCTCCTAGCTTGGTGTCATCTGCAAACTTACTGATGCTGGACTTAATTCCCTGGTCCAGATCATCAATAAAGATGTTGAACAGGACTGGGCCCAGCACTGATCCTTGGGGCACACCACTAGTGACAGCTGCCAACTGGATGTGGCACCATTCACCACCACTCTCTGGGCCAGCTAAACAAAAAGGAAAATATCCAACAACTTATACTGAGTTAGAACACGCTGTTTGTTTGCTCTTGCTGTTTCTTTGGCATACAAAGCACTTCTGGCACCAGTTCCCACTATGGTAGCTTATTGTTTCTCCATAAAAATTACCTTTCAGAAGCTTACATTTGTGCATTCCTCCATCAGAGCTACATGCACTGAAGAATCTAGGTGAAGAATCCAGTAAGTATCACAAAAACCTATAGCTTTTAATTGCTGACTTACAGGAGGACTTAGAGAATCACCACCTGTGTCTTGCTCTGAATTAGCACTACACAAGTCTGGAAAGATCTGAGTCCTCCTAGGCAATTCCAGAAGCTTGCTTTCTCATGCATATGCAGTCAAATTCTTCTACTGGATTCCTCAGAGCTAATTTATTTCTGAGGCCAAATGAAAGTATGACACAATTCTGAGATCTTCACCAGTGATAAAACTTAGTGGCATCTTGAGTGGAGAGTGATAGCATTTAAAGCTGCCTCTGGTCTTGCTTCTGCTCAGTCAAGAAAATGGACATAGCCAGCCAAAAGAAAGCTGAGACTGATGTCCACCTGCTGCTCTGCTTTGGTTACTGCTATTAATTATGCACAAATTCAGCAGAAGAGGGACACTGAGTTGCTAGAATGTGTCCAGAGAAGAGCAACAAAGCTGATGAAGGATCCTGAGAATAAGTCATGAGGAACACCTGAGGAAGAGCTGGGGTTGTTTAGTCTGGAGGAGGCCGAGGGGAAACTTTCTCACTCTCTACGACTACCTGAAAGGAGGCTGTAGAGAGAGGTGGGTGTTGGTCTCTTCTCACAATCCACAACTGGTAGGACAAGAGGAAATGGCATCAAGCTACACCAGGAAAGATCTCGATTAGACATTAGGAAAACCTTCTACACCAAAAAGGGTTCTCAAGGACTGAAACAGGCTGCCCAGGGAGGTAGTTGAATCACCATCCCTTGAATGTAGTTAAAATCCTTCTAGATATGTTGCTCAGGAATATGGTGTAGTAGTGGCCCCGGTGGAGTCAGATAACAGTTGGACTTGATGATCTTAAAGGTCTTTTCCAAGCATGTTGATTCTGTGACTCCGCTACCATGACTCTGTGAAAGTCCTTGATCTGTCACAGGCTTATGGATATCTTCAGGTCCTAGTTTCATTTTACTGATGCTAGTTTACTAAACTTTCAGAGAACTTGCCTGGCTCAGGTGGCCTTCTGCTTTGGAGCCATGTCAACACTACTACAACACAGCAACAAACAGGGAGCCCTGAAGCAAGCAGAGCAGTTCATCCCACAGCTCACAGGATCAGACATGATCATGTTTACTTGTACAACACACACAACATCCTGTGTGTACAAAGGGCTAGAGCATTTTATCTTCCCCAGCTACGCCGTGTGACTGCCTGCAGCCAGCACAAGCCATAATCATGCCAATCCTTTTCTGGGAATGTCTATGAGGAGAATGGTGCCAAGCCTGTACCATCCCAGCTGGCAAGATGGGCACATCCTCTCTGCAATACCTCTTGTGTAACCCAAGACTGAATACAGCCTTCTGTGTTTTAGGTGGCAAACTGAGCTGAAATACCTTTCATTACCCAAGGTGGGTGGCCTGAATCACTTCCAGGCAGATGTGTGTGTAGGGGCATCACATCAAGTCAACCAACACACCTCACACCACTAAGGGTGCAATTAAGGGGGAAAATTCCCCAATGGCTCAAACCACAGTTTTGCACGGGAAATGAAATGGAAATTGAGCAGCACATTTCTGCCTTAATTGTTTCCTGTTTACATGAAACCCAGCATTGAAGGGACCCTAGAAAGGCAAACACTGTAATTACTCTGTGCTGGACAGCTTACAGCTGGCTAATGAGGTCTGCAAAGAGAGGTCCAAACTGTGCTTCAAAGACAGTCTTCTTGTTTTCAAAATTCCCTCCATCCCGGACTCCAGGAAAAAGATTTCAATATACAAGGTCCTTTTCTACTGATTATTAAGCACATTTAGGTTTAGTAACCTTTACATCTGAGAACTATGATTAGACAGAATACATTAAATTCTTCCTGGCCTTGAAGGAAATGGCAGCTTGAAGTTCCTTACAAATAAGTTAATCTCCTAAGCCTTTGAGAAGGTTCTGTGATTTTTTTTTTCCTGCACTCATTCTCTGGTCTTCTTTATTTCCCAGCCTTTTTAACTGGCTGAACTATACTGAATAGAACTAAACCCAATATAGAATTCTGTAGTCATCCTAACAACAATTAGCAAGTACAGAGTCGGCAGCTATATCCATTATGGTCTTCTAAAATTACTTCAGAATTTGCCTTTTGTGAAAACTGTGATTGACCCTAAAAACATCACAAACCCGTGATTTTTTTCTCCCCACACAGACAATCAAATGCAGAGAAAAACAGATGGCTCTCTGCACAGTTCTGCAAGGATGGGACTGCAGAAAGGGCACCCAGTGTCTATATGAGTTTGCAGCTGGGGTGGTCTTTTGTTCTTCTGCTGACAGACAGAAGAACAGAGTTACTGTAATTCCGTATTGGATGCTTCAGTCTGCTCACACCAACCTGGGCTGCCTACTGCATCACCAGCTCTTACTGAGGAATAGCTTGTGTGAAAGATAAGATAACTTCCTAAAAGGTTACCATTTACATACAGAGCTATGTTTGTCTCTGCACTTAGCTCTCTTGTGAAGGCCCATGCAGAGCATTCAGATTCCCACATGTCCTGTGTGGAAGTTCTCATGCTCTCAGGACTTGGTATCTGATTTTACCTTATTTGATCTACAGGAAAACCTCTTTTGCAGAAGGCTACTGCATCTATATTTGGTCTGTATGTTTACTGTATGCTTAGAACAGCAATGATGATCTCAAGCATGAAGAGCAAAAAGTAGTAGTAAATAAGAGAAGAAAGCCTTGGTGTCCCAAGTAAAATTACTATAACTGAATAGTAACTGCATTAGAAATTAGCTGTTAGTAGGGAAGGTTATCTACCCACAGAAGAACCTAAAGGTTATGGATATATGTTAAGCAGGTATTAAATAGCACTTACTTTATAAATATCATTTACAAACCAAAGTATCCTCTTCAGGGGTTCAGATTGTATCAGAACAGGAGTTAATGAGACTCTGCATTTTCAAAACGGCAGAAAAACCAGGATGTGGGTCAGAGAATCTGCAAAAAAGTTTGCTGGTGATCTGAAATTCAGTCATCCTTCCTTGGAGACCTTTTCCTGCAAGGTGTGAACATTTCACATCTCATTAAAACATGAAATGGCTTTCTGCTTTTTGCTTCTGGAAGACTGTAGTTTATGCTTCACTTGCTATTTATTTACTTACAAGTTGGTACTGACTTCTAATCTACCTACATTAAAAAAAGACACTAAAGTGAAATGCTGGAAACTCTGCTACTACATTTCTGCTCACACTGCTACAATGGCACAAGTTTAAAGATGGTTTTAGATCTGGCAAATTAGTATGGTTATTCAAGTGAGACCAAAAGTGTACTGTCCTAACATACTGCTGGAGAAGTTACAGAATAAAATGATACAGAAAAGAACAGTAGCAGCTGCTGTTCCATATTATACTCAGAAACCTGAAAGGTTTGAAGTCTTCTCTGAATTCAGTGAAATGAACTTAGCTGAACTTTAAATGTACAAAATGCTGGGATTTTTGATCTAGTTCACATTAACCATAAGAGATGAATAAGAACCAAAGATTTTCAACATTCAAAAACTCTAAAAGAGTTGTAACCTGGCCCTGAACCTCTCCCTTTGTGCACACAGACTTGTGGGACCTTCACCCTGAGGTGAACTGGAAGCAGCTTCCAGAAGTCAGAGAAAGGGCATCACCTCATGCAGGACATCAGTCCAGGCTGGTATCAAACAAAATGTGACACTGTACAAACAGAGTAGACCAAACACACAGCAAAGTTGAAACAAGAGCCTATTGCTGCGTGTCCATGACTGTGGCATTAGGAAGCCCCTACACAGAATCACAGACTGGTAGAGGTTGGAAGAGACCTCTGGAGATCATCTAGTCCAACCTTCCTGCTAGAGCAGGATCACCTAGAGCAGGTTTGCACAGTCCAGAGAAGTGTCACAAGAATGATCAGAAGACTGGAAGCCCTGCCATATGAGGAAAGGCTGAGAGAACAAGTTTTTTCCAGCCCCAAGAAGAGGAGGCTTAAGGAAAAACTTATTACCATGGACCAGTCCATAATGGGTGGCTACCAGGAGCATGGGGATTCCCTTTTTATAAGGAGTCCCATGGAAAAGACAAGGGATGATAGGTAGAATTTACTGCTGGGGAGATTCTGATTGCACTTCAGAAGAAAGTATTTCCCCATGAGAACAGTCAGACATCATCTCCCAGGGGAAGCAGTGGATTGCCTCACATTGGTCACTTTTAAGACTCAGCTTGATAGACTGCTGGGCCAGCTCATTTCAACTAGACTATCACCTAGAATGATCCTCAAGGTCCCTTCCAAACTGGCATACTGTGAGTCTGTGACTACAAAACAACACTTGCTACATTTGCTGTTGATCAGTGCCATACAATTGAGACACTGCACGGTGCTCCTGAAGGATGAGGAGCACCATGCATATGTCCCACTCAAGTATGACAAAACAATGGTTGTCATTAGTGCAACTGCAGCTTAGTGGATAACACACTAACCTTTGGTGAGGAGTCCAAAGACAAACAGTTATCTGACTTGGGTTAGAAATGGGATTATCATTTAAATACATTTCAGTGTTTACTGGATAAGCTATTTCACAAACCAGTTACCCAATGGCACAACTGGACACCTTCCTCCACAAAGCTCTGGTCACTTCACAGAAGTGTTTATTGATTTTGTTTACAAGCCAAAGATCAAAGGATGTTTTAAGCTGAACAGATCATTTGGAAAAGGAAAGGAGCAAGCCAAGAAAAACACATGGACAGAGCCCCGATACCAGGAACTGAAAACTTCACCTTTGGTTAGACAAGTTTCATCACACAGGCCTGAATTTAACTGCTTCATTTAACCACTGAAATTGCCATAGCTCTTCACGAGCTAGTAAACTGCCAGGAAGAATTTAGAGGCAGACTAATTATGGCATACTCATAAAAAAAACCCCAACAGATTGTGTTAATATTTGCAGAAGAACAGGTTATAGTAAAACTTCTGCAAAAACAACGCAGATCTGATGGAAAATACCTGAACTGGTGCTTCCCCTTAGTGCAGAAGTCTTTTGTCATAGCTGGGGAAGAGTGAATGAAGAGAATATGCCACCTGCAAGTGACTACAATGTGACTGCAACACATCTGTGGGGTAGCCATGGCAGCACCTCTTTAGACTCAGGTAGATCCAAACAGAGACTGAGAGGTAAATACTCATGAATCAGTCCAATATGTAAATCCCAGGATTTGTGCACTTCACCTGAAGCCTGTAGAAGACAGAAGCTCTGCCAGGGAAGGTCAGCAGGGCCAAAATACACTTATGAGAAAAACAGACAGAAAATCTTGACAAAATAGTTAGGAAAAAATGCATAAGGATTATCTCTGTAAGAGAATCCAGTCTTTATGTGGCTTTGAATCTCGGAAGTTAGCAAAAAAGCTGGGGAGGGACTCTTTAGTCTATCAGGTAGCGACAAAACTAGGGGGAATGGAGCAAAGCTGGAGGTGGGGAGATTCAGACTGGACGTGAGGAGGAAGTTCTTCACCGTGAGAGTGGCGAGAGCCTGGAATGGGTTGCCCAGCGAGGTGGTTAAGGCCCCATCCCTGGAGATGTTGAAGGCCAGGCTGGATGAAGCTGTGGGCAGCCTGATCTAGGGTAGGGGGTCCTTGCCCATGGCAGAGGAGTTGGAACTAGATGATCCTTGTGGTCTCTTCCAACCCTGACTGATTCTATGATTTTTACAGCTGCTCACAGTGAAGAAGAATCACAGAATAGCAGGGGTTGGAAGGGACCTCTGGAGATCACCCAGCCCAAGGAAAACTTGTTCTATGGCATTAGCTGAAGCTTTGACTCAGCAAAGCATGGCCTGCCTGGGTTTGCTCCTGAAACACACCATTAAAAGCCCAGCAGCCACGAGTAGAGACTGAAAAGCTCCTTTTGAACTTGTTCCTGATACCAACCACAAAAGGTATCCCTCCAAGGAGACGAGCAGTCAGCTGGAAGATGCTGTCTGACTGTTTAGCTGCAGTGATACACCTGAATAAACCAGGAAATCAGGAATGATCTTTACAGCACTGATCCTATTTTTTAAATAAAGTAGATGTACATGCCATGTGCATTTAGTTTAAAACCTAACTTACAAGACCAAAATGCCTGAATCCTGCTTGGTCTGCCCCCAGATCTTATCTAGATCAATTTTTAACCACTGCAAATCAGGATAGAAATTGCCACCTGGTAGAGGGCAGATTAAACATTAGCATGTTCCAGAAACTCTGAAACTTAAAATTGAATTGGTGGAGAAGCACTTTCATGCCAAAAGAAAAGATGGTCAAACAACACAATGAAGAGGTGGCTGATACTTAATTCTGCTGTGCTGTAACCAGCAGGATGCTCCTGAGCTACACTTCATTTCAATGAACAAGGTCATATGGTCTGCTGGGCAGCTTCTCAGGCCTCCTTGGCTGGTACTATGTTTTATGCCTCATCTGAACCATCCCAAATTTGTTTCTCTCTTTCTCCATCAGCTTTCCATCCAGTGCTTCCACCTGCCAGACACATACAGGCATCCTTTTCAAAGTCAGCTACACCATCAGGCTCCCTTCTGCAGCTGTTTTTTAGTCCAAAGGCAGAGCTGATGTCCATGTTGGTTAACAGCAGAAAGACATTAATCCAGGGATCTGGGATATAAAAGTATTTATGTACAGGCCTGCCAAGTTAAGCTTTAAAAACTATCAACATACCATGTAGGCCAGCAAGTAATAATGGATTAAACATGAATGCTAAAGGTCTATTAACATCTTTATATTTCACTCAGCAACTTATACTTAATAATCTCTAACTGCATTGAGCTGTCTGAATGTGCTTATAAAATAAACAGCTGGAAAATATGCCTCAGCTATCTATGTAACTTATGGATTATTTCCTTGATGGATACTTCTGCCCAAAGTATCTTCCAAAAGGACATATCTCTTTCCTTATGTTAAACAAAAAGCCAAGTGGCCAGACTTGGGCTGGGAAGTGCATGTTGCAGTAAGCTGTAGGGACAGCAGTTTGAGGGGGCAATCAGAGTGACAGCAGTCTTGTGGTTTCCAGCCTGCAAGGTACTCTGGTAAGACAATAAAGCCTCTTCCTTAACTCAGTGGAAGAGGGGATCTGAAAGCTGAGTGGTAAAGCCCTGGTTTCCATTTTAAACTCTGTACAGAAGCAACTCTTCATCCCAGAAATTCATCATGCAGCTGCAAAAGGGGACATAAAAATGTTAGTGGGAGCAGGTGCTGTAGTGTGGAGGTGGAGAAGAGTTAATCTGCTCCAGTACCACTGCTCACCCTGTCCTCTGACAGAGTGCCACGCTGAAGAAGATGCTTACTGCTCACTTCAGGTGACAGAAATTAAGAAATACTTCAGCAGAGCAGAGCTCTACCAGTAAGTGCTAGCACTTACTGATAAAGACAAGGCATCTCTTTTAAAGCTCTCACATTATTGCCTGTTCTGGGACTGGTTTCTGTTTACTCAGGTAAAATAAATCTAAGTTTATAATTTGCAAATATGTGATGCCAGATTTCCTTTGTCAGTAAACAGACCAGAAATTTAGAGGAAGCTGGGATAGAGAAGATGGACTAATTTAATGTAAAGCAATAGCTCTGCTCATCCTAAGTCCTCACAGCGTAGGTTCAAGGTGCTAGGCACTGCTTTTGAGAATCAGTAAAAAAAAATCAAGTGAGAAGAATACAAGCACACACCCTCTTGATACTGTCTGTAAATCCAGAAGTGAGTAAAGCTAGTCACAACTCCTTAGCACTGCCACTGAAATGCCTGCAGGGCTTTCAGAGCTTCGTTCAAGAAGCTGACAGTCATTTCCACTATGAAAAAACAGCTAACAGGAAAAGACACCAGAGAAGATGCCTGGTTAATGCCCTCCAGCACTTACCAAAGCTACTATCAAAAATGCCAAGATTTCCAAACCTAGAAATTCTGTTTGCAAATGCTACCTATTGTTGATCTCACTGAACACAGGATGAACGTGAGAAAATTGCTTGACAAAAGCAACTGTGCCTAAAAAGAACCGAAAGGTTCCAGGTTTAAGTTCCTTAAAGCAAAGATACTATGTCTAGGCACTCAGAAGACTGCAGAACCAGCACACAGGGGCTGTAGTTTCAGCGCAGGGAAGGTTTTGAAGGTGCTGGATTCTGCATGGTGATGTTGGGGAATGCCATCTGCCTGCTCCCAGTTGAGGCAAAATTGATGGGCAGGGAAAGGCACAGAGGGAAAAAGCACACTTCATTCACAGCAATGCTGCAAAGTGATGCTGTGTGATACCATCTCCTGGGAATTCACACATAATGCTCCTCAAACCATCAGGAAAGAAGTTGTCTGCTAACTAGTTGCCTGGTAATTGACCATGCAATGTCATTCCTTGCACAAAGACTGCTGGGAAAACACCAGACATCATCTGATTAAAACACACACAAAAAAAAAGGAGGAGAGAGTGTTATGTGATGGCAACTTAATGAGATGGGCTTGCAAACTAGCCCCAAGCAAGCTGGACAATAAAAATTAATGGTGGACTGTTCAGAAGGGATTCATAAGACAGGATGCTGGCAACTATCTGGGATACCCACAGACAAAATTCAGGAGCCTGAGCTGCAAAACAAAACAAAGCAAAACCAAACCAAAATAGAAACATAATTGTCCTTGCACGCTAACCTGGATCCTCAAACATTTCAGGGGCATTGCTTATGACCACTGGTCTTTGAGAACACATGCAGCCAATGAGCCATAGCTCCAGAAGTGCAAGAGCACTGCCCATGAAGAACAGACATCCTTTGAAGTGGCAAGAGACACAGATGTTTAATGGCTTGGGTGAAAGATCAAAGTGGGAAAGTAATCAGGGCTGCTAGGGCACAGAGCTGCTGCAGCACACACAGAGAGGAAGAGCCTGATGGAGCCCTTCCAGGAGCACCCTACAACCAGGGTATGTGGCTAGCAGGGCTTCTGATCACCCACACACCTGGAACGGCAGGACAACAGGGACCCAGTAGCTACACCATGGTTCTCAACCATGCCATGCACGACTCCCACCCTGAAAGTGCTTTCAGAGACACAGGCTGCCTGGGTTGGCATCTTCCACAAGCGAAAGCACAAAACTGAACTTATGTCAGCAGTAGGCTGCTTGGATTGGCATCTTCCACAAGAGAAAGCACAAAACTGAACTTATGTCAGCAGTGGGGAACAGGACCTGCAGTGACAGGGGGACCCAATGTAAGTGACGCTGGGCATGGCCCTGCCCTGAGAGCACTGTTTCACAGCCCTGCCTCACACACAGTGGAGAGGTTTGGGCTCCTGCATTTTGTTGTTCCTATCCACTTGCGGGTTAATTACATTAACATTTGTATCTAAATGTAGATACCTCCCACCGCCGCAGGAGCCAAACAGGCTGATTATACAGTGTCTGGGGCACAGCCCTAGTAACAGAGATAAAAATCAACACATGCAGGGAACAAGAAAGAAAAAGGCAGTGCAAGGATGAGTCAGCAAATGCAAGCAGTATGTTAGTCAGGAGAGCATTTTGGAATGCACCACCAGGTTGCTCATGTTGCAGACAAAAGTTCCATCCTCTATAACCTACACAATACTATGGTGTGAGAGCCTCCTCTCTTTTGCCAATAGATTTGTGGTCTGGCTCCTCCTCCTGCTGTTTCTCTGCAAAACAAGTGACCCAGTGCCTCGAAGGATTATCCCACCGTGGCTGGTCAAACAGCCATCGCATGGTAGGTCTGAACTTTTCCTCTC
This sequence comes from Pogoniulus pusillus, assembly GCF_015220805.1. Classification (NCBI taxonomy): domain Eukaryota; kingdom Metazoa; phylum Chordata; class Aves; order Piciformes; family Lybiidae; genus Pogoniulus; species Pogoniulus pusillus. Next base: position 9,725,021 of record NC_087272.1, read on the forward strand.
TCAAGTCACACAAATCACAGACGACCACACCAAATTCAGGGAGCACAGCTGCAGAAAGCAGTGAGCAGGAAGAAAAAGCAAAGTACAAGCCCAAGAAGTTTCACAAAAGTCATCGGATTTCAGATTATCAGCAAACTTCTTTGCAGATTTTCTCATCTAAATCCTGGTTTTATTGCCACCCTGAAAATGCAGAAATCTCATTAACTCCTGTTCTGATACACTCTGGAGCCCTGAAGAAGATGCTTTGGTTTGTAAATGATATTTATAAAGCAGGTGCTATTTAATACCTGCTTAACATACACCCATAACCTTCAAAATGCCTCCTATGAGTCAATGCAGGCATTTCTTTCTCCTTCCTGTTCTGTCAGGCTTTCTCCAGCACACTGCCACCACCCTTCGAGCACGGCAGAAGGCAGCTGAAGCCCCTGCTCACATTAACTGGTTCAACACCAGAGACAGGCAGGTTTATTCTGGGAGAGAAGCACTTGCGCAGGGAGGATTGCACATAAGCCAGTCAGGGAAACGAGCCCTTTTCAGAGCAGCCTTTGGGCTTCCCAGTGAACTCCCATTTACTCCACAGTCACATTCTGCACTTACATCCTCTTCACTGGTATTGCTGCAGGAAGCCTGTGGGATGGCAGCTTATTCCAAATTCAGCAGCACTCACATCCCTGTCCAAACTAAAGCTACAGCTAATGCCAGAGCCACCTCATGTACTCATGCACCAAAATTTACATCTTCTTCTCATTCAAGTCACAGACGTGTCTCCCACTGACTTGGAAGAATCCCAGATCCTGGTTTTAATAGTGGAGGTCCTTGAAAATCTGTAGCTCTCTGGGCAGGTGCCTTACTCTTTGAGTGAAGCAGGTAGAGCAGGATAGTCTAGGGAGCAGACCACCATGTGCTATCATAGCAAGACCCAGTTAGAGAGGGATGTTTATCTAATCCACAGCTTAAAAGTATTTGTCCTCAGCTCATGCAGCTAGAAACAAACTGCTCAGACTGCGTGGGTGCAACATGAGCCACAAGCACCTCAGCACAGTGCTCTCATAGGCAGTAAACCATAGAATGGTTTGGACTGAAAAGGACCTTGAAGATCTTCTAGTTTCAATCCCTCCTGCCACGGGCAGAGAAACCTTCCACCAGACCAGGTTGCTCAAAGCTCCACCCAACTTTGCCTTGAACACCTTCAGGGATGGGAAATCAACAACTTCTCTGGGCAACCTGTTCCAGTGTCTCACCATCCACACACTGAAGAATTTCTTCCCTACATCTAACCTAAATCTCCCCCTTTTCAGTTTAAAACCATTACCCCTTTTTCTATCACTACATGCCCTTGTAAAAAGTGCCTCCCTGTCTTTCCCAAAGGACACATCATCTCCACACTCTGCTGTCTCCAGGACTGCTTTCAGAAAAGCCACACAGCAGCTTCGCTGGTCCCTTCCACACTGCCACAGGAGGCCATGGCCACAGGAGAAGTTGCAACAGCCAGCCCTGGCCAGCTCATATCACTGTAGCAGTGATTCCATCTATGTAGAATGACGCAAAAGTTGAGCCCTGAGAAGCTACTGTAGCATCAGCAATGCCAAAGCCACTCATCTTGACATCATCCCCTCACTAAGCCCAGCTGACAGTGAGCCTGCCCCTTTGCCTCACAGGTTGGCTGACATTCAAAGAGCACAGCTTCATTCAGCAGCCAGGGAAAACACAACGGTGGTACTGAGCTGGATAGCTCTCAGAGCAGCCTTGGTAGCTGTAGTGATCCACCACTTTCAGGGCATCCCTTTTGTTGTCAGAAATGTTCTATCATAGAACTTCCTGTCATTAAAGCATCTAACTCACCAAGAACATGCTTGTGGGATTGAGTCTGAATCTCAGAAAAGAGCAAAAGGATATCAAAATACTTACCTCTCCCAAATGTCCCTCTTTCAAGATATACAGCTGCTTTAACAACACAAGAGCTACTTGAAACTCTACCAAGTCCACTCATTCCTGAGAATTTAAACAAGGCAAATGAATTAAAGATGCCTGAAGCCAAACTCCCCTCCCCTGTAAACAGATACGATGCCCCCTGGTACAATGGAAAGGAACCTAACTCTCTGCCAGTGTGGTGGAGTGCAAGGTCCTGCATCTGGGTCAGGCCAATCCCAGGCACAAATACAGGCTGAGTGCAGAGTGGCTTGAAAGTAGCCCTGAAGAAAAAGACTTGGGGCTGTTGACTGATGAGAAGCTCAACATGAATTGGCAGTGAGCTCATGCAGCCCAGAAGGCAAATCATGTGCTGGGCTGCATCAAGACTGTGGCCAGCAGGGCAAGAGAGAGGACTCTCCCCCTTTACTCTGCTCTCATGACACCCCACGTCAAATACTGCATCCAGTTCTGGTGTCCCCATCATAGGAAGGACATGGACCTGTCAGGCAAGTCTGGAGGAAGGTCACAAGGATGATCCAAGGGCCGGAAGACCTCTGCTATGAGGATAGGCTGAAGGAGCTGGGGTTGTTTACCCTAGAGATGACTCTGGGGAGACCTTATAGTTGTTTTTCAGTACCTGGAGGAATCCTACAGGAAAGCTGGAGAAGGACATTTCATAATGGTGTCTATTAACAGAATAAGCAGGAATGGTTCTAAGCTGATACAGAATAGGTTTAGACTGGATTTTAGGAAGACAGTCTTCAGTATGACAGTGGTGGGACTTCGGACTAGGTTGCCCAGGTAGGTTGTGGAAGATAAACCAAAGCACCACCCTCAGCATGCTACACACTTGGCAAGCCTACCTTGAAGCCACCAGCACTTCATTAGAGAAGATGCTCCAAGACACCACAACAGCTCACATCAGTGGGACTACCAAGGCAAGAGAAGCATGTGGAAAGCCTGAGGTCAAAACATGCACTCCCACCTTTAAAGCTGATACATGATAGATGCTAACAGATCCTTTTTTGTTATCCTAGCCCAGTTTTCTTCTCCACCAAGGGTATGCTACTACAGAAAGCAGAGGGAGGAGCTCTGATTCTTCACCACACAGTACAAAGCTATGCAGGGAGACTGTTCACAAAGTGATAGGACAAGGGGCAATGGCCTCAAACTAGAGAAGAGTAGATTTAGATTGGATGTTAGGAACAAGTTCTCTACCATAATGGTAGTGAAACATTGGAACAGGTTGCCCAGGGAGGCAGTTGAGGCCCCATCCCTAGAGATACTCAAGGTGAGGCTTGACAGGGCTCTGGGCAACCTGATCTAGTTGAGGATGCCCCTGCTGACTGCAGAGGAGGCTGGACTAGATGATGTTTGGAGTTCCCTTCCAGCCCAAACCATTCTATGGAAACTGTGGTAGCCCTAGTTCTGTCTGATCTCTAGACTGCCCACATGATCAGCCTGGTGTGTATTTTGTCCTAAATGCAGACATAATCTCTTTGCTCTTCCTATTCTTCTGGCATCTTTTCCATTATTCCATTTACAGTAATGACCATACCAAAATATGTGAATTGTCATCATCATTTAGCCTGCCAGATGCCATACTACATTTAGCCAACAAATCCAAGTTTAGGAGCTACATCTCTTACACTGAAGCTAACAGGAGCTTGACTGTAGTCTTCACTGTAGGATTTTTTCAGCTGGTGACTGGAAAGCTGCATTTAAAAGAGAGACCACTTTTATATCAGGATATGACTGGACAGTAGGAAGAACTTCATTACCAAAAGAGTGGTCAAACATTGGAACAGGCTGCCCAGGGAGGTGTTCATAAAATGTGCAGACAGGGAACTTTGGGACATGGTTTATTTGGCATAGTGTTGGACAGTTGGACTCAATGACTTCAAAGGGTTGATAAGGCTGAAAAATGGGATGCCATCCAGAAGGACTTGGGCAAGCTTGAGGGGTTGGCTGATGAGAATCTCATGAGATTCAGTAAGGTGAAGTGCAAGGTCCTGTACCTAGGTTGGGTCAGTATCAATACAAGCTGGGAGATGATGAAATTGAGATCAGCCCTGCAGAAAAGGGCTCGGGGATGCTGCTGGACATGAGCTGGACATAAGTGCACACTTGCAGCTTGGAAGGCCAATGGCATCCTGGCATGCATTAAAAGCAGCATGACAAGGAGTTTGAGAGAGGAGATTCTGACACTCTGTTCTGCTCTGGTGAGACTTTACATGGAGTGCTGTGTCCATCTTTGGGGCCCCCAACAAAAGAGAGGCACAGACCTGCTGCAGTGGGTCCCAGAGGAGGGCCACAAAGATAATCAGAGGGCTGAAGCACCTCTCCGAGGAAGACAGGCTGAGAGAATTTTGGGGCTGGTCAGGCTGGAGAGGAGAATGCTCTGGGCAGAACTTAGAGCTGCATTTCAGTATTGCTCTACTCCAGATACCAAGGACTAAGTGACATCCTCAGGTGACAGCAGAACTACCCCAAAGCAGTACACTTTATGTTCACCTGGAGACAGCTTAGTGCCAGGCCTCTGCTGCTGAGCTCCCTCCATCAACCCAGCACCAAAACCCATGCCAGCCACGTCTCACTGTGCAAGCACACAGGGCTTCCCCAGCCACCCACGGTGCCAGCTTGGATCTTCCCACGTGGCAAAACGACACACACAAAATTCAAGGTGGAAAGGGAAAGGGTGATGAAAAGGAAAAATCAGATAGGCTGCTGGGAGAACAAGAGAAAGCATTGTGGGGGGAAAAGGAAGAAAGATGGCTGGAAATAGCTACGGTCCACTTAGCTCCCTGGAATCTCCCTGTATTTGGTGCAGAGAACAGAGTTGTTTTAGGATGCAACTTCTCCCTCTCAGCTCCCTATTTTGGGATGATATGACTCAGATACCTTACGCTGCAGTGTCTATATGCAGTCAGACAAATCCCACCACCAGTGCCTGCAGGAACATAAACTGTCTGCAATCCTCAAATACCAGGATCCTGGACGTGCAGATCTCTTTAGGAAGATCAAAAGACATATGGAGCAATCTGTGATAGACATGCACTGTAACTACCATCTTTAGCAAGGCCCATCTCCCAAGGCCAATCTCAATTGAGGTTCACCTTCCCCTCTACTCTGCCCTGAAGAGGCTGCATCTGGAATATTGTGTCCAGTTCTGGGATCTTCAGTTCAAGGAGGACCTTGAGGAACTGCTTGAAAGAGTCCAGCACAGAGTCACAAAGATGAAGAAGGGAGCGAAACATCTCCATGTAGAGGAAAGGCTGAGGTAGCTGGGGCTCTTTTGCTTGGAGGAAACTGCGAGGTGACCTCATTAATGCTTAAATATCTGAAGGGCAGTGTCAGGAAGACGGATCCAGGCTCTGCTCAGTGATGTCCAATGACAGGACAAGGGGCAATGTGTGCAAACTGGAGCGCAGAAGGTTCTGCCTAAACATAACAAAAAGCTTTTTTCACTGTGGAGGTGCTGGAGCACTGGAACAGGCTGCCCAGAGAAGTTGTGGAGTCTTCTTCTCTGAAGACATTCAAAACCCACCTGGATGTGTTTCTGTGTGTCCTACTCTAAGTGACCCTGCCCTGGCAATGGGGTTGGACTAGATGACCTTTCAAGATCCTTTCCAACTCCTAACATTCTGTGATCTCTTACAAATGTTTCTTTCAGTAAAACATTTCCTTTCATCTCCTAACAGGCTTGAGCATCCTGGGTACAACAGCAGCGGGTCCAACAGTGCAGCCCTAAGTGCTGCAGCAATAGGAACACTACAAGCTGGTGCTGATCTTACCCTTCAAATATGGATGGAAGCACTGATGTAGGAGAGGAGCTCTTGGAAAATACTGGGAAGCTGATGCCACATTGTTCAAAATAAAAGAAAAATGCATTTCAGATCTGATATTAGAAGTGTGTGAACAAGAGTACATCAGCTGAGGACTTCTTTCAGTGTTGTAACACTGTTTTTACCCATCAGGGTTGGCTGTCTGAAGCCATCCTCCCTCCCCTGGGACAGATGCAGAAGTCCCCACTGAGTCACAGTGACAACACAGCTGTAGGAGTCTGGCTGTCATAGTCCAAGTAATAAATTACCCACATCTTTTCAAACGTAAGAATGAGTTTAGTCTGCCTAGGGTACAACTATCTTAAACTAAGCCCACATGCTGTTAGGACCAAAGAAAGGGTTTGTCACAGCACCCATGAGCAATGCCTTGCACAGGAGAAATCTCACCTAGCACTGAGCCCCCAGAAATGCCACAGTACCAGAAATGCCATAGGGTTGCTGGGCATTTTCAGCATCAAGAGCTAAACCAAGTGGGACTTAAAAGCAATGGATTTAACTTCAAAATATTTACAGAGTTCTAAACCAACAAACAGCGATTTAGCAACATAAACTGAGCCTGTGTACACAGAACCCTTGCGAGAGGGCATGTCAAGTACAGACAGTGTTACTGGTACCAAAATGGCATTTTCTTTATCAGGCATGTGATCAAAAAATGGTATTTAAGCACACAGAAACAATCAGGACAGATCAAAGGTTCAGCTAGATCAATACCTTGTTTCAGGCACAGGCCAACAGCACTACCCTACGAAAAGGATGTAATGGGGAAATGCCTTCACAAAACAATGTAAAGACAGCACTACGCATCTTGAAATCCCTCTACCTGCTAAACAATTTCATTAGGGCTCTGCAGTCAATGCTGTGCACTCTCAGCAGCAATCAGCTGTTCACTCCCTTAGCTTGTCTTCACAGCTTCAGTTTTTACCTAAGGAATGCAGTGAAATTATCGGTGGGTTTTGCTGGGTTTGACTCGGTCACCTCTGAGCACAGAGATGCTGGGTCCCCAGGAAAGGAGATTCAGCAAGCCTCCCTAATGATTTAACCTTGAGGTCTAACATGAACCAGGGCAGCCATTAGCCCCAGAGATCCCATGCCAAAGGAGCTGTGCTAGTTTGAGCCTAGCTGGGATATTTTAGTGAGAGGAATTAGATAATAGGCTGTGAAAAGGCAACAGTGGTGATGTCTACTTCACTCATAGGCTTGTTGAGATGTATAAAAACAAGAACACAAACATAGATAACAGAATTGCTTTCTGGCTGCCTTCCTTCTGTCTATAACCTGCTGTCTGTATAACTAATCAGTCTGCTTCCTAACCCCCTGGCCAATTCTCCAAACTCACCTTGAACATAAGGCAAAGTCTGGCATAAGGTAGAGGGGTGGAAAGGAGGTGGAAGGGTGGTTGGGAGCCTCTTCTGGGGACTCTGTTTTCTGGGAGGGCTGTTGTGTTTCTGTCTTACTTTTAAACTTGTATATTACTGTCTATAGCTGTATATATTGTAAATATCTGCTTGTATATTGTGCTAAGCTGTAAATATAAGCTTCATTCAAATTTCCAGCTCATATGAGTCCAGTTTGGGTGATCTGTTAAGTGGGGAAGGGGGCAGCTAACACCCAAACCATCACAAAAGTGGAAGTCTTCATGAGAGCAAAAGGTAGCTAATGAAGACAAAAGAATCTAGACATCACTGTGGTGCACAAAACAGCCTGGAGTTTTGTGTTTGGCTGTCAAGCCAAGGAAGACGAAGAAACAAGTAAGGAATTTTAATGCAAGGTGCCTGTAGAATTTCCTAACAATAACCCATATCTCTTCTTCACTGTGTCCTGGACAGGAGTCCAGGACAAGGAGCTGGACAGTCGGTCCTTGGAGGGAGAACAAAAAGGAAGAAAAGACAGAACTTCCAGCTGCCTGGACATTTTTTATGTTGGAAACCACAAAACTCCCTCTACCATTTACAATGGACTTGCATGCAGCAGATGCACAGCAGGAGACCTACAAGGGAAATCCCTATTCAATCTAAACGGAAAATCACATAAGGAACAAGGCAGCATTTGTAAGTATTTGCTAACAAATCCACTACTTGAATGGGACAGGGACACAACTTGAGTATTGTGTATTTGTCTATACTTAGGAGATTTCAATATCATCTTCAGTATCTCTTAATGCCTCTAAATTAAAAACAAAAAAAAAACCCAAAAAACAACAACAACAACAAAAAAAAAAAAACCCAGATTTTACTAGGCAGGAGATTCACAGAATCCACCAGGTTGGAAGAGACCTCCAAGATCAGCCACTCCAACCTAGCACCCAGCCCTAGCCAGTCAACTAGACCATGGCACTAAGTGCCTCATCCAGGCTTTGCTTCAACACCTCCAGGGACAGTGACTCCACCACCTCCCTGGGCAGCCCATTCCAATGCCAATCACTCTCTCTGGCAACAACTTCCTCCTAACATCCAGCCTGTACTTCCCCCAGCACAACTTGAGACTGTGTCCCCTTGTTCTGTTGCTGCTTGCCTGGCAGAAGAGACCAACCCCCACCTGGCTACAGCCTCCCTTCAGGTAGTTGTAGACAGCAATGAGGTCACCCCTGAGCCTCCTCTTCTCCAGGCTAAACAACCCCAGCAACCTCAGCCTCTCCTCACAGGGCTGTGCTCCAGGCCTCTCACCAGCTTTGGTGCCCTTCTCTGGACACATTCCAGCACCTCAACATCTCTCTTGAACTAAGGAGCCCAGAAGTGGACACAGGACTCAAAGTGTGGCCTGAGAGGTGTTGAGCCCAGGGGAAGAGTAACTTCCCTTGTTCTACTGGCCACACTGCTCCTGATCCAGGCCAGGATGCCATTGGCTCTCTTGGCCACCTGGGCACACTGCTGGCTCATCTTCAGCTATTATCTACCAGTACCCCCAGGTCCCTTTCTTCCTGGCTGCTCTCCAGCCACTCTGGCCCCAGCCTGTAGTGCTGCTTGGGGTTGTTGCAGCCAAAGTGCAGAACCCTGCACTTGGCCTTGTTCAATCTCATCCCACTGGCCTCTGCCCACCCATCCAGCCTGTCCAGGTCCCTCTGCAGGGCTCTCCTACCCTCCAACAGATCAACATCTTGCTCCTAGCTTGGTGTTATCTGCAAACTTACTGATGGAGGGCTCAAGCCTCTGGTCCAGACTGCATCCCTCAATAACATCATTTTGATGACTTTACTGAGATAAACTTGGCCCATTGTTTCTCCCTCTTAAAATATTAATTGTCATTCCTTGGGATTGCTCTTTCCAGGTATATATCTGCTACTGATGGCTTATGGCATACAGGGCAGATATTTGTCTTTACCAATGCTCTTCAATGACCTGAAATTTTATATCAAGAGGTAACTGAGGCCATCAGATACCAAAACCAACACATTCAATTTGAGCAGCCCATAATCATGATGTCCAATTCATTTTTCACTCAATCTGCAGGCTTCATATACAGAAACTAACTAGCAACAAAATTTTAAAATTCAATTTAAAAGTTATCATCAGAAGATGTTGAATAATCTGAAATTCTATGGCACTATTTGAAGGACAGTTCCTTCCATACATTTGCAATTGACAATGCTCTAGACTTGCAGTTTAATTCCATGACAAGAAGAAGAAATTGCCTTGCCTCTCCTATTACAGCAGCAATTCTTACTCAGTTGCCACAATCAAGGAGACAAACTTTGTCCCACATCCTTGGTAAAAGTAAATTATACTTCAGTGCTACTGCCAGTGTAAAACTGTGTAGTCATACTGTAAGGCCATGATGTTTTCTGTACTGTTTTGATGTAGCTGCTCATATGAGTTTACCATCTCGGGATCACCTTCATGACATGATAAAAATATAACTCTGAATATCCCTGCAGAGGAACTGTTCACTGTCTTACAGCTGAGGAACTGAGCCATTTTCAGAGATGATACAGGTCCCTGACCTCCACTGAAATGATGGGACTCAGACACATTTCAAAGACTTGTGCCTGCCTGATTGATGCCTGACTTGTGACTGTGCCCACATTCACTTTGAAGTCAGGTTGCCCACATCCTCAGAGATGTAGTGATCACTTCTCAGCACGCCATGTAGTAAATATACCACAATGTGTAGTCTACAAAGCTTCAAGTCCACTGTCATCATCCCTTTTTCTTTTCCACTCTGAATACCAGCTCTTCCCAGCAGATGCAAGATCTGTCCACCATTTCAGCACTTCTGCAGGATCTGGGTTCCTCCTCTAGCCACACCAAGATCGCGTTGGTTTTGGAACCCTTCCACCTTGCTCCTAGCCCACACATAAGACTTGAGACAATCAAAGGGTGAGATGCCCTTACAAAAGTCAACAAGCCTCAGAAGAGAAGGTTTGCAATGAACCACATAGTATGAGGCACATGGTGGAAGTCAGTATCAGGTAGAGTTGCTACTGTAGATCTGAAAGCAGCAATTACCACATTGGCAAATCAATGATACTGTTCAAGTGTACTTTTGCCTTGAATTATCCTTGGTGGAATCACTGCCCTACTGCTTCCCATTCTGCTGCCAGACTGCATGAGGCTAACCTGAGTGTCCCTGCAGAATGTACCACTGGGCTGATCCAGCCTGCTGCAGTAAGCCCAGCCTCAAGAGATGTGACATAGTGACACAAACAGGAACAGCATGGCACAGAATCACAGAATGCCAGGTCGGAAGGGACCTCATCCAGTCCAACCCCACTGCCAGAGCAGGATCACCTCCTCAAGGTCACAAAGGACTGCATTAGGGAGGGTTTTGAATGTCTCCAGAGAAGGAACCTCCACAACCTCTCTGAGCTGTCTGTTTCAGTGTCCTGTTGCCCTCTCAGTGAAAAAGATTCTTTCTTATGTTCATGTGGAGCCTCCTCTGCTTCAGCTTGCACCCACGGCCCCTTGTCCTGTTATTTGGCATCACCAAGCAGAGCCTGGCTCCATCCTCCTGACACTGCCCTTCACATCTTTATAAACATAAATGAGGTCACCCCTTTGTGTGCACCAAAATCCCAGCTACCTCGGCCTTTCCTCAGCAGGGAGAAGTTCCTTTCCCTTCTTCACCTTTGGCTCTGTGCTGGACTCTCTCAAACAGTTCCCTGAGGTCCTTCTTGAAGGGCCCAGAACTGGACACAATATTCTGACGTGGCCTCAGAAGGGCAGAGTGAGGGGGAGGAGAACCTCTCTCAATCTACTCATCACATCCCTTCTAATGCACCCCAGGATACCATTGGCCAGCAGCTATCTGGGATGCTTTGGTCAGGGGCAGGGCACTACTGTGCCAGGCACTGTGCAGCCATAGAGTAAACACAAAATTCATCTAGTCCAACCTGGAGCAAGGCTCAGGAGGGGCAACAAAACTGTTGGCAAGGAAATAAGCACTGGGTAGCAGCTCAAGAGTATCATGGCTCCATGAACAGCTCACATGTTCAGATAGTCTTGGTCAGTGCAAAGCTCATTTTACATTTTTGCCAATGGTAATTTACATTTACAAACACTGTGCTTTAATCTGTAGCCACTGCCCTGAGAAGAAAACACATCTCAATTCTCTCTTGATAAAGCTCTCCCAAAAGTGCTTTACATCACCTTGCCCTGTGCAGTCCCAGCTGACTCTGTACTACATCACTCTCAAAGCAGCACAAAGTCCCATAAACACTAATAGAAGTTTACCCACGAAGCCAAAACCCAAACCCTATCTCTGTACTCTGCAACATCTCCAGCTCTGTCCTGACAACACCTTTGCATAGAAGGGTGTCTGCATTCCTCATCAGTCTGTCCCCCTTCCCCCAAGGCACCAGGGGTGCCAGGCTGCCAGCGCCGACACAGTTATGAAGACAAGAATACTACAGACTTTCCCTCACAAGTTTTTCCCCCGTTTTATCTCTGCATTTATTGCTAAGAGTCAGCAGATCAAAGTCAGCTGAAAAAGGCTTGGGATCAACTCTTGCACAAGGGGCAAAGACTGTACAGTGACATAAAGGAAGAAGAAAGTACAAACCATCCTTTTATTCCTAGTACCACCATAGATGGTTGTGAAGAGACCAATGGCAAACACAGTGCATAAATTTGAAAGCTAAATACTCAGCCAGACCTTTCTCTGCTGAGGCCAAAGGCAATGTGACCAGATCTGACTTCTTAAGGAGCAGACACAGAACACATGAATGCTCACTGCCTTCTCAGGCAGGGAAAAGGCCAGATATGTCAGGTGTTGCAGAAAATGGAGTAATTGAGATCCCCTTATCACATGAGTTACATACAGTGATTTCTTGGTTACCCTGAGTGCCATCAAATGGCAACATCTGCCAACGTGGAAGACCAAGATCTAGCTAATTACTGTAGTCTGTCTACAGTTCTCCTCTTACTACACCGCAGTGGACATGCACATGTAGTGTCTGCCTCAGAAAAACTAAGGAGGGAAAAACACACCAACCTAAATAGGTTCATCAACCTAAATAGGTTCATCATCAAGCTACGATTAAAAATTGGCAATCAGGAAATGAATGTCATTGCAGTGCCTAGAAAGAGCCCAGAAGCATGTGCAACCTGACAGCAAAACAGCCAAAGGCAACTCATGAGCCAAACTACTGTCTTCTCAAGGTGGGTCAGTGACTTTGGCCTTCACCAGACATGCAGAAGAGCCTGTGGAAGTTGATTTCAGGTTGCACTTTTGCCAGGACTGGTCAAGTATGGATGCTATCATATTCAGAAAGGCTATCCTACCTCCCGCTGCCTTAAAAGCCCTAACACTACATCCTTGTGAAGCTATGGCTTGGTAAACTGGAAAGCTGGACCACTACATTGGGTGCCACTCCCATCGACTCCACATGGACTAAACCAGTGAAGAGTTTGGTCTCTGCATGTGTGCCTGTACCTACAAGCCAGCAGAAACAGCCACAGAGGTGAGAAAACCTTCCAATGGAAAAATTAATTGTGATTCAAGTGGGCCAGAGTGTTTAGAGGAGAAAAGAAAGCTGGGCACTCTGCACCCCAATCCCAGGAGAAACCAGGTTCTTTGTTTTGCTCCTTTGCCCATCCACAAAAAAGCACCCTGACCCTGGAGGTTCATGTCACCGCTTGCTCTCAGCCAGTGCTTGCATAAACGCTCCTCATAATTGAGGATATGAGCTACTTTGCATCCTACACTTCATCCCACACCAAAATGCTCCTGAATGTCCATAATGACTTCTGAAAATGACAGCAAGCTCCTAAATCATCTCTTGCTCCATTGTTGCAAGTTTATTATCCCTTTGAGCACAGAGGGTTTCACAAAGTAAACACCAAGGAGTGATGAGAGACATGTCTTACTCTAGAAGTTAAGTAAGAAAAAGGTCAATGCCTATGTTACAGCACAGGGTGGATCCAGAAGACATCAAGTATTTCTCTCTCTTACAAAGAAAGGCTGAGAGACTTGAGGGGTTTTAACCTAGTGAAGACTATGAGAGGGAAATCTTGCTGATGCTTATCAATACTTAAAAGGGTTAGTGTCAGGAGGATGGTGCCAGTCTTTTCCAGTGGTGCCCAGCAACAGGAAAAGAGGTAATATGCACAAACTTGAACATACAAAGTTCCATCTAAACAGAAGAGGGAACTTTTTTACACTGAGGAGCATTGGAGCAAGCAGCCCAGAGAGGTGGTAGAGTCTTCTCCTCTGGAGACTTTCAAAACCAACCTGGACACCACCCTGTGTAACTTGCTTTAGGTGAACCTGCTCTGTTAGAGGGCTTGGAATACATGATCTCTAGAGGTCCCTTCCAACCCCTACTGTGATTTTATCCTGAGGGTAACACTTCTATGCCACCATATTATCTTTTTCCTTTCCCAAGCATACATACAGACAGAAAATACTTCAGCTCTAAATGGACTGGTACTGTTACTCCCCACAGACTCCATCTTTGTATTTTCAAGCAGTCAGAGCTCTGTGACATTCCAGTACAGCAGCGTTCTACTCAGAAGGGCCTGTGGGATGGAGGAAAAGCAACAGAGCGAGTATCCTCTAATCTCTGCAGCACCAAAGCTGCTCTGCACTCACAGCCCTGTCAGCTTTACAGCCAGTTTGCAGAAGAAAGCAGCAAAAAGCCCCTTTGGGGGATGTGGAGGTAGGCTGAAATCTTGGGCTGGCTAAATTTTGCTCAAGTAAAACATTCTCTCTGTGGTAAAGAGCAACTCATACATCTTCTCTTTTGAGTCCTTGCTGCAGCACAGAGGACAGGGTGACTGCAGTGTCCCCTCCACATCCTGCACTGGCATTTAGCAAGAGCTCAGGGCTAAGATAAAAAAAAAAACCAACCAAAAAACCCAAAACAACAAACAAGAAACATTTACATGAGTTTTTGGCTGCCATGCATGTATGCCTAGAGAGATAAAGGCACAGCCTCTCACTCTTGATTTCTGCATGAGGTAAGAGTAGCTTAAGTGGATGAGGAAAGCTCATTCTTCATTTAGGAAACAAACATGTCTAAGGCAATGGTGCTTGTGTGAATTATTAAAAGGCAAGTGCATTTTCAAATCCAAATTAGCTGACCTTCTGCTCTTCCATATTTATCTCCAGTTTTGCTCTCAGCAGTGACTGTACTCCCTGCCTCTCACCATACAGAAGTTCCAGGCAACAAAAGGTTAAAAATAACATCCTGTGCCTGGGTGTTGTTTGTTAGTGTTTTTTTTTTCCAAACACACAAATATTTATATTCAGTTGAGATTTAAAAAGTTAGTTTCACAGCCAAATTTGAGCTACCAGAAAAAAAAATAAACAGACAAAAAAAACCACTCAAACCTCACAGTGCTTCTCTCTACTGAAAGCAGTACATTTCTGCAGCAGAGCCCCACAGCATCTTTGGGGAACAACCAGCTCTGCTTTCATCATCCTCATTTTTCTCCACTCCATTCCTCAGCTCCCACTACTACCTGCAGGCACACTGCCAGCTGATAAGGGTTAAATCTTGGCTTTTCAGGGAGAAAAACAGGAGAGGAAAATGTCAGAAAAGGCAAAGAGAAAGAAGAAAGGGCTAGGGGCAGCGATGGCCAGAGCTCTGCAGCAGCCGGCAAAGCAGCAGCAGAGGAAAAGTTTCTGTGGTTTTAGGCAAGCCCTCGCGTGATGTCATCTCGCCCAGATAATCTCAGTGCAGTCAGCACAAGCCTCCTGCCTCCCCATTGGTGAGCCCCTCGTCAGCAGACATCTGAAGATAATTATTATTGGCCAGACAATTATAACAGGAACAACTGTCACTTGGTGCTGATGCTCGAACCTGGCGCTCTGCAGCACGACGGAGAAAGACTCCAGTGGTCACTGCTCCGGCTGTGCACTCGGGCACTTTTGCTTCCCTTTTGCTACCTCACTGCCTGCAGCTCAGAGTCAGAATCGCAGAATCACAGCATCACTTCGGTGAGAAAAGATCTTTAACCATTATCTAACTCAGTGCTGCAAAACCTTTTTGCTTTATATGGGACTGAAATGTGAGTTTTCTACAAAAACAGTGATGTTATTTACTCTCAAAAAAATAAAGGACTTAACTCTCATGCAGCAGTTTAAGAAGAAAAATAAATCCTCTGCAGATTATTTACTTCATCCCTCTTGCCTGTCTGAAGAAGTTTGGGAGGAGGTGCTGGAGCAGTTTGAATTGAGAAATCATTTGAAGTAATTAATAAACACTTAATCCTGATCATCCTGAAATCAAGGTCTGAGCACAGTGAGATAGTTTATCTTATCTTAAAGCAATACTGTTTACCTGATGGCACCATAGGTAAATGAATGTACATCAGCAACAGCTCTCCCACAACATCAAGTGTAAGGAGTTTCATGAGAGTGAATGGACCTGGTAGATTCTTAACCTCCAGAAAACCCATGATTGCTTGTTTAGGGAAGTCAACTAATGGGCAGTTCTCACCCACAGGGACCAGCAGGCTGAAGGCGTCTTCCTGCAGAACCAGGCAGTGTGAGGACTACGCACAAAGGCAAGCATTCAGGGAGGCACCAAACCCATCAGTTTCCAAGTACCAGGGAACAGACTATGCATTAAACTCTTTACAGCACTGTTCATGTGGGCCCAGGCTCTAAAGAGGTTCCAGCCCAAGGCACACTGCAGGATAGGGTCCTTCTTAAAATGAAGCAGGAATATCTGAAATGAAGCAAGGACCTCGTGCACTGCCATTAGACCAATTTTCTTCCATTCACATCAGCCTCAGAGGAATGACTTCCAGACGCACATAGCACTGATGAAACAAATCCTAGGATGGGACTGTGGGGAAGAAAAGCCTGGCTGCCTGCAACTTGCAATTGTAGAAGACATGCACTTGCCCCAGGGCACAATGGCGCTTGGAAATCAAGCTTGGAGGAGAGAGGTAGACCTACAAGCCTTAGCTGAACAGAACTAGGTACTTCACTCCTTGCACCGTGATCCATCCAGACCAACCATACCAGTATCTAATGGTATGCCACTACCCCTAGGCTTTGTTTTCAAGCTTTTCCAGCTTTAGGCTTATGCAGTTCTAATTAAAAGGGCTTGTCAGCGCTTTAACCAGCTGAGAACCTAGGGGGTGTTAAAGAGATTCACATCTTGCCTCAAACTGAGCTGTGTCTTCATATGCAACCTACTCAGATTTCAAAAGTGCTTCTCAGAAGCCTGAAGACAAGGTCAACCCCTTAGAACCTCTTCATCCCCCGCTAATACCCTGTCACCTTGGTTTTTTAAGGTAGTCAAAAATACCTCTGAGATGAAGCAAAACAACAAATACCACACCTACAGGATTTGTTTACCTCTATGTTAGGCATTGTAATAGTAGTGTGTCCTAATCTAAATACTGATTACAATGCAAATTCCTGCCAGACTTTCCCAAAGCAAGCCCACTTAGCCCATCTTCCTACCCAAACAACAACCATGTTTATCCCTGCAAACTACTATCTAAGGAGCTCATCTTAGGATGCTCTTATGTTAGTGATGCCTACATAGTCAAGAAGTCACATAATGCCATCAATGTCTGTGTAAATAAACCTATGGTGTGACCCTGATGTGAAGAAGAAACCCCTTCTTGCATGGCCTATAGCTGCTGCATTTCACCAGTTAAAGCTCCCCTGCAAAATTCAAGTGCTGGAACAGTTCCTGTTTCATTAAGTGAGTGAATTCCCTCAAGATAAAAATGCACAATTTAACCTGAAACTCAGAAGAGTCTTCAGCAGCATTTTCAGGAAAAGCCTGCCACAGCAGGGACCTCAGTGGGCACAGTTCCATTTCTTTTCCAGAAACGTTCCCAGGCCACCAGCACATTGCTCTCCTTTACTTTCATGTGAATCAAAGGTATTAAATCATCTAGGTTTCCTCAGAGAAGGAGAAACTAGACCAAAAAGCAAGCACACAGGGATCACCCTGTCTCTTTCAGCTGTTCAGCAGCAGTGTGCAACTGCCAGACTCCTTCTCTGAACCTGGGAAGTGGGAGCCTGGCGTTCCAGAGTCCCAGCTGGTGACTTCTGCAGCACATGAGGCTGCCAAGGAGACTTTAATGACACTACTTTGCATTTATATAGTACCTGACATCTTCGAGGCACTCTGCAAACATCACCCAACTCATCAAAGTGCCTCTTGAGACTATTGCAACATTATTACCCCCCCTAATCCCCCCCCCTCCAAGTCTTTCCCTCCAGGGGAAACTGAGGCCTAGGAGAGGTTATATAATGTTCCCAAGGTCACACTATGAAGTACAGCAGATCCAAGAAGAAACATCAGTCCTGGTTGCTAGTCTTGTTTTTTAATCTAAACTGCATCTCTCCTGGGTTATTTGGCTATTATATATATTGAGATACCAACCCCTCCATCCTCTTTAAACAGTTTGTCCTATTCTGATGCCAATTTTCTTCCGAAACACAGACAAAATGGGAAGCATCCAAAACTCCCAGCCCTAGAATATCTATGTGGTTCCCCTTCTCCTGAAACTTCAGTGACACAAGGACCTTTCAGGAGCTAAGCAGCTCACCTGCACGAGAACAGAGGGAGACATACAGACACTTCGGTGGTTATTTTACAATGCCCTTGAAAGTCCTCAGACAAGTCACAGGAAGGTTCTAACAACTGAAGGGTTGTAACAAGTCCCTGACTGAGATCCACCTAGGATCAGGGACCATTCTGCCTTGCAAATGTAGGTGCCAAAGCTTGGACCCAAAGGCAGCCTTATCCTGTCATAATCACATGAGAGTGGCATGGGGAAGGTGCTCGTTCAGGAGATACAGGGATGGGGACCTCAAGAGGGCAGGTGGCACTGCTGACGTTGGGCATGCTAGCGATGGGAAATTCGGAGGTAAGCTGGGAAGCAGCAGGAAGGGCAAGGCTGGGCAGCTGATAAGAGTGCCAGGGATGGTGCAGCAGCGAAGCACAGGTAAGCGTGGGCAAGGTGTGAACACAAGGGCCCTGCAGAAGAATGAAACTGGGACAGGACCCGGGAAGGTATGGATGAGCATAGTAAGAGAGACGATCTTGGCCTAGAGGACGCCTGGAGAGCCCCGTGCGAGGTGCCAGGGGCAGCTGGAGGGGCTTTCTCCAGGCTGCCGTCCGAGACCCCAGGACCGGGACCAGTGATACCCCGGGAGCAGCACGGGGAAGCGAGCAAGCTGCCGGCACAGTTCTCCTCTCCGACCGGTAAGGCCGTGTGCCTGCGTGTGTCTGCCTGCATGTCCGAGGGCCTCCGCAGCGCCCCGCTGGGTCTTCGGCAGCAGCCGCCCCCCACCGCCCCGGGCACGGCGGGTCCCGCTGCGGCGCGGCGCGGCCCGGCGCAGCTTCTCGGCCGCACGCAGACGCCGAGAAAGTTAATAGCCGCATGGCTGGGAATGAAGTTTTATGAGAAGCCAGGGGAGCGCAGCGGGGTGGGAAAGGGGCTCGAAGAGGGAACGCCAAGCAACTTGTTCTGTCGGGCGGGGAGCGGGAGGGGCTGAGCAGGGCCGGAGGCTGCCGAGAGCAAAGCTGGGTATGTGTGTGACTCCGCGCCCCCGGGCCAGCCGAGGGGGCCCCGCAGTCTGGCCAGTGACGGCGACGGGGTTCAGGGCCCGCACCTAGCTGCCGGCGGGATGCCCTGGCCTTGCGTAACCCGGCGGCGGCGGGCGCGCAGGTAGCGCGGGCGGCAGGCAGCGCCCGTGTGGCCGCGCACGGCGGCGCGGAGCCGCACCCGCACGGGCACCGGCACGGCGCCGGCCGGGCTCACACAAGCGCGCACCCGGATGGGCTCAGCGCCGAGCGGGGCGGCGGGGCCCGGAGCGGGGTGGCACTCACCAGTTCTCCTGCATCCACTGGATGGCCGCATGCTCGTTGAACTGCTTCTCGAATTCGTATTCCTGCAAAGTCAACACTGACATGTTCATTGGCCCAGTGGCTGCGGAGCCGCTTCCCGCGCCGCAATCGCTGCCTGCCTGTCGCCGTCGCCGCCTCGGGAGCCGGGCCCCTGCGCGCCCGCCACTGGAGAGCCCCCGCCTCTGGCCTGGCCCGCCCCGCCTCAGCGGTACCCCGGGTTTAACATAGCTCCGCTCCCCTCCGCGCCTCTCCTCCCGGGCCCGGCGGTCTCCTCCTCTTCTGCGGCCGCCGCGCAGCGCCCGGGGGCGGTGCGGTCTTAGTGCCCGCCCGTCGCCGCCACCGCCCGGGACACCCGCCCTTAGCCGCCGCCCCTCGCGTACCCGCCGGGCTTCCCCCCCCGGAGAGTACCGCACCGGCGCTGCGATGCGGCTTGGCCTGAAGGAACACAACCCCCCCCCACACCCCTCGAGCAGTCAAAAATAACTACAAAAAGAGGAAGCCCTTGTTCCGGCATTGAGCCCCCACCCGAACCCTGCTCGTCCCTCCTGGCCATTCGGGGGGTAAATAGCACGGAACGAGAGAATCGCGTCCGTTAGAAAAGACCTTTAAAGTCATCAGATTAAAACATTATCTAACTCTACAAAGTCTGGTGCTAAACCGTGTCCCTCTGCACAACATCTCTGCATCAGTGGAGGTTTGGGCAGAAAAGCAAACGTGCACTCCAAAAATAACCTACAAGCCTCCCGTCGTTTTCCTTTTTAAATTCACTATGCACCTGCTGAGACTGCTGGTAGCTTGCGCTGCCCAACAGGCCCGGTGGGGTCCAGCTGGGCGTCCCTGTGCAGGTGGCACTGCCTTGCAGACATGCACAGCCACACCCTCACCCTCCACAGATAAACTTAGGGATGTCAGCATACGGATGAGACTGGCGGAGCTTGGGTTAAAGACCCTTGAATATCATAAAATAATGGACTTCTTTTGGTTGGAAAATTCTTGTGATAATCAAGTCCAAACATTATCTAACTCTACTAAACCTGCTGCTAACCCATGTCCCTCTGCACTGTCACCTGCTCATCTCCTTGCAGGTAGGGAACACAATATTCATGTATCCTCAGTTTCAGCTTCCCATCTCATCTGCTGTATGCTGATGTCTCCAGATAAGTTCCTCCAACTCCATCAGCACCCTTGGTGTGCTTTTAGAGTACAAGTTGGACTAAAATAGTGGTCCCTGTGTCCCTGAGCTTGCAGACTAAAATCAGGAGGAGAACAGCTTTTGTGTTGGGAAAGTCAGCCACAAGTGAGCAGACTGGCACAGGTCAGCGTGCTCTTGACTTCATGTTATTAAACCCAAGTACTGAGGAGAAAAAGAAAAATCCAAAAAGCCTCAAGCTGTGGGTTGTCAACAGCTTAATGTTCCTGCTTTTATTTCGATTATTGCACTCTTCAGAGTTGTGTTCCACTTTTTCCTCACAGTTAGGAATTATCTTTTTTTCTTAATGAGGGCTGAGTTTCTTGCATTGTCCCCCGGTTGAGGGATTTAAGCAAAGCACTGAACATCATACTGCTCACACTAAAACTGCAAGATGGTGCTAAGTTATTATCTATCACTATCATACCCTGAGGCCAAACAGATCAAGGTCCCATCATTCTTTTTACTGTCTATATAGACAAGATGAAGGGGAAGAGAAACAGTCCTAGCATTGCTTTTGTGATGGAGAAGCTCGGAGAGCTGCAGTTTTCAAGACTTCTTTGCATTAGCTTTCCATGGCCACCAAACCAGCTGGTGGAGTGGTGTTTGGGCAAAGCTGACTTCATTTGGACTCCTGCTCCAAAAAATCTGCCTCTAAAGGTGTGTGTTAGCTTCCTAAATCTCCTCCTGAATTTCGACAGACAGAGACCCAGAGGTAAGTGGAGGGAGATGGATGGAGACATCTCCAGCATAGCCAAAGATGACATTGTGTGGCTGGATGATGTGTAGGGTGAAGTGCTTCTCACAGCTGCAAAGCTTGGGCTCTGAGCCATGGGACTGCTCCCTCCCATCATATCAGAGTATAAATGCTGCCTCAGTATAGATACCATCTCCCATACCTCTGACCTGCCAGACATTTCCTGTAGGATTGTGTCACCTCCAGCACAAATGTCTTCTGGTGGTACCTTCACCACATGCTCCATTAAAGGATTCAGGTGTTATTGCTCATCCATCCAAGCAATGTCTTTGATATAGAGATATGGAGGAACCAAGGTGTGATACAACCAACACTGGTGTACATCAACCTCCTTGGCCTAAAATAACTAGGAAATAAATAAAGGAAATCTGGAGCCTAATTTTGATGTGCCTATTATGTTTACACCCATGAGAGGAAAAATATTTTTCCTGTCTTAAAAGTGGAATTGTTACAAAGAGACAGTTGCCAGAAAAAATAATTTTCAAGGGAAAAAAATGTCAATATCCACTTTTCTGCAACTCCACACTATTTTGGATTAGAAGCTTGAGTGGCTTAATGGCTTATCCCGTCTGACTGTTTCATATCTGGTGGGTTGAAGCTTTCGGGAGTTGTTTACAGCTGCCCCAAATGCAAAGTTTCCAAAGTGCATGGATGGGCTCTAGAAATCTGAAAGTGTCAGATTAGTCTGGAAGTCTGAGTGCTCCACCCTTAACACTGGCAGCTTCCTCATGTTGGTGCCAGAGCTAGTGAGGTGCGCAGGGTGAAGATGAAGATTATGAAACGTTATTCTAACACTTAGGATTGGGTTAGGCTGGCCATGGGGATTCAAATGAGGTTGACTATTGCCCTCCATGGTTTCTGTCTGGAAACACCTACCCTGGGAGCTCAGCTGCCATCCAGATTCACAAAAACAAATCTGCATTCAGTGCTGATTCAAGAGTGCTGACCACACAAGGTGTCATGCAGAACTTAAGTTTCAGCAATGCTTTAAAACCAGCAATAAGAGTTTCAGGAAATGCAGTAAAAGCCCTACTGGGAATCCTATGAGTCTGAAATGCTCACCAGAGACTTCTTCAGGTTTTCTATAGCTCAGTTCTACATAGAATTGTTTAGGCTGGAAAACACTTTCAAGATCATTAAGTTCAACCATCATCTAACTTGACCAAGTCTGGTGCTAAACCATGTACCTCATCACCTCACCTCTGCCTTATTTAAACACCTCTAGGGATAAGGATTCAACCATGTCCTTGGGGAGCCCATTCCAGTGTTTGAGAACCCTTTCAGTCTAGAGGTTTCTTCTAATATCTAGTCTAAACCTGTCTGGTGCAACTTAAGGCCATTTTGTCTCCACCTATCTGTTACTGGGAAGAAGGGAGCAACACCCACCTGGCTCAAACCTCATTTCAGGTAGCTGTAGAGAGCAAGAAGGTCTCTCCTCAGCTTCCTCTTTTCCACACTGAAGTTCCTTCCACTCCCCAGTTCCCTCATCTGCTCCTCAACAGACCTGTTCTCCAGACCTTTCACCAGCTTTGTTGCCCTTTGCAGGACCCACTCCTCAATATATTTCTTGTAGTGAGGAGGTTAAACAATCTGCAATTAATCCTTCTTCTCCTCATGTCCAGGTCTCATGGGGACTACCTGAAAATTCCTCCTGGCACATTACTGTCTACAAATAAATACTGAAGCTTGGGGTCACTTGCACAGTCTGAGTAAACAATGGAAGACTACACAAAATCTCCCTGGCCTTGAGGAGCTTGTAAGCCCTGCTTCTAGCTGCTTCTAGCAGTTGTGGTTGAGAACAGTAAACAAAAATACATAGTCTGTTTTAAAAGGAAATAACTTTTATGTAACCATTTTGAAGTAATTCAATTAATTCTCACATAAAAGCAAGAACTTGAAGTGAAAGCTGTAAATACCTTCCAGGAGAAAGGATCTGGGAGGGCATAATGTGTTTTCAAGAGACAGGGAATACAACCTCAGTCCCTCTGTGCACATATATTTTCCTTTTTTTTCTCTGAGGTGCCCATCTTGTTCAGTAAATGGGTAGTTACTGAACATTACTTTTTATTCCACTTATTTAGCACATCTCCTAAGGCTATATAGAAGATATAGCAGCAAAATGATGCTTTTTTTTTTTTTTTTTTTGCCAGATATATGTTAACATAACTTTCATTTTACCCAAGACCCTTTGCTTGAATAATGCAAGCAAGTTCATTCAGGATTTACAAAGGGCTGTCTAATCAAGCTGGGCACCTCACCATTATCATTCCTGTTACTTAAGCAAATACTTTCCCCTCCCTGTCACAGTATTAATTTATTGCAAGAAACATTTGGCTTTTATTGCTGCAAGGAGTCATTTTGAGTAGTTTGTGCTACTGATGAATAGCTAAGCCTCAACTAAGCTCTTAGCAGCTGCTAGGAAATGAGATGCTGTAGTGCTGACAAGTCAACATAAGGTATAGTAAGTGGCAATGAGAGTTGACAGTGTAATACAGAGAAAACATCAATTACTAAAACAAACAAAAATCTCAAAGTAGGCCTGTGTGCTTGAAAGCTTTTTTTTTTTTTTTTGCCAGCTGCATGAATTAATGCATTAGAGGATCTCATCTTTCTGGCTGCAGTTTTGCTCTACTTGAAAACAAAGCAACATGCAAATAATGTAAAACTGGGTTCTACTACATATTCTATAATCTAGAAATAATCAGGTGGTGCCCTTGCAGGTGGTATCAAGAGTGAATAATTGACCTGCCTAGGACTACTAGCTGGTCCTGACCAGTCCTAACATAAAAAAGATTTCATCAGGTGCCAGGAGATAAACAAAAAATGGCCAAGGAATGTTTATGAGCAGCCTAAGTCTACCTGGCAAGTCAGGCCTGCAGATCGGGTTAGTCTGTACCACCATGTTACACCTGCACTCAGCCACAGCCAGATAGGAAGCTGCTTGGATGGATGCCCTGGTAAAGCCCGAGCAAACCCTGTGAGCAAACTGTTGCATTCAGGCAGTGTCAGCTCATAATAAACCAATAGCAAGCCCTAATCAGAATTAAAATGTTACAAGAAATATTAAAGAGTAGCTATTGCATTATCTTTCATGTCTATAAAGTAACCCAAGTCTCAACATGCTCCTGTTCCATTGTGCTACAATACTCAGGGATGTCAGCTTGATTGTGTGCTTACAAAACCACCTGTCTGCTCTGAAACCACCCAGTTCTAAGCTCTTCTGCGTATGAGTTTACAGCTTCTCATGCTAGTTACGACAGATAAGCCACAGCCAGGAGCAAATGGCAGAGTGCACCATGGGGGCCAGGCAGCAGCTCCAAGGTACAGCCCTTGTGGGTAGCTCAGAGAGAAATCTGCCCCTCCCTGTTGTTGGTGCTATGGCTTAGATTGATGAAAGTTACCCTGTGGTTGTAAGTGGGGTAGTTGTGTCTTTATCTTCACAGGATTTCCTTGTCAGCCTCTCTCAATATTATCTTCACAGCCATAAGAAGCAGAAAGCAAGGAGTGGAAAATGTCTGTGGCTTCAGACCACAAGTCTCATGCATAAAATGGAATCCATCAGCAAGACCTCCCTCATTACTACCTTTTCCATATAAATCACAGAATCTGAATTTCCCATCTTTGCATAGACTAGTAGCAGTTCTAAGCATATCCCAGATGGTATTCATTCATAGTCAAAAGACATGAGGGTTCTCCTACATTATCTGCCAGTGCATTTGCAGACCTGGAGAGTGCTTCATCCCTACACACTGGGAAGACCACAACAGCAACAGTGTGCTTCCTTCTCTACAGCCTTGGGTTGGATAACATCAGTAACTCTAAGAGAAAATAAACTGCCTTTCATTGCTGAGAGGACAACAAAACCTATCTGTCTTTTTTTTAATGGAAGGAGATGAGACAGTGAAACTAAAAGCAAATGGTTCAAACGTGAGCACATTGGTTTGGAGCTGGATGTCTACACTAAGTCTGCATGCTGAGGTCACACTAAAGGTCTGTGATAGAGGTTGGAGTAGGATCTGACTTTTGTGTGATTGATGTCAATCCATATGTTTCACACTCCTATGTGGTACTTTATCATTAAATTAGGTCCAAAATGGAAGAGGTGGTTGAAATAATGGGGTCTGTGCAGCCATGTTTTAAAGACTAATTTTATATTGCAGTCCAAAAGAGCTACAGAAGCAGAAAACACTGCTTCAAGTGATCAGTGCTGTTATCATGGGTGTCTATAGATAGGTACACGTGTATTTTGGGTGGTGATAACAACAAATGCGTGTGCTTTAACCTTAACTTTCTGTGCTTTCTTATACTCTGAATTTCTTGAAAGCCTCATGCTGCATATTTGTTATGGTAGGCCTGAAGAGGCCAAAATAGGCTTATATATGTGCTGGCCTGCCCAGACATGTTTTACTGCTCTCCCTCTCTGTTTTGGGAGAAGCAAACATGGGATAGAGGAGCCATTGAGTTTAAGGACCCTGGGTTGCCCAGACTTGTTAGGCTCCCGTTTACATCCTTTGTTTGGCTCCTGTTTACATTCTGTGCTAAACAAGGTACATACACTTGGCTTGTGCCTGCCTCATGCAAGGCCTATATTTTTCTCACATTTGGGTCAAGTAAGCCTATGGTTTCACCTAATAAGGTCAAGCTTGGCTAGCTGCCACTCTGTTTGGCTATTCTATGTCCAAAGTCCTATTAGTCCTGGGCTACATTGGTAAAAAGAGATGAGCAGGTAACACAAAGTGCTCTACCCTTGTATTTGTGTTTGCTTACTGCTGCTGCCTACTGTCATTGCTCTCTGCCTCTGGCAGTGATTCTGCCGTTGCTTTCTGCAGCATTATGCTTTCCTAAGCAATAAGCTAGCTCTGCCACAAAGTAACAAACCCTAATACTCTGGGTTTGTCTGTCTGGAAACTGCCTCGAGTTTACCAGGAACAAGCACCAAATATGTCCACCCGATCAGCCTGCATAGCTAGCGTGACATTGTACCAAGACTGCACATCTGCCAAGACATCCTGCATACACCTGCCAAGATGAGGAGCCCTGGAAGGGACACACAGATTGTCCACAGAAGCCAGGATAAGGTCAGAGCATCCTGTGAAGTCTGAGAAGAATCAGAAGCCTCTGCAGCTAAGAAGACACCATTTGAACACTCTGCAAATGTTTGGGTACTGTTTGAAGCTGTAGCTAATCCTGGGGAATCAGGAGACTAATATTTGTGAATAAATACTTAAAGCCTCTTGTAATTCACCAATTGCCTTCTGCCTTAAAGCAGAAAGAAGCCCATTTAGTGGGCAAGCAGTATATTGATCACAAGAACTTTCTCTTCCAGTTCAATTAATGTTTATATTTTTGGTAGATATTTATTAAATGTTCTAGATCCTATGCTATCACCTGTATAATCATAGAGTCATAGAATCCACCAGGTTGGAAGAGACTTCCACCAACCTGAACTTCTTTTATGATCAGGTTACCTGCCTGGTGAATGTGGGGCAGGCTGTGGATGTAGTCTACCTGAACTTCAGCAAAGCCTTTGGCATCGTCTGCCACAACAAGCTCCTGGCCAAGCTGGCAGCTCCTGGCTTAGACAGATTCACTCTGATATGGGTCAAGAACTGGCTGGATGGCAGATCCCAGAGAGTGGTGGTGAATGGTGCCACATCCAGTTGGCAGCTGTCACTAGTGGAGTGCCCCAAGGATCAGTGCTGGGCCCAGTTCTGTTCAGTATCTTTACTGATGATCTGGACAAGGGGATTGAGTCCAGCATCAGTAAGTTTGCAGATGACACCAAGCTAGGAGCAGGTGTTGATCTGTTGGAAGGTAGGAGAGCCCTGCAGAGGGATCTGGACAGGCTGGATGGGTGGACAGAGGCAAATGGGATGAGATTGAACAAGGCCAAGTGCAGGGTTCTGCACTTTGGCCACAACAACCCCAAGCGGTGCTACAGGCTGGGGACAGAGTGGCTAGAAAGCAGCCAGGAGGAAAGGGACCTGGGGGTACTGGCAGTTAGTAGGCTGAAGATGAGCCAGCAGTGTGCCCAGGTGGCCAAGAGAGCCAATGGCATCCTGGCCTGGATCACGAGCAGTGTGGCCAGTAGGATGAGGGAGGATATTCTTCCCCTGGGCTCAGCACTGGTCAGGACACATCCTGAGCATTGCGTCCAGTTCTGGGCTCCTTAATTCAAGAGAGATGTTGAGGTGCTGGAAGGTGTCCAGAGAAGGGCAACAAGACTGGTGAGGGGCCTGGAACACAAACCCTCTGAGTAGAGGCTGAGGAAGCTGGGGTTGTTTAGCCGAGAGAAGAGGAGGCTCAGGGCTGACCTCATTGCTGTCTACAACTACCTGAAGAGAGACTGTAGCCAGGTAGGGGTTGGTCTCTTCTCCCAGGCAACCAGCAACAGAACAAGGGGACACAGTCTCAAGTTGTGCCAGGGGAGGTCTAGGCTGGATGTTAGGAGGAAGCTGTTGGCGGAGAGAGTGATTGGCATTGGAATGGGCTGCCCAGGGAGGTGGTGGAGTCACTGTCCCTGGAGGTGTTCAAGCAAAGCCTGGATGAGGCACTTGGTGCCATGGTCTGGTTGATTGGACAGGGCTGGATGATAGGTTGGAGTGGATGATCTTGGAGGTCTCTTCCAATCTGGTTGATTCTGTGATTCTATGAACAGTGCTATTGCCAAGTGCCTCAGAAGGTTGATCCCATTTGTCACAGCTTGCAGCACATAAAGACCAGGATTCTGCCATAGGGTTCTGTGCTGCATCTTGAAGTGGCCCTGGAAAAGTCCTGCTGACCTCCGCAGGGATGAAATGTGGTGGCACATTTGCTGTCTGAAGCAATAAAGCCAGGAATGGGGTTTGGAAATCCTGTTCAGCCATGTCACTGCCCATTCAAAGATGAAAGCCATCACTTGGGCTCCTCCAGCAAGAAGGCAATAACAGGATTCAGTCTTCTTAATTATTGCTTAACTATTACATTCAGGATTACTATTGCTTCCCACACTGTTATTAAATCAAATGTGAATGTGCTACATGAATCCTGCACAGAGGTCACTGAAAGGAAGGACAGGACTCAGTCATCAGTTATGCTGCATAATCTCCCTGCTGCTGATGAGATCACACAGGTATGCACAAAGGCTCACTGATTAGAAAGGGGGAAAAGAAGGTCTTACTCTTCCATGTAATAATGTGACATTTAACTGTACAAATAATGATTAAATTCTATTTTAAGGATTTACCAAAAGGAAGAAAAAAATCCAAGCACAAAAAGACACCAAAACCAACTAACCAACCAACCCCAACCAACAAACAAAAAAAACTCCAGCAAAGCAATTCCTAGTCTGATTATCCAAAACCCAAAATGGGAAACGATTGCTCAGCTTTTCTCTTGTTCTTTCACTTCATCATTCCGACTAATCCTGCAGTCAGTGATGAAGGGGGTACAAAAGCTGAGTAAGTCTTTGTAGTCACCTCCTCTAAAATCTTTAGCTTCACAAAGCAAAGTCCCTTGCTCTGTGCCATCTGGAATCTGTGCAAAAATAGTCTGAGAAAGAACTTTCCAATTTAGAGTTGCAGGCACTTTAGAGTACAAGGAAAAGAAGTTGTGCAGAGAGGTAGTTGCACAGAGAAGCTGTTTTTAAAGGGCTGTCTTTAATTTTTAAACACATTTTGAAGATCTTCTGGACCATGCAGGTACATCTTTGGCCTCAGAAGTGCTTTTTGTTGGCATAAAAAAAAGTGCTCTGTGTTAGCATAAGACTGAATAACTGAAGAAATAAGAACGAATTAAGATGGTAATTGAGCTGCTGGGATTTCTGTAGGGAGCCAGTAGGGCCAAGGGGAAGCTTTTGTACCCAAATGAATATTCAATCTGCTGGTACTGCTTCAGAGGCATGAGGAAGTCTGTGGGCAGGCTTTGCCACTGCAGCTCAAGCCCAGGAGCACCCCAACCCACAGGCAGTTTTGGCAGTGTAGCTGGAGCTATGTTGTGTCATAGCTGAGGACTCTGACATTAGTCACTTCAGCCTCAAGTTATTTTCAGGAGGGACTGATGTCTGGTACTGCTGTTTGAGATGCCCTCCAGTATTCCTCCTGGCCTCCAGCAGCTGTTCACCTAAACCCCATGTCCTGTCTTCCAGCTTCAGGAATGTGCTGGATATTTACTGTGGGTCACCCTGCTCTGACAGTGGGGTTTGACAAGATTATCTTCAAAGGTCCCTTCCAAGCCCTACCATTCTGTGATATCCTAGCCCAACTACCCGTAGAAGTAGACACCTTCAGTCGGGTAGGTGGCCTTGCCTGTGTCACAAGCTGAGTTCCAACAGAGAAGCTACAGAAATGACTCTTCCTGAGGCTGCCAATTGTTTGGAGGACGAAGGCTATTTGAGGAGTGTTCCAAAATAACAGGTCACCCTGCTCTCAATGCTCCCACTGATTACCACACTAGCAGGCAGTGGATGACTGCGTGGAAGGACTGAGACAGCCTGATTGCCACAGAAGGGGAGTTTCTGCTCCTTGCTCTCCTGTTGGTCATGCAATCCCCTTGCTTCCCCACCCCTGGCACTACCCCGACCCCTTCATCAGCCAATTCAGCTCACCGGTGGGTGGGTAAGCCATGTAAAAGGGAAGAAGGAAAATGAATAGCTTGTGTGGCGAATTGTATGAGCTCCCTGAGGACTCAGGTCTGGCTCACGGAGTGTGATGAGCTGGATTTGAGGTGGCCCCTTGCACTGTCTCTCAAAGGTGCCAAGCAAGTCAGTGGGCTGCAGTGGACAATTCCTGCAACAGTGTGCTTGGCCCAGGGGCTACTGGATGGGCAGGAGAAGAAAGACAACCTGCTAAGTATGGCAAGGGTGCTAAAATGTGACTTCTTAATTCTCTTGGAGTTTTCTACATCCCTGAGCAGACAGGTTATTTTCCAGTCCCAGCTGTCTGTTTGGGTTTATCTTGTCTCATTGCCTCAGTAGTCACCTGCCTACCAATGTGTGTGCTGGTAAATGTGTACCGCTACAGCCAGGTGTTGTCAGACGATAGGGCTGCAGCAGTGCAAGTTTACAGCAGGAACAGCTTCTCACCCACAGGAGCAAGGTGCTTGAAACAGATTAGCCCTAGGCCAGCTATTCTAACAGGAAAGAGGTGAGTTCTTGTTTGTTTGTCTTGCTTGATTGGCACTCAGTGTGGGGCAGGGCTCCACTTGAAGTGCTTCAGGTTGGGAAATTAGTGCGTATTAGGTGCTAGGAGTTAAGCCATAATTTGTCACAAGGACTTAAGGTAGGATGTGAATACACCCAGTTATGTATTATGGAATAAGAAAAAAATATAAAATCTGGAGATAGGATTTCTTCTTTCAATATTTTTAAAGGTGCAGATCCAGAGATGAGAATTGTCTTTCCATAAGAAGATAAAGAAACATTTAACTGTCCTTTATACCATGCTTTGTTTCCTGGTTCTGTCTCTTCCACCTAGTAACAAGTGACATGGTAAGAGAAAGAGGCCTTGGGTTGTACCAGAGGAGGTTTAGGTTGGGTATTAGAAGAAAATCCTTCACTGAAACAGTTCTTGAACGCTAGAGCAGGTGCCTCAGAGAGTTGAGTGAATCCCCATCCCTAGAGAGTGTTTAAAAAAGGCGCAGAGATGTGGTGCTGAGGGACATGATTTAGCAGCAGACTTAGTAGAGTAAGGTAATGGTTGGACTTAATGATCTTAAAGGTTTTTCCCAACCAAAATGATTTTGTGATTCTATGATTCCTCTCTCTCTTTCCCAGGACAATCCAAAAGGTTTCTGGCATGCTGGTAGAATTATAGAACAAATATGCAGAAGTCAGATATTACCACCATGAGAACCTGACCACAAGAAGACTCTTTGCATTTCCACCCAGGGCTTCTCACAAGCTTCCGTAGGCAGGACAGTGAATCAATGTAGCTCTTATCTGAGCACCTCATCTCTTCAAATCGACATCCAGAAGACAGGAAATGTCATCACTTCATTCATATGTGTGTAGCTGTCACCAGAAACCCATGGTTTGGGCTCCAAAGGTCAGAGTGCCTATTCTTAATTGTAGGATTCAAGAGAACAGTTGTTGGGTATCAGCCAGGCCCCAGAAGGGGACATGCACCCACACAATTTATGGTTACACCTCCAAACTGTCAACTACAAGACTTCTATTCATTGAACCTACATGGACCAATAGCAGAGTTTCCAAGATGCTTCTGACAAGACTTTGAAGAGCCAAACTAACAATTCTTCCATCACAGCAGATACAGCAAGACTAAATTCATTACTGAGTGTTGAAAGCTTGGAGAACCTTAGAAGGAAAGTGTTTTTGTATGCACAAAGCATAGTTATTACACTGATTATCTGCTACTTATGTTGTCCTCAGAACTAAAATGTGCCATATTCATACTGTTAGTTCTAGAAATACTTGCCTGTGATTTGTGATCATCGGTGAAGAAAGGTCTAGATGCAGTAGCTCTGTAGCTAGGTGTTAATTACTGTCATGTTGTATAATAGGGGGATTGCACTTGCCATGCTCCTCTGCTGAGACAAACTGAGAAAACTCAAGTGTGCTTTTAATTGTGCCTCAGAGGGAGAGCCCTGAGTGGAGAGAGCACAGAGCTAAACTGAGCACTGGGAGGCATGAGAGGAAGAAGGACTCCCTGAGGTCTCCCTCAGACAAGGAGGGTGCATCTTCCTGATTTGTACCTCCCTGAAGGCTATATATCAGTTTCTCTGCACTTGCCTGTTTCAGAAGGATGAGGAACAGCTGATGCAACTGGGGATATTTAGTCAGGAGAAAAGGAGGCTGAGGGACAACCTTTCTCTCTACAACTCCCTGAAAGAAGGTTGGAGTGAGGTGGGGATTGGTCTCTTCTCCGTAGGAACAAGTGACAGAACAAGAGGAAACAGCCTCAAGTTGCACCAGAGGAGGTTTAGATCGGATATGAGAAGCAACTTCTTGACTGAAAAGTTTCTCAAAGACTGGAATGGGCTCCCCAGAGACGAGGGTGAATCCCCATCCCTGAAGTTGTTGAAAAGGCACAGAGAGATGTGGTGCTGAGGGATGTGGTTTAGCACGAGACCTGGCAGAGTGAGATGTCAAACTTGATCTTATAGGGCTTTTCCAAACAAAATAATTCTATGATTCTATGCTTTTCCTCTGCTTTGGCCCCTTTGAAACACTGCACAGACTAATGGAAGGGAAAGGTGGCAGAGCCACCCCAGCTTAGAGAGAAAAGCTCTCTGTACCCCTTCTCAGACCCACATCTCACAAGTGGACTGGGCACAATAGCTATGAAAAACTGTCACTGTTGCAAGTTAGAACTGATGGGTTTTCAGTTTCCTGCAATCCTCACTGGTCATCAGGTAGCCCCCAGATTAGTTCAAGGTTCTTGCAAATAGAGAATGAGGCCCAAATTCGGATGTCAGTGATAAATCCTGACCTCATATGTTACTTCTGCCCTATCAGTGAGCAGAAATAGTCACCCTCAGTTGTTGCCTCAGGAAGGCTGCCTGATGCACATATCCAAACTGAGATCAAATGCAACACTACCGAAACATGACCTTTTGGCTGTGCTATCTTCCTTTCACATGCCCTGACCAGGCAATCATGCTCTGGTGCCAAAAGCAGATGCTGCACCTCGTTTGAAAGTTGCAGGGACTAGTGTTTTTAAAGGAGAAGCCCAGCTCCAAAAGGATGCAGCTGGGGGCAGCAGGAGTCAGCCCTGCTGACTGCTGAGACTTCTCGCGTCAGCATGCCCCTGCTGCTGTGCCACTGCCCCAGCTCCCGGCTTCTGCTGGGTGGCTGTGCCCTCTGCTGGAGCCTGTCTTTTGGACAACGCTGTGTGAGGGCCAGCTCCAAAACCAGGCTTAGACAAAGGTGCCAGTCAGTGCTAAATTCCAACTAAACCGTTCACATCCGTCTTCCTCTCCCTCCAGCATCTGCGGTGCTTCTGCCGGCTGCTGCTTCAGGGAGGGGACGAGTAGTGGCCTTGCCAAGAAGGTTTTAAGTCCCTGTCTCCCTGTCGTTGCAATGGTGTCACTGATGGATGTGAGATGGTCACTGGATAAACCCCCCACCAGTCCCTGGGGCAGGTACCTGATCCCCAGCCTTGCCTCCAGGTAAGTCTTAGGCATAGAGTTCAGAAAAAACTTCTTTATTCTCTTTCTGCTCCAGTGGGATTTAACTAACTCCTGCAGTCCATACAGCAATTTCCAGCCTGGTAACAGGCTTTCTTAGCCCTGTCCACTCCACCTCTCTCCTATGCTGAGCACAAGGAAGGCAAACTCCACTGCTGGATTGGGAAACCCTAACAGTGTGTCCTGCTGCCCAGCTAGCTTATGGTGTTGCTCCATTCTTGGTTTGGCAAGAGAAACAAAATACTGCACCAAGAGCTAATTTGGAGTTTGGCTTTGTAAAGTGTGGAATTTTGCCAGTCTGGATGTTTCTGGACTTTCTCTGGATGTTTGAGCTGGGATAAGTTCAGGCTGGACATGAGGAGGAAGTTGTTCACCATGAGAGTGGTGAGGAACTGGAATAGGTTGCCCAGGGAGGTGGTTGAGGCCCCGTCCCTGGAGGTGTTTAAGGCCAGGCTGGATGAGGCTGTGGCCAGCCTGATCTAGGGTAGGGTGTCCCTGTCCATGGCAGGGGGCTTGAAACTAGATGATCCTTGTGGTTCCTTCCAACCCTGACTGATTCTATGATTCTAAGTTCATTACCCAGTACTATTGTAAGCACTGTCCTGTGAAGTGTAGTGGTAGGTGCTTGCAAAGCTCTCTCCTTCTGCTCAAGCAAACACAGGTCCCACAGAGTTAAGCTGAGCAGATACAGCAGATATGATGTTCTGACTTCACAACTCAATATTTATAAACACTGTGGGGGGGGATGAACTTAGAGTAATGGATTCTGCTGAAGGATGCCTGCACTTGAAAATGGTTAGGGAGGAAGGAAGAGGAGCACAAGATGGACAAAAGGACTTATTGAATCTTATTTCTTAATAAAGGAGATACTTTGGTAAAAGCCCAAATTACTGGGGTAGGGTTTTACTGTGAGTCAACCACTTCAGCTGTGTGAAAGTCAGTGGAGGAAGGGCAATTAAATCGGCAAGTCTGAGTTTGCTGTGAGCTCCATCTCAGCTTTCTCCCTCTGCTGACAACAATGTAGGGAGATGATTTATTTTCACTTTCACATCAGTGCAAATATTCCAGATCATGTTTGCTTTAAATGTTTTCTTGAAGACCTCCCAGAGACCAAAATGAATAATAAAACATGTGCTACTGACTTGTTATCTCTGGGATGCCTTTACTGACACATCTGGTCTGCATCTTGGAGATAATTTCTGCTCTCACATACAAGAAGAGGTATGGAATCACCTTGACTTTTATTCAGAATAGCTAAGCATTATCAAGAGGAGACTCCTTCAGTAGAGATGTTGTGCTCCATGGAAATTAATGTTCATGCATACACACAATTGCTAGGATCTACAAAGAGTAATGGAAGAGATTTTGATCCAATTACAGAGCAGTATTGGAAAATTCTACCATATCAGTAACATTCTGATATCTAAAAATGAAAGCTTCCAGCCTGACTTGCCATGGACAGTCCAAAGTATCCCCTGAAACCAGTGCTCTATGTACTGTGGTTGGTGCCTAGTTAAACAGACCTTGTAGCCTATCAGGTACATTGCTTATGTAAGTCACAGTTTCACTCAGATAAATAGGAAACACAGACATATTTTTCTATGTTTGCTCTTCAGTCCTCTGATAATAGACTGCTTTTAGGATTATTTCCAGGTGGGTTTCTTCTATAGACTTTCCAGGTTCATTTCATTTCTTGATTTAGTGACCTGAAACAAGTCACCTCTCAGTTCACACACTTGGTTTTGGAATAGTTGAGGGAATAAGCATGGCAAGCAGCACTGCACACTGCACAGAATACATTATTACTTAAAAAAAAACTTAATAAAATAAATTAGAAACAAACAAACAAATGAAGCCACAAATACCAAACAGAGCAGAAAGAAATCACATCTTTCTACCCATCTGCACACAAATGCCCCAGAACCTTTCAACCCCACTTGGCATTTTGTATTTCTACACCACAAATTTTTCTAAGCACATTGGCCTAAATGCGTCCTTGCTATAGCTCCAGTGACATTAATGACTGGCTCTCACAAGGGCTACATTTGACCTCCAAGGCCTGATGAACTTGTTGGGGTCAGCACTGCTTGGAGGAAATCCTCATAATTTCCTGTCTCAGGTCAGACTGGCTTTGAGACTGTATTTCTGATTTGTATCATCTGGTTGGACCCTCAGGAATGTCCCCATGCACTCCAGTGCATTTAGAATAAAGCCCTGAGTTTCCAAAAAAGGTTGTTGACTTTGCCTTTGGATCCTTACTCTTCTGTTGAGATGTCCAGAGTGACAACTTGGAAACCCTCCTTGAAATCAATGGCAAAACTCATCCCATCACAGAATCACAGAATTAACCAGGTTGGAAAAGGCCTTCGAGATCATCGAGTCCAACCTATCACCTAACACATACTAACTAACTTAGCCATGGCACTAAGTGCCTCCTTCAGTCTCCTTTTAAGCTCTTCCAGGGATGGTGACTCCACCACCAATTTGTGAAGCCAATTCCAATAGCAAATCACTCTTTCTGTAAAGAACTTCTTCCTAACATCCAGTCTAAACCTGTCCTCTCACAGCTTGAGACTCTGTTCTCTTGTTCTGTCACTGGGTGCCTGGGAGAAGAAACTAACCTCCATCTATATTTTCTCCACAGGGAAGTCTGAGCTCTGAACTAGAAGACAAAGAGCAGGGGAAAAAATAACTATTGACAATCTATGAAGAGGGGAGAGAAGTCAAATTGAAGGTTAAAAGGAAACATTCTTCTTCACTTATGGAAAAAAATGAATGTCTTTCCTATGCCTGTGATTTAAGTGACCATGCACCTTGCTTTTCCATGCACCTCATTAAAGGTGAACAATATTTACTATCAGTGTCAAACACCTCCTGGATAGTGTGTAAAATACAATGCAATGTGTAATGAAAGAGCATTTTGTGTCTTGCCAATTGCTTGTAATACTGAAATGAAGACCAGAGTCCATGTCAGTGCTATCCATACTGACATAGACATACCTTTTGTTTTTGGTGGATGACTGAAAGTGAGGACAGTTCTCCTCCTGCATTTGAAAGGCATTCTTCTGCCATTTCAGCCTAGAAGGTCAACACCTTTTTCTACCAGCACAAACCCTCTCTATTAAAAACTGCTTGGCAGCTCAAGCTGCAGGGAAGGCTGAGTCAAAATACAGTATGATGATGGAAATGTAGGTGTGAGACTTTTACAGCATATCTGTAGTCCCTGTCCTCCTGCTGGCCTTGCTCCAGCAGGGGTTTCTTCACACTATCAGATTGCCAGGTCTTGTAGTTGGGTCACAACAACCCCATGAAAGTTCCAGAGTTGAGACAGAGTGGATGGAAAGCTGCCAGTAGAGAAAGACTTGGGGGTTTTGGTTGACAGCTGGTTCAAGGTGAGTCAGTAGCATGTCCTGGTGGCCAAGAAGACCAGCATCATGCTGACCTGGATCAGGAATAGTGTGACCCACAGTACCAGGGAGACAATTATCTCCTTGTACTCAGCACTGGTGAGGCCACACCTTGTGTCCTATAATCAGTTTTGAGGTCTTTACTGCAGGAAGGACCTTTAGGTGGTAGAGCAAGTCCAGAAGAGGGCAACAAAGATAGTGAAAGGTCTAGAGATTAAGGCTCGTGAGGAGCAGCTGAGGGAACTGGAGTTATTTAGTCTGAATAGACTGAGAAGGCTGAGAGAAGACTTTGTTGCTCTCTACCACTCTCTGAAAGGAGGTTGGGCCCAGGTGGGGGTTGATACAACAAGAGGAAATTGCCTCAGGTTGCACCAGAGAAGGTTTAGGTTGGACATTAGAAGAAACTACTTCACTGAAAGGGTTCTCAAAGACTGGAATGGGCTCCGCAGGAATGTGGGTGAATTCTCATCCCTGGATGTGTTTAAAAGAGGCAGAGATGTGGTGCTGAGGGACATGGGTTAGCACCAGACTTGATAGACTCAATTATTTTAAAGGTTGTTTCCAACAAAAATGAGTCTATGATTCTATTTTATTTTATGATTCAGAGCCTGGCTGGCAAATGGTGACCTCATTTGGATGTTGAGGAACCAAAACCAACATCTGCTGGTTGATGTCTTATTTATTCAAATAATTCATAAATAGAAGTGGCACAAGGACCTTAATTATAAAGACACTTCAAGGGCAGATCTTGCTTGTAGATGACAAGCAACCCTCAACCCTTAGGTAAAAATATTTCATGGATCTCAGGTAAGATTTGTTGAGTTTGACCCAGCAACTGCTAACACTTTTTAAACCCA
This sequence comes from Pogoniulus pusillus, assembly GCF_015220805.1. Classification (NCBI taxonomy): domain Eukaryota; kingdom Metazoa; phylum Chordata; class Aves; order Piciformes; family Lybiidae; genus Pogoniulus; species Pogoniulus pusillus. The sequence goes on from NC_087272.1 coordinate 9,762,371, forward strand.
TCTGTCTTTACCAAAATCACATCTTCAGACACACAATATGTCATCTTTTTAACAGCTTTTCTTTTTTCCTAACATCTAAAAAGTATTTAAGATCAGAAATAATTTTCATTTAGAGAGCAAGAAACAAACAATAAAAAGGAGTGCAAATTTCTAAGAAGTAACATCCGAGCCAGGTGTAGACATGTGGGATCTATCGAGACTACAGCATGAGCAGAGCTGTACCATAAACTGTAATCATTAAACAACCAAAAAAAAAAGGAAAAGAACAAATCTGGATGGAATTCTGTTAGCAAATGAAACTAAGTGTCATAAAGGATTCAGTCTCAGGTGATTATGCATGAATTTGGTAGAATTAGGTTGTACTCTGTGCTCCCCTCTGCTTCCAGCAACATATTTTAGGATAATCTAAAAATTTCATCACAACACTGCTGAAACCTAAAGGTTCAAATTTTCAGCCTCAAAAGGTTTTTGTTTGTTTGTTTTCTTTTCAGCTTAAGAATAGAATCATAGAATCACCCAGGTTGGAAGAGACCTCCAAGATCACCTGGTCCAACCTAGCGCCCAGCCCTATCCAGTCACCTAGACCATGGCACTAAGTGCCTCATCCAGGCTTTGCTTCAACACCTCCAGGGACAGTGACTCCACCACCTCCCTGGGCAGCCCATTCCAATGCCAATCACTCTCTCTGCCAACAGCTTCCTCCTAACATCCAGCCTAGACTTCCCCCAGCACAACTTGAGACTGTGTCCCCTTGTTCTGTTGCTGGTTGCCTGGGAGAAGAGACCAACCCCCACCTGGCTACAGTCTCTCTTCAGATAGTTGTAGAATGCAGTAAGATCACCTTGGAGCTGCTTCTTCTCCAGGCTAAACAACCCCAGCTCCCTCAGCCTCTCTTGTGTTCCAGGCCTCCCACCAGCTTTGTCACCTTTCTCTGGACACATTCCAATATCTCAACACCTCTCTTGAATTGAGGAGCCCAGAACTGGACAAGATGTGGCCTGACCAGTGTTGAGTACAGAGAATGAATAACCTCCCCTGTCCTACTGGCCACGCTGTTCCTGATGCAGACCAGGATGCCATTGGCTCTCTTCACAGGGCTGTGTTCCATGTTTCCATGACTGTGCAAAAACCCAATTATTATTACAATTACTGGTTGAGGGGGTGAGACTCCCTTCAGGTAGTTGTAGACAGCAATGAGGTCCCCCCTGAGCCTCATTTTCTCCAGGCTAAACAACCCCAGCTCCCTCAGCCTCTCCTCATAAAATCAAAGGATTCATTTACCAGGAAACCAGGTAAATATTAATTTATGGTTCTATTATTTTATTAAAACCCCAAAAGCAAGCAACCAAAAAACCCACAAAACAAAACAAACCAACAACCAAAACAAAAGAAAACCAAACCCCAGAAAAACCCCAAAACAAAATGATAGCAACCAAAGAAGAGAAACTCAAACCAAACCAAACCAAAACCAAAACAACCATGTGCAGCAGCTCCAAGCTCACTGCTTTTGTTCTCGAGCTCTCTCTGGTCCTACATGCCTGTCCTGGGGTCCCCATGGTGCTACTGATGCCCTCCTTCTGCCTTTGCCATGGCCTGTGCCCATCTCAAGCTTGCCCCATATTACAATGAATGCTGAAAAGCACTAACCAGCTTTAACTGTAGGTTTCCTTCCTACTTCTTCTGCTGTTTCCTGTGAAAATAGATCATTTTACTCTTTCTCCCCATGTTAGAGTGCTGGGAATTGGTACTGCCAGCACCAGCATTGAAATGTCTCAGCTTCCCTGTACTTGAATGCACCTAATTAAACCCACATGCAGGTACAGCTCTGATTTGTGAGGTGTGCACTGAGGCATGCAGGCAATGATCCCAGCATCCTATTTGACAAGCAGAACAATAAGGTGCTCTCCTGTGCAGTTTGGCTGCTGACAACTTCCTCAGCTCTGCCAGAAAAACAGCAACCCAGATTTCACAGAGCAGGATTTTGCTACTGAAGGTGCCTGGCTTTTAACAGCTACATGAAAGCATCCAGGAAACGGCTGAGCTGTGGTACTAGGATAGAGGAAACTGCCTCAACTTGCACCAGGGAGGGTTTTGGAAGAGACTTCTTGACTGAAAGGGTTCTCAAAGACTTGAATGGGATCCTCAGAGAGGTGGTTGAACACTCATCTCTAGCAGTGTGCCAAAGAGGTAGAGATTTGGTGCTGAGGGACATGGTTTAGCACCAGATCTGATAGAGTTAGGTAATGGTTGAGTTTGATGATCTTAAAGGTCTTTTAAAGGTTCTTATATCTGCCTTCCAAAATCTGAAGGGAACCTACAGGAAGGCTGGAGAGGTACTTTCCATACAAGTGTCTAGCTACAGGACAAAGGGGAATGGTTTTAAGCTGAGGGAAAGTAGGTTTAGACTGGGTCTTAGAAAGAAATTCTTCAGTACAAGGGCAGTGAGACCCTGGAATAGGTTGCCCAGGGAGGATGTGGATGCCCCTTCTGTGAAGGTGTTTAAGGACAGGTGGGATGAGGCCTTGAGCAACCAGGTCTAGTTGGGAGGCATCCCTGCCCATGGTTGGGAGGTTGGAGTAGATGATCTCTTGGTTCCCTTCCATTCTGAACTATTCTATGGTTCTTTTCCAACCAAAATGATTCTACGATTCTACAACCATCCTGGCCTCCAGAGGGGGAATGCAGATCAGTTTCTGGCTACACCCCTTCTTTGCAGGTGCAAGTAAAACCAATCCTGGTGATCTCTGGGATCTGGATGTTCATCTCACCAGAGCTGGCCTGCCAATACTGGCTTATTGTGCCAAGAGGTAGCTGTCAAATATCGATGCATTCTTGTCACTAGCCAATGGGATTATATTTACATCAACAACCTATAATGGAAAGATTTTATCTTCTGCTCTCCCCTAAACAGACTCCAGAAACCTAAAGTTTCATGAGAAACTTCACTGATGTTGACAAGGCTCATTAATGACCAAGCTGAGGCCTTCAGGTCTTTGTTTTTTTGTTCCTTAATGGAAGCTGGTCACTGTTATAAGCCCTCCCTCCTCTTGGACTTGGCACTGTGCACTAACTGCTGTGCATGACTTTGCAAGGGATGATGAGTATGTTGCTGAAATGCTTATTTTGTTTATAATTTCATTAAGGTGTTCTGGGAACATTTCCAACCCATTCTCTGTATCTGTTATCTCTTCTCTCCCAGGTAATTTAGTTAGTTACAGCAATGCCACAAAGAAGAAAAGGATCAACCATTTGATCTTTGTTTCTTTTATCTGGCTCTGAAATGCACATTCTTTCTAAGCTACCTCTAAGCACAAAATAGCAGCAATTAAAATCCTTGGTAGAAGTCACAGTCTGAAATGTCCTCCTTCCCACCTTCTGTTCTATGGGAAGAGAGGAGAGCTATACACCAGCAGTAGATGATTTCAGTACAAACCACGCTGTGAAGTAGCACAGTACTCCTGCTATACACATGCAGGATCCACAAAACTTTGGTGACAGAATCACAGAACCATGGAGTGAGCTTAGATGGTCACCAGAGGTCCTTTCCAACCACTACCATTCTGTGGTTCTGTGAAAGCTGTAAGATGAGCAGTAAGGATCAATAAGGCCTATATGGATGATCTCATGCAAAAACTTCAATCTCCCTTCCTCACCTTTGTCTGCTTAGAATCTACTTTCTTTGAGGCAGGGAGGCATTGTTTTCTTAGGTGTTTTTGTATGACTTAGCATAGAATCATAGGATGTTAGGGGTTGGAAGGGGTCTCTAGAGATCAAGTCCAGCTCCCACCTGCCAAAGCAAAATCACCTAGGGCAAGGCACACATGAATACATTTGAGTGGGTTTTGAAAGTCTCCAGAGAAGGACTTCACAACCTCTCTGGGCAGCCTTCTCCAGTGCTCCACCACCCTCACTATAGAGAAGTTTTATTTCATGCCGAGGTAGAACTTCCTGTGTTCCAGCTTATACCTGGTCCTTCCTTGTCCTGTTACTGGACACCACTGAAAAGAGTCTGGCCACTTCATCTTGACACCCACCCATCAGACATTTATAGACATTAATAAGATCCCCTCTCAGCCTTCTCTTCTCCAGACTAAACTGCCCCAGTTCTCTCACTCTTTCTTCCTACCAAAGATGTGCAAGTCCCTTATGTACAGTAGGACTGTCATACTGAAATAGAAGGATAAATAAATAACAGTAATAATGGCACAAAGCTGTCCTGGAAAATAAAAAAAAATCAACCTCCTCTGAATCTGCCTTCTCCTGAATAAATACAATTACTTCCTGCAGAGCTGAATTTGGCCTATTTTGGAAGATACTGAAACAGGAAAATAACCTAATTTCTTGAGGTATGAGCAATCCATTGGGAAAGTTTGCAGTCATTACCTTTTAAAAATTAGGCTATGAGGTTTTTCTCTTTGACATTTCCTAATGAAAGCCCATAATCAGTAATTTTAGCTGTCTCTGGTATGATTAGAACCACTGGGGAGAGGGCAGAACAGAAAAAAACCTCTTTTTCACTACAAATTGCTGAATTAACTGAACCTGAAATGCTTTGCAAATGTGCGCCCATGCCTGTGAAATTTAGGAAGAAAGCAAGCAAGATCTTTTCGGCAGGTTTCCTGCCTGTCCCACTTTCCAGTCACTTGGCAGCTCTCTTCCCTTGGGAAAAGATGCCAGAGAACTAGTCTGCTTGGCATGCAGACCCCCGGGAGGCAAAAATTCTGGGTACTTCCAGGACTGAAGGCTCTAGCAGAGCCTGCTGTGCAGATGACATTAGTCAAGTGCAAGGATGGCTTCAGCGCTGACAAGGGGAACTCAAAATGATTTGGTTTTCTACTCAAATTAGAGCAAAACCAAGCCATGAAATCTCCAAAGCCTCAGAGGCACAGAATTACTTTTCTCTGCATAGATTTCCAGTTTTGGACAAGTCCCTAATTACATTAAGAAGAGATTTCTGAATGATGGTCAAAAAGGCAATTAGAAATACTCCCCAGCAGTACAAGCTTGGCTTTCACCATGCTGTCTGCAACTACCTGAAGGGAGGTTGTAGCCGGGTGGAGATTGGTCTCTTCTCCCAGGCAACCAGCAACAGAACAAGGGGACACAGTCCCAAGTTGTGCCAGGGGAGGTCTAGGCTGGATGTTAGGAGGAAGTTGTTGGCAGAGAGAGTGATTGGCATTGGAATGGGCTGCCCAGGGAGGTGGTGGAGTCACTGTTCCTGCAGGTGTTGAAGCAAAGCCTGGATGAGGCACTTAGTGCCATGATCTAGTTGACTGGCTAGGGCTGGGTGCTAGGTTGGAGTGGATGATCTTGGAGGTCTCTTCCAACCTGGTTGATTCTATGATAAGTCTCCCCTGCTTGTCATCAATCCCTTGTATTTCTTAAACTAATAGTAACAAAACCTAATAATTACAGGGAAATTGCTGAATGAGTAGCAAGACCATGCAAATATTAGTGTTACTGGAATGTAGAGTTTGAGAAGCAAGTGGCATGATTGCCTCTGGCAAGCTGCTAATTGCAGGCTGAGTCTCTAAGAGTATTTCCTTGACTACTCACAGAATCATAGAATTGCCCTGTTGAAAAAGACCTTAAGAACACTGAGTCCAGCCATAACCTAATGTCTCCCTGTACACAACTGTTTGAGCATGTCCCTAAGCTACCTTTTAAACACCTTCAGGGATTGTGACTTCTCCACTTCCCTGAGCAGCCTGTTCCAGTCCCAATGACCCTTTTGATGAAGAAAGGCTATTCTTTACAGGGTAGGGATGTAATGAGAGAGAACTGCAATGTTAACTCAGTGCAACAAGTATGTCACATCTTAGAGTCTTAGAACTGTTGAGGTTGGAAGAGACCTTTAAGACCATCAAGTCCTTCCACATGACTAGAGCTCCCACCACTACTGCTAAGCTACTACCACTAAACCATGTCCCTCAGCACCACAATCATGCATATTTTAAACACCTCCAGGGATAGTGACTCCACCACCTCCCTGTGCAGCAGAAAGGGCTTGACAACCCTTTCTGTGAAGGAATTCTTCCTAATATCCAGCCTGAACCTTCTCTCAGCACATCTTGAGACCATTTCCTCTTATTTCAAGGACATCTGCATCTTGCAGGTATCCAGTTAATGACTGTGTGAACTCTCTGCTACTAGTCAAGCACCAGTGTGGACACCTCCATCTGCTCCACTGACTGCAAATAATCCAGAGGCAGCAGAGAGACCTGTGTAGTCATGAGTATCACTGTGCTGCAGCTGAATCCGTGAATAATACATCCTGTAACTGATTGTGGCAGATCTGAAACCTGACGAAATTGTGACTGATGATGTGATGGAAGTTAGTGCTAGAGAGGGAGCAGTAATTTGGCACTGTGGTCCCATTACAAGTTTGTGGTCTCATCGGTATGTAGGGCAAAGCTGCTGCTGTAATTGCAGATGACGGCTTGGGGTTCCTGGGCTCCCGAGGTCTCCATGAAGACTTGGCAGCTCACAGTCTGGCCTAGTTTCCCTCTCTGCCAGAAAGGAGGAGTTCATACGCCCATTCTCTCAGTACAAGAAATACACTAAGGTGCTGGAGTGGGTCCAGAGAAGGCAGTGAAGCTGGTGAAGAGTTGGGAGAACAGGTCTGGTGAGGAGCAGCTGAAGAATTGGGCTTGTTCATTCTGGAGAAAAGAAGCCCAAAGGAAGATGTTCTGGCTTTCTACAATCTCCTGGAAGGAGGTTGCAGGGAGGTGGATATTGGTCTCTCCTCCCAAGTAACTAGTGATAAGACAAGAGGAAATGGCCTCAAGTTGCACCAGAGGACGTTTAGGTTGGATTTTAGGAAAATTTCTTTCCCACAAGAGTGGTCAGGCATTGGAACAGGCTGCACCATCACTGGAGGTGTTCACAAAATGTGAAGAATTTTGGGACATGGTTTAGTGAATGTGGTGGTCTTGGGCTGACAGTTGGACTCAATGATCTTAGAGGTCTTTTCCAAACTTAATAATTCTATGATTCCATGATTGCCTCAGCAATGGCAGGGAATATCAACCCTGAAACCCCCTGAGGGATAAGGAAACTCCTCCCAGTCACTGCTTATCCAAATCAGCAGTGATGCTTAAAAAGGTGAGCAAAAGATTGGGCTGTGCAGTGTGCTGCTAAGGGTCACATCTGTATCAAACCAGCACAGTGAGGGTGTCTACAGCTTCTTATAGGAGAATAATGCTTCTCCTATAAGACAATAATGCTTCTCCCATAGGAGAATGCTTCTCCACACAATTAACAGCCACATCACATCAGATATTCTCCTGATTTCCCCTTCCTGAAATAAATTTATGTGTGGATTTTTTCAAGTTTCTGGTTGATTGGTTGGTGTTTCTTAACATTGTGGAGAGCTTGAAAACCTCTATTTCATTTGTTTTTCAAAGCCCTTGCTGCATTTTCTAACATACATTAGACAGGCATTAGGTGGCAGTATGGGCTGGAGACTTCAGCATGGGGCAACAGACAAAATTCCTCTTCCTGATTCCAGTTGTAAGATGGGGAGATTCTTTAAACTTTCTTTTCTGTCTGAAAATTTGAGGTGTAAGTAATGATCCATTGACATCCTGTGAGGATTAATTGATGTCTTGACTGGTCTCTGTGCATGAAAAATGCACTCCACAAGTAGAGAAATATTCAAGTAGAGAATTTTTCTTTGACATCAGTTTAATACCACACATTCTGCCCTTGGCTCCTGCAGTGACATATTTGATCCATAATTCAGCCCATACATTCTCAATTATTCTATTTTTAGATTTCAGAAAGACTCAGATAGGAATTTATAGCTAAATCTAACTTCCCAAACCATAGTCTGACAGGACTGATCAGAGCTAAGCACACAATAGTTACTGAAGAGCTGACAAAGTGCTTTTATAAAGACATTGCAAGTTAAAGATTAAAAAAGCCTAGTGGGTCATCTAATCCATCCTTGCCTTTTCTTCTTTATTGTGCAGTTTTGCTAGTGCTGTGTCTAAGCTGGTGAAAACATCATTAGAAGCTTCCTAGGGAAATCCCCTGTCTCACAATCAAGAAAGGCCCAGATTTCCAGATCAGTTTCAACCTCTTTTTTCTTCTCACAGTTTCAGCCCATAAACTCCAGCAACATCTCTCCATCCAATCCACATCACTTTTTCTATGTGCAAAGGGAAGTTTGGCTAAAGCCAGTCAAATATCAAAACCCCCCGACTAAATTCTGATTCAAATGAACTTTGACCCACATCTGGGGTCAAATGACTCCAAAATTGTGTTGCATTGTTGTAGAGGGGTATTTCTGCTCCCAGGAAAGCTGAAGCTTAGCCAGGCGACTTCACCTAGTGATGTGCCTGGCAAGTGGTAGCAGACCATTCCAGACTCCACTCTCATGTTTTCACATCTGAAATCCAGAACTAATGCCATCTTTCATGCCACCGCATCAGACTGCAGACTCATTTCACTGGCTCCGTGCTCCCATCATTGCATATTTCTTATCTTTCAACAAAGCTGCTCTGTATGACTTTCCCTTCCTCTGAATTATTTCTACCTTTCCTTCTGCCTTAATGAGTTCATTTACGTATTTTCACCCCAAATCTTACACCATTATTTCATGCCTGTGTTGTTATTTTCCACAGCTCTTTTTGTCTCTGATATCTGCTCCAGGGCAGTTATTTATATTTTCACATCATCTGCAGTTTCCCTTAACTCTCACATTAATGAGGACACCTGCAAAAAAAGTGAGTCTAGCACAAATCCCTTTTCCTTTTAGGACTCATTTCACCTGCATGTGTTTGTGTGAAACTCCATTCCCCTCAGACTTCCTTGCATGGAAGTCTGAGACAGGAAGTTATTTGGCTCCTGTACTGCTCTCACTGCTCCATGTCTTACTCATGCTGTTTGCCCAACCATCCCTTTCCACTTCCAGTATTGGATGCCTTTTTTCATGTTAGCCCCAAACAGTGACCCTTTCTTGTATCTTTCATGGCAGACAGTGGGCTGCAAGGTGCCTGTTTTCTATGTACCTGTAAGCAGTCTAGAACAACTTTGTCAACATTCAAAGCAATGTGAAGAGTTGATTTTACCTTAGACCCTGACCCTATGCTCATGTTTGTGAGTGTGTGAGTGATCATGCAACTTTAACTCACATGTTTCTTGAGATATTCTTGGTAGTTTTCTTGGATTCACAGTTCCCAGGGCTGATAAGGATGACTCCTGAGCAGCACTACTCCGTGTTAACTCATTTGAATGCAGCTGTCAGAAAAACAAAAAGTTGTACAAACTGCTACCATAGATTTCAACAAGCCCTTCCCTGCTAAATCCTCCCATTTTTCTGGCTTCAACACTGCAGAGAGCCATCACCAAGGCTTTCCTCCCTGTAAGCTCTTATGGATTGCAAATAGGTCACCCTTTAACTTTCTTTTTATAAAATAGATGCTAGCTCCCAGATCCAGGATTTTCAGCCCATGATAAATATTTTCCAACTTCTAATTGTTCACTTAACTATTCTCTCTCTCTCAACACTCCTCTCTCTCATTTTACCAATATTGATTTTGAATTGCAGCATAATGGCAGAACTGGACATAATGTATTGTGTTAGTGCTCTTTCCAGTGCCAAACATAAATGCTATCACTTTGTTGCTGTTTGAGCTACCTCTGTGTAAACATCCAAGGACTGCATTAGACACTACACTCTCAAGAAGAAGCTTATTAGCCAAGCAACTCAAAGAAGAATGATAGGGGTTGGAAGAGACCTCTGAAGACTGTTGAGTCCAGCTTCCCCTAGTAGAGCAGGATCACCCAGAACAAATCACACAGAAACACATCCAGGAGGGCTTTGAAGGACTCCAGAGGAGACTCCATAACCTCTCTGGGTAGCCCACTCCAGTGCTCTACCATCTCCAAAGTAAAGAAGTTCTTCCTCATGTTTAGATGGGACTTCCTGTGTTCAGGTTTGTGCCCATAACCTCTTGCCCTGTCACTGGACACCACTGAAAAAAGACTGGCCTCATGCTACTGACACCCACCCTTCAAGCATTTATAAACATTGATAAGATTCCTCTTCAGTCTTCTCTCCTTCAAGCTAAAAAGCCCCTAGTCCCTCACCCTTTCTTCATAAAATAGATGTTCTAGACCCCTAATCATCTTTGTAGCCCTTTGCTGCACCTTCTCAAGCAGTTCCCTGCCCTTCTTGAACTGGGGAACCCAGAATTGGACACAGTACTCCAAATGAGGTCTCATCAGGGCAGAGTTAAAGTCCTTCACAGTCCTTTACAGAGATGGTGCTTTCTGGGATGCAAGAAGCCTTCATCCCACCATTTTTATTCTAATTTTCACCCAGACCATGTCTTTGTGTAATTAACTTCACTTTAAGACCCACATTATTTAGCTTATTCTCAGTTTATTCAGAGAGCCACTTGTTCTATATGGCTTTTTGGGCCACTGTTGCTGTCACTGTCAGGCTTGTTGGTGACTGATAGTTAGTCAATGGCCAACAAGTAGTTAGCAGCTGGCCAATCTAGGAGCTCATATGCTTGCTCATGGTTACCTCCTTACAGACCTTTCATCCATCTTAATTTAAAGACATTCTTATTTATCATAACAGAATTAGATTGGACATTAGAAGAAACTTCTTCCCTGAAAGGATTCTCAAAGACTGGAACAGGCTCTGGAGGGAAGTTTGAATCCTCATCTCTGATGGTATTTCAAAGACACAGAGATGTGGTGCTGAGTGCCATAGTTTAACACCAGATTTGGTAGAGTTAGATAATGGTGGGACAGGATGATCTTAAAGGTCTTTTCCAACTGAAATGATTGACTCTCTGATCTAGTCAAACTCTTACCAGATGCCTAAAAACACTGTATCCTCACTGCTATCCAAATTTGTCCTCTCTTTATCCAGTGATCTGTTTCATACAAACAACTATCCATTTCAGCTCTTTAATAAATAGTAATAAGTACTAATTATAAACCATTAATTCCCCCCTCTGTTTTCTTATTGTATCCCATTTGATATATTTCACCCAAAATGGGAAAGAGCAGTTGAAAGCACATGCGTCATGCCATCTTCTGATTGTAAATATTAGCATAACACTGGAAATTCTTCTTTGTCTAAAGAATTAGTTAAAATTCACCCTGGAAATGCCAGTGTCCTCAACCAGCTCATTTAAAACTCCTGGATGTTGAGAAAGCAAGATAGCTTTCATTTTTTCATCCCACTTTCGATGAGAAAGATTGGACCAGATGGTTCTTAAGATTCCTTCCAACCTGGGAAGGAGATTTTAATCTGAGAATTCTCAGTTTTGTCTTGGAGCGTGATGAGACTAACAAAACTATCAGTGATGACTGCTTCAGGTAAGTGTCCTCAAGATTTCTCTTGGCTGCAGTATTCCGACTATATCTGTTTCTCTTTCTGACATCAATCCCCTCAAAACAGTGCTATTGCTCATGTATCATACTTGCAAAACCAGCTCTCACAGGTGTCCTCTGAATGAACATGCCTGGCATCTCCTAATAGTCCTTTAGCCATGAATAAAGCTCAGCAGGGGCTCTGAACCCACCATGTGTCCTTCCTAGGGTGTGAATGCCAAAGGCACTCACTACCTGAGGCTTTTAAGTTTGATGTGGGTGCTTGTTGTGGTCCTTACCTCTGGGAGAAGTTACTGCTTGGAGTGTTCAGGATTTCCAGCCTGAATTTGAAATGATGTGATGGCTTCAATCTCAAACCATCCTAAATCTCCCTAAAGCATCTGTTCCCACACCTGGGTTCAAGACCCAGCTAGGTCCTCCTTCCTGCTGCTAATCAGCCCAGCTCTTCCTTCAGCCAAGGATGCAAATGGCCTACTGCCACCACACTCCAGGCACATCCTGTAAAGCCCCTCCTGGGAGTGCAGCCTTGAGAAGGGCACATTTCTCCACCCAAACTGTCCCATTTAGAACCATAGAATCATCCACTCCAACCTAGCCAATCAACTAGACCATGACACTAAGTGCCTCATCCAGTCTTGTCTTAAACACTTCCAGGGACAGCAACTCCACCACTTCCCTGTGCAGCCTATTGGCAAATCACTCTCTCTGTGAAAAACCTCCTCCTAACATCCAGCCTATACCTCCCCCAGCACAACATGAGACCGTGTCCCCTTGTTCTGTTGCTGGTTGCCTGGCAGAAGAGACTGGCCTTGATCTGGCTACAGCCTCCCTTCAAGTAGTTGTACACAGCAATGAGGTCTGCCCTGAGCCTCCTCTTCTCCAGGCTAAACACCCCCAGCTCCCTCAGCCTCTCCTCATAGGGTTTGCGTTCCAGGCCTCTCATCACCTTGATTGCCCTTCTCTGGACACGTTCTAGTATCTCAACATCTCTCTTGAATAGAGGAGTATTTAGTGTATGTTTCCTGGTGGAAAGCACAAACAAAGGATAGGAGTGATATACAGAAGTTTAAGTTTATGTCTATGGATTGAAAAGAAACAGAAATGATTCAGATCCTGTTCAGCCACAACCTGGCCTGTCTTGATTCAATGACTTCTGTGTTAAGAAGATGTTCAGCAGACAGGGGAAGGGGAGAAGAGAGCAAAGAGCTTAAAGCTGTTTTCCAGCTACAGTAAGAGTGGGTATACAAACAATTTACCCCCCCAAAAATGATAATGTTCAATCTATTCAGACATGGTAATTCTCACTATATGTTTTATTTATGGAACTGTAAACCTAGAAGACTAAATAGTGCTGTTCTTTCCCCTCCTATGAAGATGGTGTGGTAGAAGGAAAGGGATCTGGTGCGCAAAAAAACCCTAACACACTAGCAAGAAATTGATTATGTAATTAAGATTTTTTTTCCACAGAGCTTGAGTGTTTTAAACCAGCCTTACATAAAAGATTGCTTTCACAAAATGAGCAGTACTCTAAAAATGAGGAAAACAAAAATTACCCAAACATTTCAGCTATCTGACGCTGCACAAACAGCTCTTATGAACTGTTAAACCAGATGGTTTCAGCGGGAATAACTACAGTTACTGCAGCTGGGAACAGGCTTGTGTATGCCTGTGTGGACATGAACCATGCAAACTCTTCATTTACTCTTCAGTCCTTCTTTATGCACTAGTTCCCATGGACTATTTAACAGTCCTGATTGCCCAGCAATCCCCTGTGGTTTCCACACTGAGCTAAATGGTTTCGTGTTAAGTCTAAGTCTCTGCCTAAATGCACTAACTGAAACCTGGCTTGGGAAAGGAAAAGGAATGAGAAGAGCTTTGTCTGGGTCAGAAATTAAAGGTGAAATGACCTGGTTGGCCAAATATCCAAATGAGGTATGCCCTGATTTTGTACCAAAACAGGGCATTTTGTTGAGCTAGAAAAAACCATAACTGCCTACCATGGTTTTGATCTGTCATTTAGTTAAAGGCTTGTTTGTTTTATCCATGTAAGATACCCTGTGACACAAACATGGAGTTACAAGCATCATTTGCACTACTGGACACTCACACACACTCTCATACACAGGCTGATGGCTTTGTCCTGCAGCAGAGGCAAAAATGAGATGGGAACAGAGAAGAAATTGGGATTCTCTAGATCTGAGTGGACCACTGAATGCAAGTGTGGGAGGCTTGTGTCAGTCTGGCATGACAAGTGCAAATTCAAAGTGGGACTGGAACGACCTGGAAATGCTTATCAGTGTCTAGTTCCCTGAAACCAAACACAACTCCATCCAGTGCAGTCCTGTATACACTCCTGTTTCCACATCGAGAAGAGGTGAAGGTTGAAGTGTAGCATTAGTAGCACTTCCAGCAGTGATTAGCTTCCTGACAGTGACTTAGATCAGCTAGGTTTTATTCCTGTGCCTGCCACGGGGACATCACCACAGCCACAACAGCAGAATCAAGCAGATCTATTTCAGTTAGAAGCTTTTTGGGTTAGCTACTGCTGCTGGAGTCTTAGCACTGCAGCATAAACCTCAGTGTTCAAGTAAGCACTCTGCCACTCACTCAGCTTCTCCAACCCACTGTGCAGCAAATTCTGCACTCCGTTGTGGGTACAACACAGAGCTGTGATCCACACTGTCACAAAGTAAGCCCTCCTGACCCAGCTGGAGACATCACTACCCTGCAGGGCCTGTTGGGGGTAGATGGAGAACGTCTCTGATTAACAATTCATGTTTCTGTGCTGCCTCTGTACAAGAAGGATGCTGAGAATTGTTCCTTACCTTTGCAGAACTTTGAGAATAAGAACGCAAGCAATTTTCTGCTCATCAATTACACTGTGCCTTAGGAAAGTAGCTACTGCACAGAGAATCTGATTATGCAGAACTGGAAACAGTGTCTACCCACAAATCAGAAACACAAATCTTGACCTTATCTTCTTGCTTCTGTAGAGTCTGCCTGCTGGTCAGATGGGCACTGCTTATGCAAGTGATGTTGTACACATACACCTCAGAGAGGCTTTAAAGAGGAGCACAGCACTGCAGCAGAGCTCCACAGCATCCAAAAGAGTGGAGCAGAAGTCTGCTCTCCAGAGAGCAGGCAGGTGGATGCTGGCAGGATTTCCAGACTGGCCAGATCTGCTCAGTGCCCTTGGATGCATAAACTGTGAACTTCTGCCAGCCATCTTCCAAAATTATTTGGTTTATTACATTAAAACCTGCACTTCAGCTCAGGCTGAAATACTGCCTGCAGTCACAAGAAGGACTGCAAGCAATAAAGGAAGGCCCTGGGATTTGCTCTTAGGCTACCCTGGCATACCTGGTGTTTGATAAAGAGAGAATGCTGTCCAAATTAAAAGGAGAAAACCTCATTTCATTATGGAATAGAACTGAAATAACTTGTGTGCTTGAATTCCAATCACTCCCAGTTTCTAAACAGTTTAATCAGCTGTCATAAATGCCTGTGTCCATACAAGCTACATATTTCATTTTCAGCAAGCAGTTTATGCAGTCTAAGGGGCACAGAGACCCCAGTTAGTTTTAGTCTCTGCATGAGCAGGGATTTTGCCTTGGCAGACACTGTATGAGAAAACCATGGTGCCAGTTAGACAACACAATGCTTGCTGACAGTACTCCTTCTTCTATAAGTATGCAGGTGGAGAAGACTGTGGTCTGGGCAGAAGCCTGCAGATACCACCAAACTGTATTTGTCTTTGGAGCCAGGTAGACACAGAGATAACAGTGTTTTGGATCTACCAAGGACTTCTACCTTTCCAGTGGAGCAAAGAAGCTGAATCAGGGAGACCTGTATGTGCCTTGCCAAGAGCAGCATGCAAAGGGAGACTCTACCCCCTTCTTAGCTGCTCTTGAGATAGTATCTTGCAAGCATGCTTTAGGAGCTATTTAGAAATTTATATGCACAGCACTTTGCACCTTTTTATAGCAATTTCTTCAACAAAAAGCTGATTTTTCACCTTGTTGGCCCTGATCCATTCCCATTTCTAGAAAAAAAACCAAAACCTGAGTGTCACAAGATATATGAAACAAGGTTTTTTCACAGTTAAAGTAGACAGATGAATTTAAGAGTCAGAAGTGAGGCTGGAACTAAATTAGCTACTCTTGCAGAACAGTGCCCATAGCATTCCCTGAGCATGCTAGTTCTGATTATCCCTGAGTGATCACAAATAAATGGTGCTAATTACAGCCAGGCATTTTGGAGCCGATCCAAATCCTTTCTTGTATGTTTGAGACAGAACAGGACACTACCTGAAGCAAAAAAAAAAAAGAATATATAGAGTAATGAAAGGAAAATGACATTGCTGGATTTGTTGCCTGCTTTTCTCCACTCAAATTGCACACTGATATTAAAAATATCCCAATTACAGCTGGATACTGTGTAGAGCTGCAGGATGTTAAGTCACTGTATGCTAGATACATCTAAATGCTGTTTCATTCCAATGCCTCCTACGGTGATTTAAGTGTGATGTAATTAACTACTAACTGCTGGTTAGTTAAATAGTCTTAGCTGAAGTTAAATCAATGACACATTTCTGCTTTTCCCAGAGTGAACATGCTCTGCAGTATGAGCAAGTATGTTCTTTGCTTTGGGTCTGTTGGGGATTTATATCTTGTTTCAAGTATGTAAAGAGCCCTTTCGCTGCCATGGCTCCTGCTTTACTGTCCTGACAAAACCTTATCCTGACTCTTGTTATTTACTCCCAGTGGGGAAAGTGGATTTCACCCATGTGTGTGGTACTGCCAATTAAAGGAATAAAGTAGTAGTAATTTAAGAATGATAGTATCTCCTGCTTTCATTACAGAACTTGGCATCAAAGTTGGTCTGACTCAGCAAGCTCAGTCCATTTAAAAGTTGGCTATGAATCTTCTCCTTCTTTAAAAAACACCCTCTAGAGATGCTTATCGTAACATTTAAACCATAATCAGTAAGAAGGTGTGTTTGCTTTATCTCAGACATAAAGAATATTTGTGGCTAAGCAAATTTAAGGTTTCGTTACACACAGGAAAGGAAGGAAGGAAGGAAGGAAGGAAGGAAGGAAGGAAGGAAGGAAGGAAGGAAGGAAGGAAGGAAGGAAGGAAGGAAGGAAGGAGCAAGCCTGCAAAGTATGATGGAAATTTGAAGCAGGGTTAATTCCTTACACAGTTCTTTTGGAGTGAGTGACAGGGAGCCTGTAAGGTCAATGGCCTCAAACAAACATAAGCACCTCATGTTTTCCCCTTGGTAGGACTGCTTGTTTCAAAAGCGTATCAGAGAAACAAACACTTCTGCAGTGGCAGAAATGAATGGGATTAAAAATCAAATCAAATCAAATTAATTTTGTGTTCAAAGCTCCTTGACCAACAGTCTGAGACTCACTGGAAAAGCACAAACTTCATCCCACACTTTCCCATAAATATGCCTCAAGGCTTGACAGAACACATGAGTAAGAGGTGGATTTGTGACCTTGAGCATCTCAGCTTTAAATCAGTGCCTAGCAGTACTATCAAACTTGTTTTACACAATCAGATAACAATAGGTGGCAAACTATTTACCATCAGACAGCTAAGTGCAAAAGGCATGAAGAGTTACATCTGGTCTACTCTGTTTCCTTGACCAGGTTTATAGGACTGGTTGAAAGCGTGGGTGATTCCAGCACCCGTATTATATCAGATCTATGGAGACCTATTAAAAAAGCAATGGAGTAAAAACAATGTGGTCAAATACTTGGCTTTGTTTCCTCCTGCTTGCTTGCTAACAGAAAACCACAGCCCCCATCTGCAACCAAAATTGCGCTGCTGCGTAAGATCATTTTCTGATCCAAACTGCAGGGCTTTGTCTTGAATATTTCAGCTGTGGGGATTACATTTCTTCACAGCAGCATCTCATGACTACTAACTAACCTACTGCTCTTTCAGATTGCTGAAACTTCTTACCAGATTGCCTTCCACTTGAAAACCTAACTCAACACAGAAAGGTACTGCTTCCCTGCTAAAAATGGCCATAGACAGGTAGCAAAGGGCGTCTAGTAAAATAACCAGGCATGATAAGCATCAGACTAAAATGTACACATTTCTTTGAGTGAAGCAGTAGGGCAGCGCTGAGGGACCTGTGAGAGCATTGCCTTTCCAAGTTCTGCAACCTCACTAAACATTTCCCAATTGTCATAGTAATTTCTGTGTCTGAACTCATCTGACAGACATAGAATTGTAGAATCCTTTCAGTTGGAAAACACCAAGTGCAATCATTATCTGACTCATACCAAGTCTGGTGCTAAACCACACCCCTTAGCACCACATTTTGCCATCTTTTGAACACTTCCATGTTGCCTTTCTGCCTGATTTCTCTGCCAAGAGACAGAGAAAAGATGAAATTACCTAAAATAAACTGTTTTCTCCAGTAAAGCATCTTAATGAAAAAGGATCTAGTAATATGCTGTCTCTAGCCTTTTCTGCCTGGATTTCTTTAGATTTCATCCTACAGTCTGCCTGTAAACCTTACCTAGAATTCCTGGTCTCCCTTTTTTATTTGGCAGCAGATAAGGGAGAAAGGCTTAGAGCCAAGAGGTGATAATGCACCCAAATGAAAGTGCTGTAAGTGAAGTCTGCCTGCCTGCCCTGGCTCCCTCCAAAACTCCAGATGTAGCACAGTTACATCTCTTAACAGTCTGATACTGTGGGGCACTGGAAGCATTTGATAAGAGACAGCCAGTGTCCCAAAGCAAGCAGGACAGGGTGTGTGTGTGTGTGAGAACTGGCTGACCTCCTTGAGGAACATCTCAGCAGGAGCTGCTCTGGTCCCCTCCACATCCACCAGCATCTCACTGTGGCTGCCTTTGCAGAGTCTACAAAAGACCCTGATACATGTTTTGATTATCTGCTTTCTGGCACTTGCCTTGAATCTTTGATGCTAACATTTGAAAAAGTAGTTGCAAGTCTGCTAAAAAAAGTGCTGTTTTGACAGTGCTGAAAATTCAAACCGTACGCTGAACTAACTTTTACTACTACTTTGTAAATAAGATTATCAAAGATGTTGATAAAAAAGGAAGCTCTGCTGATGACAAAGTTGATCATACTGCAGCACCAGCTCCTCTCTCAGCTGCTTTTTGAAAACTCAAGATTTTTGGTATCCAAAAATAATGTTTCAGGAGTTGACATAATAGCTGTTTCCTGCAATGACCTATTTTTACTGTAAGATTTGGAAATAAAACCCCAACCACCAAACCCACCTGAGTGAGTTTAGTGAAAATCAGGAGAAAGTAAATTTGCACCCATGGCTGTGCAGTTGCTGTGGCACAGCTCCTTTTGCCAGTCTCGAGGGGCAGAGCCATGAAAACAGCACCACCTGTGCCACCAAGGCAGCTGCGACTGCCAGCTGGGCTGTCCTCAGCAGCAGGTATGAAGCAGTGCAGTAATAGATGATACAGAACAGCTTTTCTGCTTTATCCCTGGTGTCTTTCAAGGCCAGTGATGATGCCAAAAGCAGACTGCCTTTTGCAGCTTGAACATGTTTTCTCAAGCTGCTGTACAGTCAGCTGAATTGCTGGAGGCCTCCTTCCCTCTTCTTGCTGCTCCCTAAATCACTTGTCTCTCCTCTCTCTTTCAGCCTTTACTCTCTTCTCCTTCATCTTTCTGCTCCTGTGTTACTTGTGTCCACCTCACTGAGCCCTCTTAATAATGAAAAGACAATTTAGATGTAAATTCCAAAGACAGTCCAGAGCATTATCCTTGTCAGATGTAGTTAGGGCAATCCCTGGTATCAACACAGGTTGGGGGACATAGAGATCGAGATCAGCCCTATGGATAAGGATGTGAGGGTACTGGTGGGTAAAAAGATAGACATTAGCTAGCAACATATATTCATAGCCCAGAAGACCAATAACATTTTGGGCTTCACCAAAAGCAACATAGGCAATCAGGTCTGCTCTGGTAAGACCCCAGCTCCCTTAGAATTCCTGGGTTTGGGCCTGCTCCAAACAGATGACTAGATCCAAAGGAGTGATTATACTACACACATACTACTGAAACCACAGAGTAGGTAACAACTAACAGCCACACAGCTCATATTTGCAACATACTTTGCAAAGTCTGACCTTTTGCTTAGTAGAAGACATCCATAGGTAGACCCAATGGTTAATGAAAAACAAATCCTTCAACTATCAATAAAATGCAACCACTCAATGTGTAGTAGCAGCTCCCAGAAGCACAACTACCCACAATGAGGGAAACACAGGCGGCTAAAAGAAGCAGGTTGAAATCCTGCCCCAGTACTGCACAGACAAAATGATTGTGATGTTGTAATGATGCAGTTATTGTATGAGGTCATAAGTATTGTATCTATCTGGGACCTGCTGTTTTAGCAAACAAGTGTTATTCTTGAAAGAAAGCAGGCTGTGCCTCAAGATACTCTGTTGGAAGTGGCAGTCTTCATGAGAAACACAATTATGTAACTTTGTTATGCAGTGATATTTTTCACTGCCTGCTTTTGCATATTTACCATTTTAGAGATAACAAATAACTAGAAGTATCCTTCCTAATAGATTGGACTGCCTGAGGTTATTCACGTACTAGAGAATCAACGCTCAGAAAGCTGTAAATAAACTGAGCCTCAAAGAAAGGGGAAAAAATGAAGGCACCATTAGGGGAATAAAGAAGAATTTATTTTCTCAAGACAGGACTCTACAGGAGTTGAGTATCAATTGCAGGTGCAAGTACAAAGTGAAAGTTGTGGCTTCCAAGCTAAAGGGTGCTGCTGAATTAAAACTGCTAACAGTGGGCTGGATCACATTACTTCTCATCTGCTTCTCTTTCCTTCACCAAGCAAAAGAAGAGAGCTTTTCTTCTCAGATCCTCTCAGTCTCATAATACTTTCTCTTTTTCAAGCTAAGGACATGAAACAAGAATAATGGAAAGAACATAATAATCACCTGCTCTGATTTTCTTTTCCTCAAGCTTTGTGGTGCTATTTGATGGCAGGAAAACAGAGGGTGGAGGGTAAACTAATAAAGGAATTGATTAGTTTTGATGTCAGAATCAGAAGAAAAATGTTGACAACTATTAATGAAAGTTTATGAAAAGCTTGCAAGAGAACTCAGAATTTGTTGGTCTAGTCAACTGCACTCAATCAAAACAAATGTAGATCTTCAGACAGAAAGGGAAAACACATGAGTAGTGCCTTCAGAATAGACATTGATGATCAGAGTATTTGAGATAAATTACAAGGATTTATTTTTTTAGTGTCTTTCAAGAAATTTCATTAACATCAGATTCTTCATCTGTATGAGTCTATTTTAAGGCTTCAAGTTTAGACTGTGGACACTTCACCAGTTTTCAGGAAACTGAGTGTCATTTTCTACACAAACTCTGAAGCAGTATTCCTTTGACCTTTGCAGATACATTTCCTTTTGCAGTGCTGTTCTTTCTAAGTGTTTGCAGAACTCAGGAGAAAAGCCATTTTTAACTGCTGACAATACATCAGTCACTCTAAGGTGGATATTAGAGTCCAGTGTATGGATCCCAGACTTCTCCTTTTTGATCCCCAGTGATCAAAACACACTGTCTGAGACACATTGACTCAGAATATAAAAAGCAAGAGCATTGAGTACAGCTGCTGGTGTCCTGCCATTCGTAGAACCATATTGTCCACATGAAGTCCCTCACTTTAAGACAGCTATAAAGATATAAATCATACCTATAACCCTCAAGAAAGTAAAATACTTCTGGGAGCACTATGAACAAGCCTGAACTCCCAAGTGTTTCTGCTGTTTGAAGAGCTCTACAAGAATTTGTGGTATCTCATTAGCAGGCAACAGTTATCTTCAATACCAATGCTAACCCAGGCATGGTCCTATTTAGCAGGAGAGAGATGCTGTGACTTTGTGAAAAGTATTTGAGAAAATAGTCCCAACCCTTGCAGAAACTCACACAAAAAGCAGCAATTCAGTGGAGCACTGTGTAGAGAAGGAAGACTCTGCAGTGTTTAAAGGGTATTGTTGCAGCTGGGTGCTAATGCTGGAGGTGCATTTTGTTCATTGATGTTTCACTATCACCCCAGTCTTGATAGCTGAGCAAAACAGATCTAGATAGTGCCCAAGTGATGTCAAGATCCAGAAATAAACAGCACTCTGGCTACAATTCTCTGCAGAACTCAGTGCAATAGATGTTTCTAGCTTGCTATAGAAGTCCTGAAATCTGTCCTCACCCCTAGACTCCCGTCAGAGTCTGACTGAATAATACATACACATTGCATACCATTGAAACAGCAAGACAAAAGCAGTTCTGGCTTAATGAAATAGATGAGTGATAGAGTCTGAACACCTAAGGGCAATATTCAGATTATCATTGAAGAGAAAATACTCTTGTGTAGATCCATTTTGGGGAAGCACTCTGACATGTAAAGGTGTTAGTTATAAAAGCCACAGAATGGATACCACAAAAATACTTTACACAAAACAGGAATGACATTTGGGGATCAGTTTACTGCCCTCTGTTCACATTTGGGTATTTGCCCTGTTTTCACTTGTGTCCAACCTATTGAGGATCAGTTTACTGCCCTCTGTTCACACATTTGGGTATTTGCCCTGTTTTACTTGGTGCCATGGTCTAGCCTTGAGCTCTGTGGTAAAGGGTTGGACTTGATGATCTGTGAGGTCTCTTCCAAACCTGATGATACTGTGATACCTTTGATCTGGATGATTACTACATTAAATCTATCATGCCTTTCATTTATACTGTATTTAAAAACAAGTCTTCCAATTAAAAATAAATGATTCAAGACAAAAATCAATGACCATATGAAGGTCACCTGAGGTTCATTGTTATTCAAATGGAAGAAGGGAGACAGGTAGAGGATTCTTCCATCTTTGGTAGCTGGACAAAATCCATTCCCAAGCCAAATCTTAAAATTTATATCTGCAGTTGTGAACAAAACCAATTTTGTAAAATAGGTGCAATGATGTTTAGAAATATCTTCTTACTTTTATTCCATATTATAGAGAAGAAATCCACAGCCCAATAGTTAGGGTTCCAAATTTAATGTAAAAACTCTATTATCATAGAATCATAAAATAATTGTGGTTGGAGAAGACCTTTTAAATCATTGAGTCCAACTATTCTGGCATCAAATTCTGATTTCATCACTTCAGTAGAGCTACAGTAACTGAAATGTCTTCAGCAGAACCTTAAATTGCCTTCTCAAGTCTCTCTTAGTTTCTTTAATCATGTTTCAGTCTTTTTTTATTATGAGAGCTGCTGAAGTATGTTCTATGTAAATTCAGACTCGCCCTTTTGTACAGATTTATAATTGGAAATGAACCTTCAGGAGTGATATAAATAGCTGTCACAGCCTAATTGAGGACAGCCTCAGTGTAAAGAACTGGGAGATAAGGATGAGACTACACAGAGATCCTTAAACTCCTGATTTAAAAACTAATTAATACATTTTATTTTGAAAGAAAGGAGAGAGTGATAAGAAGGGAAAATATCTTCTAAAACAATTTCAAGGATTGCAGATGAGAGAACTCTGTCATCCAGACAAAACAAATGGAGGGTTACAGTCAGGAAAGGAATTCAGGAGGTGTGAGGAGGGTGTCACTTAGCCAGTTAAATCAACCCAAACTCTAAAATCTCAAACGTTATGC
This sequence comes from Pogoniulus pusillus, assembly GCF_015220805.1. Taxonomy (NCBI): domain Eukaryota; kingdom Metazoa; phylum Chordata; class Aves; order Piciformes; family Lybiidae; genus Pogoniulus; species Pogoniulus pusillus. Next base: position 9,785,403 of record NC_087272.1, read on the forward strand.
CAATTATAATGGTAGTGTTGGGAGAATTAATTATAAAGTTGAGAATTTATTTACTCAAAGAAGCAGAGTGGAGGAAAACAAAACAAAAGCAACAGGAAAACTACCACCCTCAGACAAAGATGTACAAAGTTTTAGGGGAAGGAGCGGAGAAGAACATACATTAAATGTAGAATGCATACATTGCCAGAAATTAAGGAAAACACAAAGAGTTCTGGAAATACACATTGAATTTGCAATAGAGATTCATGACTTGCTGCTTTGACATCAAAGTTTTATCTGTCCCAAAGATTATACACTTGAGAAGTTAATCTTAGGCAGAATGAAAATGTATTTGTTTTAAATGCCAGAGTACTTAGTGGGTAAGAATTTCATTCCAGCTCTTTGCAAGTAAAGTTTGGTCTCATGAAGGGAGAAATTCCCCATAACCATTAAGGATTATACATTGGGTGGTTGCTATTGATGTGGCAAGTGAAAAGACACTCACATGAAATCACAGAAACATTCAGGTTGCAAAAGACCCTCAGGACCACCAAGTCCAACCAATAACCCTAGTCTACAAGGTTCACCCAAACCATATCCCCAGACACCATATCCAAATGACCTTTAAACATCCAGGCTTGGTGACTCCACCACCTCCCCAGGTAGCCTATTCCAGTGCCTGACCACTCTTGTTGGGAAAAAAATTTCCTAATGTCCCTGAAACATTGTGGTGCAGAAGCATGAGACTGATGGATTTTGTTCAAGAGATTTGAACATGAGTTTTAAATGGAAAGCTAGGTTGGTTGATGCTCTGGACCTTTAATGACTTCCAAAATACACTTCACCATTCTAAGGTGTTTGTAATTGTAAGAAAGAGGAAAAGATGCTGACACCATAAAGGTGCACTACATCTATCAATAAACATTGGTCAGGCACAGCTTATCAGGATATTTGAGTTTTGAACTCTGGCATTAACCAGTGGATTAACATTGGGGATCTAAGAGTCTGGCAAATAGACTTTTGTATATTTGAATAAGATTATTACAACAATCACAAGTGAATTTGGAAAGTCACATGTTTCAGAGAGCACTCTGAGATTACCAGCCAAATTCATCCCTGGGGATCCTAGCAGAGGACATAACTTTTATGACCAGCAGAGAACTCTGGTTAAGCCTCAGGAGGTGACACTGAGAATGTCAAGCACAGTGAAAAGATATAAAATCAGAGCAGTCCAAAGACAACTGTACCACATTCCTCACTTGTCAAGGAAAAAGATCTTTCACTCACATCAGCAGGTTGCAACCAAAACTTAATGGAAGAAATACTACAGGACAAGGTTTGCAAGGAATGTGGGTATAAAAGATAATACTGCTGTTATTTACTACTCCTGGTCTTAGATTTCATAGAATCTTCTAGAATTCCCCATTCAAAATAAATCATAAATAGCACTGGTTGAAGCACTGCCAAAGGTGTCATACATTTTTAAGACACATAACTCCTACATGAGATTATTCATGAGCAGTATCACAGCTTGGAGGTAATTCCGGAGTCTTAATTATATCAACTGAGTCAATATAATTGTAATTAGGTCTAGAAGAGAAACAGCAACCTGGCAAACGTGACAAGGTTTTCCTCAGTTTCATGATTTTCAATAGAGTTAGTTAGAAGGGAAACAAAATTAAAAAATCAAAGTGCCCCTAGCCAGATGGAAGTGCAGAATGTCTCATATTTGTTGAGACCTGATCTGTGTTACATCTTTCTGAAGATCTGCAGCAAACATGAATATGTCAAGCTTTTCTTTCTGAGAGAATATTCCCAACAACCTGCAGATGCAACATGTTTGTGCCCCTTGGAGCTGGGCTTTTCTGTTGTGATTGCCCACTGAAAAGTCTGAGCCTGAGCTTCCCTGAGTGCTTATATAACCAAGGAAAGTAAAAGTTTCTGTTCTTGTAGGAAAAAAGCTAACTTCAAAAGTCTCTAGCTTGACTAACAAGTTGAGACATTCCATGAATGCACCATTCTGAATGAAGGTGCAGAATTCCAAGCTTTTGCATCTGTTTGCACTGAAAAGGTCCACAGTAGGCTCTTGTTTTCAAGAACAGCAGGTGCTTCTGGAGATTTGAGGTTTCTTTTCCTTCTCTTGTAAACCTTACAGAGAAGGAAGAAGAAAAGGTTAAGAGTGCTGGTCTAGGAGAGACTTCTGCAGCAGTCTGAAAAAAGAGCACTGAAGAGTGGGCAGGATAGTAACCTCTAGCATGCAAATGCTCTTCAACTGCTCCCAATTCCTCAGCAGCTGCACAAAAAGCACTGGGCTTGCGGTGATTTAGGAGGATGGAGTAGATAACCTCTCAACCCTCAGCCCTATTATTTTCTATGAGTCAGAAGAAAGAGAAACTCCCTTCTTGTACCAATCTCAGTTTCTCAAGGCTCCAAACTACCATTTTTCTTTTCAGGTGTCTAAATTATGTAAACACATGAAGCTTATCATTAGACATAAACCAGACTCAACATAATCACAACAAAGCTCAGTTACCAGTAGATTCTTGGTCCTGCCCCTATTGACTGCCTTAGAAAAGAAGTGCAAGTGGATGAAACACACATAACACAAACCTTGTCACACACAAAACCTAGGAATTACCACTGTGGTGATTCTACCTGTTGGATCTGATCATGTGGAATTTTGCCAGTTGTTGTCATTAAGGGAAATCCATTTTGCTCATACATTAACAATGTGGGCTAGGAAGCTTTCAAGGAATTTCACTGCTAGTGCAATACCAAAGTGTCTAAAAGACCATCTATTTCATGGCCAACTTCATCTTTATTCACCACACAGTACTCGATAATTACACATAGTCAGAGATTTTAATAAACAGATTGTTACTGCCACAGCCATCTTCACAACATAAAAGACATCAAGGCGAGTTGGCAAGCTTCCTTTTCCTTAAACTGTTTTTACTGTGTGTTGAAAATAAGATTGTAGGACAGCAAAATCAGATGAAATAGGCTTTTTGCTGAACACATGCTGAATGCAAAGGCTTACTCCATCTTTTCTAACGTTACCAGCTTTCCTCAGGCTACATTGTGTGAACATTCATGAAAGTCACTTTGTGATCCTTTCTGGTAGTCCCAAATTCACCTCCACTCTTTTACACTGGAAGACAATCTGCCAGCTCCGTGGAGAATAAAACTAACAGCATCATAAATGATAAGCTCTCCAAAATCAGACAGACACCTGGTTTTTGTTTCAGCACAGAAATCTTTAACTTCAATTATTCGTAACTGCCTGGAAATCAGCACAAACTGTCCATATGGGAAACCTGACAAAGCTGTCAATAATGCCTGTTTCACTGCTGATCTCTGCCAAAGAACCTTCTGCTCATACAAAATTAGGCAGTGATTTTAATGGTCTTTCATTTCAGTTTCCTTCTGAGTATTTTAGGAAAAAAAAGAAAGAAAGAAGTCTACAGTAAGGTAAAAATACAAGCCAAGGAACCAGTAGATATGGCACTTCAGGATGTGGTTTAAGGGCCACGGTGGTGTTAGGCTGCCAGTTGGACTTGATGATCATAAGCTGTTTTTCACCCAAAACAATTCTATGGTTCTGTGCATGCATGAGGTAAGTACAGACAGCAGTAAGCTAGCAAGCATAACATTGTCACCATCACTGAGCCCCTGGGCACATAGTTGACTGAAGCTGCTTTTGGCAGCTTGCATATTTTGCACACAGTTTATAACTGAGTGATACACCACTGGTTTGGGAGTTTGGGCAGATTAAGTTTGGCATCTGATTTTCAACAGTATATAGGAAACCTTGAGATAATTTACTCTCCCATAACACTACTATAAACCCAGAGTAAAGCAATTTAAACCAGTAAAATGTAGGAGCTTGCAATTGGGATGTTGAAATTGCACAGCTCTAAAGTTTATGTTGTAAATACAGCCCAGACTGCTGAAGTCAACAGGCATCTTACTACCTTCTTTGCCATGGCTCAGATTTTAGCTTTATAATCATAGAATCACAGAATGCATTGGATTAGAGGGAATCCTCAAAGGTCATCATCTTGTCCAGCCCCCTTGCAGTGAGCAGGGACATCTCCAACTAGATCTGGTTACTCAGGGCACCATCAAGTTTGACTTTGAATGTCTCCAGGGATGCAACCTTCACCACATCTCTTGGGCAACCTATTCCAGTAATTTTACCACCCTCATCACGAAGAACTTCCTCTTTATATGTCCAAATTAAATCTACCCTGTTCTAGTTTAAAACAATTGTCCCTGGTGGGTGCTTGCACAGCAGAGAAAAAGAGACACAAAAGAGATCAGCTGGATGATTTTAGTTTCAGACTCTTGACTAAAATAGTCAAGAGCTTGGAGAAGGAGACTCTTCAGACAGTGATAATTTTAAAATGTGGTGAGGAAGTCTAATGTGTTGTTCTGTGACTGAGAAGGGAGATGCTCTGTCTGCCCAGGAAAACTGTCTCTTTCCTGGGAGCAGCTACTGAAAAGGCTCCTGCAGGCTGAGAAAGGCTCGGTACACTACTAAAAGAGAGAAAAGAGAGTCACTGGGAGCCTGGACCATACAACCTCAGGTATCTGTTGGCCAGGAGGTGGCAGGCTGTGGTGCTTTCCAAGCAAACTGAAGCCTATTTCACAGCCCAAATTTGGCACCAACTGACTGCTGCTCTTCGGCAGGGTCCATACTGATTAGAATCATTAAAGCAAACGGGGAGAAGAAAGTGGCTTCTCTCTGAAAGCAGTTTCTGCAGCGCTAGCGTTAAGCAAGGCAGAGAAACTGGGTCCTATGTGCTCTCTTCAGGGAATTACCACAGACCTGAGTCCTGTGCCTATTTGTGACTTCTTGCTCACATATGTGTAGTGTAAGTGATGCAGAATCACTTCTGCTCAAGCAGTTACAGCTCTTTCAATCACTATAAGACAGGCACTTCTACACAAAAAGCACTGGAGAAGCTGGCATTACTCGGGACACTGTCCATGAAAAATCACCCATGAAATCTAAGTCCTTACAAGTTCTGTCCATAACTGGATGTGTTTTCCTCCTGGGATGTCTTACATCTATTTAGGATAGCAGAACACATGTAGTCGTTGCACATCAAGGAGCTTGTGATATGTGCACCAGTTACCCTGAAATCTAAACTTAACTGGTTGATCCTAAGGGGAAAAACTAGATATTGCTCTTGCCTGACACCAGTGATGATGTCAGCAGCATATCCTTGTCTTTCTCTTGAAAGAAAGCAGCATATTTTACTTCTAAGAAAGTTCTATGAAAGCTTTAAAGATGAGAATGCTGGTGAACCTCACCCCTGATGGGAAGTCTGTACAACTTGATGTGCCCTGGCCACAGGTCAGTCCCATGCTGCATCAGTGCCAGGGTTCCCAACATCTGAAAGGGCAAAAGATCTTGCAGTGTGACATTGCCTTCCGTGCTGAACCTGCACTGATTTGATTTTGACATCTTCATTCTCTCCTTCTCCCCAGATACTCCTGGGGGCTCATCAAGGGAGCTAATTAGTGCTATTCAGCAAAAGTAAGAATGGGAAGTTTTGACCCTAAACACTGCAAAATAGCCGTTTCCAAACTGTTTTCTCCCTGTACTTCACATCTCTGTCTACTTCTTTGAAAATTCACATCCTTATATGCATCAGCCAGTAATCCTACTCCAACAGAGCTATTGGGTTAGACACTTGGGTGTCTCATAGTTCTCTAAGGTCAGGTTTGATATCAAAGCTTTTGATGGAGTCAGATCGGAGGCTGCAGCAGGATTTTCTCCTGAAATACAGCCATGATGTCTGCAGTGACACAGAAATACAAATAGGTCTGTACTTGCTATGGAAAACAAACAGGAGCTCCTGTGTTCTTTGAGCTGTCAACTTGTAATGTGGGGGCTGAGAGCTCTTAAGAAAGGAAAAGTCAATGGAAAATACATGTGCACGTGCAAAGTTGACAGGAGATAAGTGCATACAAAAACCCCATGTTTTTCTTGAGTTCTTGGAAATCTGATGCCACCCCTACTTCATCAGATCAATTAAATTAAAAGGTTTCCTTTATGTTTGGAAAGGTTCCCTGAGTCTGCAGTTCAGAAAAGATCAGATGAGAAATTCTGGGTTCCTCAGTCAGGCATCTGAAATGTGGAAATTCAGGCACTTGCAAATGAGTTTCTGTGTTGTGCCATCCCTCCAGCCCCTGCAGGCTGCGATCTGGGGAGCTGGCAGGATTCTGCAGCTGGCAGAGCTCCTGCTCCCTGAGCAAGGCACAGGCTGTCAGCTTCAGCACCTGCTAACTGGGAGCAGAGCTCACTGCAGTGATGCAATATCCATCCTATCCCTCACAAAAATATCTGTGTCTAGATTCATGATGAAGCTGAACTCCTAGGTTTCTTTTAGTCAGTTTTCTGATGACTGCTAATGCTGCTTGTGATGCCCTTAAAAGTGCTCCAGATAGTAGTGGATGTGAACTGCAAATTCTCTATTGCAAATGCACTGTGAGTACATTTAATAAGGTCACTGAAGACCCTATTAAGGAATATGACCTGTGGTGAGAGAAGTACCAGTTTGGAGAAATCTCTTTTGCCATAATAAGTCCTCTGAGGTGCTTTAAAGCAGAGGTTTGGACTGTTATTTGAAAACATAGAGTTTATTACTGACTGGCTTTTGATTATGCTTTTTGCATGGAAGAGCTGTAGCACAAACTGTAAGAAATCCTATTTTAGTCCAAAAAGAGCCTAAGTAACATTCAACACTTCTCAGCAAATGGGCCCACATAGCACTGCTGGCTATAAACCCAGCCATGAACAGCAAGCAGTTTGGGCTCATTTTATTGTCTGTCTTGTAACAAACAACTTCTCAAAAGAGTTGTTTCAGGCAAGTCTTTAAAGCAGGCTTTTCTATTTTCTATGTTAAGTGCAGCACTGCAATTCCTGCTGCAAAGGCTTGTTAGCACAGCTGAGAAAAAAATGTGTGATAGAAAGGCATAAGCCATCAACTTTAAAGACAGCATCAGCTCTAAGGATATGAAACTCAATTAAGGAAAAAAAAAGCTTCCAAAAATATTTGCAGGAGACACTGACTTTCTGTTCCTACTCTTTAAAGGCTTAGCATGGCTCTTTTCTTTCTTGTTTGTTTGCATGCCTTTCTCCCTGTAATTACCTTTCATCATCATTTAATTCTCTGCTAAGCTCCATATTACTTAACATATTTTCCACTTCGTTTTTCTTCTTTTATTTCCACATTGTCCTTGAATTCTTAAAGGTCCTTAAGACTCCTTCAAGTGTTATTTCTCCAGGCTGATCATACCTTGAAATGGTAGACCCAACATTTCAGTGTACTTGGGATAAACTTTCTGTGGTAGAAGATGGCTTTTCTTATCCTATCCTCCCAGCCTCCTTATGGATGCAGACCATAAGTGAGTCTTCATTTACTCCTCTTCAGAGAAGGAGCAAGACAGGTTTGTTTGGTTTTGGTTTGATTTTGTTGGGTTTTGATTTTTTGTTTGTTTGTTTGAAAGAGGCTATCAGGCAGTGCTTGCTTTTTCTCCAGACACCACTGCTTCTTCTCCAGTGATGAGCATCTCAGAAATCCCCAAGTCCTTCAGTCATTTCTCTTGTAGTCTCTACTGCCTGGTAAACCTTCCCTCACTTCAGTGCAGAGAGAAGAGCCATGTATGTTCACAGATGGTCAGAGAAAAAAAAAAAACAAACCACAGTGGGATTAGAACTACTGCTTCTTTCTTAATTATTTTAAGGTTTGAGCAGTTGGTGCTGCAAGAAAGCAGCCACATGACCTCTTTTGCTTGTTGCTTTCCTAAAGGGTTTCCGCTTGGGTGCTAAGCACAGCTTCATCTTCAAGCAGGAGTCCAAATTGTCGGGTTTCAGTGGGAAAAAAAAGTACTACAGAAAAAAAAGGTACTTAAAAAAGCCTACCTTCGCCTCCTAGACAGTTTTTGCAGAGTTAGGTGCAGAAACAAGCAGACACTAAGTGGCTTTGTACTGTGGGACAACAGACAGCTCTTTGAGACTTGCTAATCAATCTCCCTCCACATACAGACATAAGAGGAATAGCTGTGGGCTAGCAGCACTCCTAGTGATACAGGGCAAATGCCTTTGTGCATTGACTGTTGAACAGTGTGTGTTATGCAATGTGACACCATGCATCTGTCTGGGAGGAGAATTCTAAGCAAGAAACATTTTACCATTGATGCTTGTCTCAGGTGAAGTGGCAGAGCCATGGCCATCTGGGCTGACTCCTACAACACTGCTCACTGAGGGACAGGTGCCACATCTTGTGCAAATTACAGCAAGAAGCATTTTGTTATGGCAACAGGGCAACTCTTTGGTTATCACATTCTCCCCATCCACTTTGATCGTGACCATCATTGGTTGCTTTACAAAGATATTCATGTCCTCTCCTACCTCACCTTCTACTTAATCTCCCCACTAATATGACCCTGGAGACTTCTTATTCACAGAGACATATATTCCAGGTCTAGGAAAAGTCTTAAAGCTAAAATATTGTTACAGACAAGATTAGAACATTGAAGAGATAGGGCTGAGATGAAAGTAGCCAGTTCACGTAGCACCTCGAACCAAACTTTCAGGTTAGTAAGAAGCTGTCTAAAGAACCAGAAGGTAACACTATTGTCATAGGAAATCAATAGAAAAAGGTCCAAGTGAAAAAACAGCTCAGAGCACAGGACAGCAAACAGATTCATATTTGAAAGCCACTCACATTTTGGGCCTGGGGAGATACATGTTACTTAAGATAACATCGTGAGGCTGGATGCTCACCGAACTCCTGCCTGGCTGTGTTTATAGCTGGTTATCTATCACTAAAGGCAAATGAAATGTGTGAACGGTGTTTGCAAAGCAATGCAGTCACAATATCTTAAAAGGAGGTAGGGTTCTGGACCATTCTGCTGGTTTTGCAGTTGTCACTGTGTCCTTGTCCCACTCCTGTGTCTAACTGCATCAGAGAGCAGTAAGGAAAGGATAATCTAAGACTTTGTCTCACATCATCTGATTTCTTTCTACCACAATGTAGTCCTTCTCTTACTTGAGAACTCCTGGGGAAAATCCAACCAGCAACATTTATAATTCTGAAACTCTCCAGGCTTTAGGACAGTCTTTGCTGGATTCAGGGCACTGGGGTCTAGATAGATGAAACCTTCAGTATATGGGCTGAAGAATGTGTTTTACATCATAGCTGAAATTGAGGATAACAAAAGTGACAGGAGATGGAGACTGATGGTGATAAAAATTGGATATTCACAAATGCTTTAAAGAACTCAGACGTGCATCTGAAAAGCCTAAAAAAAACCCCACTTAGCTCATTATTTCCCTCCTTACCTGAAATTCTTGTTGTTTACAGAGTATTTTAATTTAGTTTCTAAAATCTTGGTCTCTTATGAACACAGTTGAATCTAAAGTTGAACTGTGGAAATCTTCCTAGAAGCTCTGCTTTTGAATTTCAGAGATTTCAACTTTGCCACTATGGTTTTTATTTTCCTGACAGTGGGGCTGACTCTTTTTTCCCTTCTCCCTCCCATATGACAGATACCAAAAATTATCTTTGAAAGATTTGTTTGTGGTTCAAAATGTGGCCCAAGATTCTGGAAGTCTGCATTTTTATCTTGCTCTACTACAGGTGATCTTTATGATGCTGGGCAATTCATTTGATCTTTCCTTGATCCTTTCCATTTTCCCTTCTCTAAACTGAAGAAAATAATATCTCCATACTACATGGAAGAGTTATGAGCATAAATTAATTCATATTTATAAGGTACTAGAGGGATTTTGATGAGTATCATAAAAAGTCTGAGTTACAAATAAAACCCTCTCTGTGCTCTATTTTTTCACTGATATAGCTGTTTTTCTCTACTTCTTAAAGCAAGGACTTTTCTTTCAGAGTAATATTTTTTGCTTGTGACATGTCTTGATTTTACCTCAGCACAATAAGAACTTGTACCTTGCAGTTGCAGCAATTATTTTTATGCATGCTATGCTATATATGAAACTTCTGGCGTCCTTTATAGCCAAACAGAACAGAATAGTTTCTGAGAAGATTTATTTTTAAAGCCTGTGAGAGAGTACCAGACTTGCAGCTGGCAAGGCTGGAGTGCAGCACCTTGACACATAAAGCAGAAGGATGAGAAGCAGAGACAAGATTATGATTGCCATTCAGTCCTAGGGAGTTTGGACTCATGGGTGAGACAGCAGAGTAACATCCAGTACGTCTGATCTCTACCTTCCTAATTCATCTGTAAACCAGAGGTTTGTAGGGTGGCACTCAAGATACTTTCAAACTTTGGGTGATAGTCAACAAATAAACAAATGCCCTGAATCACAACAACAAATCAAGTTGAAGCCTCTCAGAAGAAAGCAGGATGTATTTTTCTTCTATTCTTGACTTTTCATGGGTTAACTTGAACCACTTTGTTAGCATAAACCCCAGGAAGCCTTCAGCACAATCTATCATGCAGATATTAATCCCTGATGGCAATTTCAGGAGTCACCTACTTCTTCCCTACCCTCAGGTCTGTCACTATGGCAGACAGAGTCGGTCCCTGCTTTCTCCAATTGACTAAACCTGTGTGGTGCTTGGATCAGTTCAATTTTCTCTATGCCTCATCAGAAGGGAATGAGATGTCAGGCTCACCTGGGAGCTTCTTCAGCAATTCCTTATGGAAGAGTGGCCACAGATTTTATGGTCAGTAAGATTTCAAAAAGAAAGACCACTGTCACCTGCTCACACAGAGTGTATTACCATGGGATCTGACTAAACCCTATCACTGGCATGCTGGGTCAGCACAAATTCTTGGGAAGTATCGCAGCAATGCAAAAAGTTTAACCTTGAAGAGGAAAGGAGAGGAAAGGAGAAGAAAGGAGAAGAAAGGAGAAGAAAGGAGAAGAAAGGAGAAGAAAGGAGAAGAAAGGAGAAGAAAGGAGAAGAAAGGAGAAGAAAGGAGAAGAAAGGAGAAGAAAGGAGAAGAAAGGAGAAGAAAGGAGAAGAAAGGAGAAGAAAGGAGAAGAAAGGAGAAGAAAGGAGAAGAAAGGAGAAGAAAGGAGAAGAAAGGAGAAGAAAGGAAAAGAAAGGAAAAGAAAGGAAAAGAAAGGAAAAGAAAGGAAAAGAAAGGAAAAGAAAGGAAAAGAAAGGAAAAGAAAGGAAAAGGAAACAAAACACCCAAACCACCACAACAAGAATTTGAAGACTAACTTTGCAAGGAAAAAAAAAAAAAACATGTGGCACAAGTTAGGTTTATTTTGCCAACTGAATGTGCTTACTTCTCTGTCTATATTTATGGTGACACCCAAGCATTATGCAGCAATTAGCTATGCAGTACTATTTTGGAGTACACGTAGGAAATGAAAGCCTTCAAAATATGCAGGGAGAGAAATCTTCTGACTACTATAAAAAGCAGCTTTAAAACTGTGTGAGGAAAATAAAGTAATTCAAAATCATTCCCTATGCTTGAGCAGCATTAGGAATAATAAGTTGTGTGACACCATTCAGACAAGAAGATTGTTTAAGTAAACCCCTAGTCAGGGGAATTCAGTCAGCCCTCCAATTATCAGTGTCATCCAACTAGATGAGAGACGGGGAAGAAGAAACATTTTAAGCTATATACTGCCACTTGCAGGTCAAACTAAGTCCAAGTCAGCTACATAAGGCAAGGACAGTAGCACAATACCCATTGTAATGCATTGAGATTTAGCAGATGTAGTCAGGAAGAATTTATTTTTTACCCTTAAGAGAGAGCAAGTTGGAACAAAGATATATTAGAACAATCCTCTTCACTGAAAGGGCTGCGAAAGACTGGAATATGCTCCCCGAGGAAATGGTCAAATCTCCATCCCTGGAGGTGTTTGAAAGACACAGAAATGTGGTGCTGAATGACATGGTTTAGCAGCAGGCTTGGTTAAGTCAGAGAATCTTTGGATTTGATGATCTTAAAGGTCTTTTCCAGCCAAAACAATTCTATGATTTTATGCTAAAGCTAGCTTTGCCACCAAGGAGGAAACACTTAGCAGTGAGCACATGTCAGAGTAACTGAGGTTGTGTGCTCAGGTAAAGGAGATGATTTAGCACCAAACTTGGTAGCTAGGTAATGGTTGGAACCAACCAAAACAATTCTATGAGTCTATGATTCTATGACTGACAACACAGCAGTATGTCTTGGTTTTCACAACACAGGCATGAGAGAACAGAAACAACCAGCATGTTGAGAAGATGCTCTTGGACAACATAAGCAACTGATGACACAGCATGTGGTCAGCTTGGGACTGCACTGGGGTGTATCCTGGGCTTGGGAAAGGGCACACGTGCTTTTAAGCCACCTTGATCTGTTCTTGGAGCCTCTCTGGCTCTGTGCTGCCTCAGTCTGTGCTGCTCTGAGAGCAGCATGCCCTGCAGAGTGGCTCTGCTGAATCAGGTTTCTGCTCTGTTCCTCCTCTGTTCTAACAGAGAAGCCCTTCCAGATTAGGTCACTGGAAGTCTGTGCTCTGAGACACTTTTCTCTAAAAAGGTGGCTGTGAAAAATAGCAGCAGCTCAGGTTGCAGAAACTGCCTGAGTGCCACATAGAGAGGATTCAAGGGAGGACCAGCAATTAGAAGGGAAAGGCACCTGCCATTCCTGTCATTTCAGACCTTCCTGGAGCCTCAGAAGCAGGCAGAAAGGCTGGGAGGCAGCAGAACCCGGGTGACACTAGTTCACTGTGTTCCACTTGGCATGCTCTCCAGGCTGAGGTCCATCAGTTTCACCTCATGTGGCACTTCAAAGCAGCCCCTCAGGACTCTCATGCTCTCCTGAGCTTGAGAAACAAACCACAGCAATGCTGGCCCCTAGTTCTTCATTCCAATTTACATTTGAAGGGAATTCACAGACTTTCTGCTGAGTTCAGAGTAGTTAGGGAGAGAAGAAATTGAAGTTTAACACATATGTAAGAGGGGGCTCTTATCTCACAGTAGGGATGAACTCCTGCTGATATTTTAAATTAATATCTTGTCAATGGAGCCTGAATGACCCCCTAAATACCATATTAGTGCACCTTTATAGTCTGCCTGAATGATTTACTCATAATAATAACACCCTAGCCGTTATTTGGGATGATGTTAAAAATAAAAGCATTAATAAGTGGTAGAGTTTGAAAATATTGCTTTCCCTTCAGTGAGGGAAAACAGCTTGGCATCTGTGCTGTCATATGCTGCTGTACTCTGACCCACTCAGACAAATAGGAAGGACATTTTTAGTCCTGTTGAAAGGGTGACTGAATCTTCTTGTCTTTGGTTGTTGAGTACAAGGCCAGCTTATTGCAACATAGGGAAGAAATATCTGTCCCTGCTGTTTCCATGATGTACTTTGAATAGCTGAGAAGCTGGAAGCCTAAATTCACTGAATTAAGTGGAAGTGAGAAAAAAAGCTATGGAATTAATAAGTAATGGTAACCAAACATGCTACTTGATGTAAAACTTAATAGCTCCATTTTAGTAATAAATGATACATTTCGCTCATTGACAGATAATCACTGAAGTTTAAAGCCATTACTCACTATTTTCAGATCCTTTAATTCTTGAAATATTTGTAATTAGTGATTTTGTTTTCAGCATCCCAGAGGAGTTAAAAATGGTTCACATTTGTGTAGTATTCTCTCTGACAACTTTTTGTAGAAATTTGCTTACTTGTACCATGAATGAGAATCTTGCCGAAAAGAACTGAACCTGAAAGGCAAGTGTGCTCTGTGTGCATTCATAAAGCATTAACTTGGGAGCTCAAAGTATGGTAGAGCTCCAAACTGATTTTGTTTATTCTGACTGTAGTGTAGTATTTGTATTTCTAAGCATTTTTGTCAAGCCTATGTTAGCACAGCTACAACAGCATCTTAAGCGAAGTAACAATGTACTAATATGGCAAATTTAGGCCTTTCATCATTTTCTACTGTTAATCTTTCTAGAAAAGATATTAACTCCATCTCTGATTGGAATAAATGTATCAAGTTGTTCTTTAAAACGTCTTTCAGGAGGAGATGAAAAGCCTATTTGAATGTAAAAGTCTACGTGGTTTCAAGCTAGACCTCACTTACACTTCTGTGTCAGGCAACTCCTAAAAGATATCCACTTGTCACTGGAGCAACTAACAGAGAGATAAAAGCATCCTTAACATCTTTCCAAAAGAATGCTATAAGCAGTCTGACTGCTTGCAACTCTCTGGTTAAGAGTGACACAGAAGTATAAACACATTTGTTCTGCACACCACAAGGTTCCATTAGTGAGCTTTGGTTGCTCTCAGGTATCTCAGACTGTGTCTGGTTTGATGCCTCAGGCATCAGAGAACTGCATCTGATTTCTGTGACCAAAGGGTGTGGGAAAATTACAATGCAGTCAATTAAACCAAACCTTGTTCTGTAACCTGAGCATAAATTTGCTTCTTGGAGCATATCTGAGCAGTTTAATTCTAGAACATGGATTTGCTGAAAATTGTTTTCCATTTTCCTCCTTTTATAATTCAGACTCTTCACATATCTTCTGGTTTGGAGTCTGCATATCAGATGGCATCAATATTGACCTTACAAATGAACCAAAAGAAAATCTTTCCAAGTAAAAATAAAATCCATTCCAAGGATTTTGACCCCTACAATGAAATGCTACTGTGGAGATTTTAGTGTCAGCTGTTGCCTGGCCTCTTTTTAAAGGTTATGAAATACTGATCTAAAGTCCCAACTGATCAAGATACTTGTCTGGGATGCAAAAGACAAGAACTTGGACCCAGGATTCCTCCACTGTAGGGAAAGCTTGGAGCTGTCAATCACATCTAGCAAGTAGAAGGTTTTGAAGTAGGACTGTCAGGGGCCTTACAGCAAAGTAGGAAATTCAAGTTGGAAGTCAGACAATTTGCAGAAAGAACAGGAAGAATTCCCATCCTGTTGCAGTAAGCCTGTTGCATGAGGCACCCCCCATGGTTTTGCATGCCAAATTTCTAGCATGATACCCTACTGAGCTGTGTTAGCACCCTGGTGATAGCTGGTTACTTATCACTAAAACAGAACAAAAAAACAACACAAGCAGCATTTGCAAAGTAATGCAGTCATGGTCTTTTAAATGGGGTAGGGGTCTGAACTGTCCTGCTGTCTTTGCAGTTGTCACAGTGTTGCCCAACACGTCACTGTGTTCTTCTCCCGCGCCTGTGTCTAATGCTGCAAGAAGATAAAGCTATAGTGGTGTAGCGTGCCAGTGATGAGAGCACTTAAAAGTCCCATTCTATGAGAGAGAGAGAGGAAAAAAAACTTTGGGGATTCTCCACAGATGACAGAAAGAACAGTTTAAGACAAAAATGTCTTCTTGTGTAGTATCAACTAACTTAGACCTTTAATGGTTAAAATGAGGTAGTTGTATTTATTAAAACAAAGGGTCATGGAAGGAACTTTATAAGTGTTTGAGGCCAAGAAGTATCATCCTACTCTGTGTTTAACACAAAGACATTCTTCACAGGTTAATTATTTACTTTTTGGACTTTGAGTTAATAGCTACTTTGAAGGACACTATTATGAATGGAGAAAAATACTTTGTAATATTAAAAGATGGAGATTTACAAGGAAAGCATCAAGCATCTCACTTCAGCATAGACATTAGTACAAGTAAAACCCTAGATCCAAACAAGAATGTTTTTTCTTGTCTAGCATAATTCCAAAGATACATTTCTGATAACTACCTTTGACCTGTCCACTTGGAGATCTCAAATGAATATTTCATGACAATCAACAGAGCAGGAAGTCTGGGACTATATAGGGTCATCAGTTCAAAAGGATGTGGCGCCGCTTTTAGTTCAAGGCTCATAGATAGGGATGCATTACTTAGTATCCCGGTTCCTGCTAAGAGGAATGTCAAGTTCAATTTCAGTATGACAAGACAACCGGCAACCTTTCCAATTCAAGGGACAAGTCTGGAATCTCACTAAACAAACCTTGAATTTCCCAAAGACAGAGAACCTAACATATCATAAAACATTAGGTCTTTTGTAAGCTGGACTCACATCAGCTGGAACCCAAACCATGTGAACGTTTTCTCCTCCCAAGACAGAACAAGAGAATATGACCTTGAGCTGCACCAGGGAAGGTTTAGCTTGGACATTAGAATCATAGAATCAACCAGGTTGGAAGAGACCTCCAAGATCAGCCAGGCCAACCTAGCACCCAGCCCTAGCCAGGCAACTGGACCATGATACTTAGTGCCTCATCCAGGCTTTTCTTCAACACCTCCAGGGACAGTGACTCCACCACCTCCCTGGGCAGCCCATTCCAATGCCAGTCACTCTCTCTGTGAAGAAGTTCCTCCTAAGATCCAGCCTATACTTCCCCCGATACAACTTGAGACTGAAAGGGTTGTCAGGTACTGAAACAGACTGTCCAGGGAGGTGGTGGAATCATTATCCCTCATTGTTTAAAAGCCATGTAGATGTGGTGTTTGAGGACACAGCTTAGAGGTGGACTTGGTAGAGTAGGGTTAATGGTTGCACTTGATGATCTTGAAGGTCTTTTTAAACCTAAATGATTCAGGCTAATTTCTGTAATTTATTTCCTATTTGCAATGCAGAAGACTGTTACAGAGTGCATCATTCTCCTGCATTAGACCGTGCTGCAGACAGTGCTCCACTCTCTGGATTGACAGAGAGGCAAGAAATCAGAGAACGCAAGAACACAGGGTAAAGGCATGGAATCTCTCTGCACAAAAGCAGCTGAACTAGCACAGCCAGCTCCAACCTGGATGTATCAAATCTATCTGGATTTGCTCTGAATTCTGGCAAGTCCTTTGGTTACGATTCCATGTTCCCCAAGTTTGAAATTTCTGGTCACTGAAAGGCAACTTTGGACCAGTACTGCTCCATTTGATCTATCAGGCCTAACTGGACCTGAGCAGCTTTGCACAGTCTGGATGCAGATTTGCATCCAGTTTATCATTCAGGGGTTTAACAAAGCTGAGTGAGCCACTGCTGAATCTTGTCAGGTACTCAGCACTCCATCACTCAGGCATGGTTTTTGAGGCCCCAGATATCCAGCCCTTTAAAGGACAGGACAATGAGCCATTTATTTTGTTCTGGTTTGAAATCCTCTATTAATGCTGTAATTGTTACTTGCCCAGCCAAATGAGACTGTGACTGTTATAAGTCACCGTCTCAGAAGCCCGGGGTTTAATACTTCATATAAATTCTGGCACCACTCAATTTCCTCAAAAACATGTTCTCAGAGTTGACTGAAATTCCAGGGGGGGAAGTGTATCCATATATTAATGGGATGTGGGAAATACCAGCTCTGCTTCTAACCAAGTTCCTTCAAGCAGATGTATAATTTTTCTCATTAGCAATCTGAAGAGGGATACATTTTCCTTTGCAGATGCAAATGTAACATTTGTACGGATCAGTAAATACTTTCCCACTGCAATGTAAACAGGTTGGGCCCTTTGAGCCTGCCATGAATTTCAGTGATAATTATGCAAATACCAAAGGAAAGCACTTTCTTAAATATTCATGGGGGAGTATTTATGTTGCAATTATTATAGCAAGAGACATAAGGTTCAGAGTGCAGTGACCATAAAATGTCTATGACAGCTTTATTCTGTATGAGCTATAAAGGAAAACCCACTGCCATCCTTCATAGTTGTGGCCACAGTAATTATTACAAATAGTTTTGTTATTCTACCTCCAGGGCTATGGCTGTGCAGCCTGTCCAACAGCTAAGTATGTACTGCCATGGAGAATGCCAGGACACATCACCATGTCACCACCACTGTATGAGTGCAGGATTGCTTGAGGATATGCTGTTGTAATCTGAAGGAAAAGACATTATCTGTGATAACAGCATCTTGCCACTTCAAAGCACTCAGGAAAATTCTTGTTTCATTTCTATGGCTGCAGCACTGGCTGTCCTCAAAGGAATTTCATATCAAAAGGCCAGCGACACACTGGTAATAAACTTCACATAGTCTAAGTGTTAGAAGTGTAACAATTTTGTTCTTGCAATAGTAAACCTTTTAGAATCAGCCTTTCGGATGGGCATCTAAAAGACAGGTGTAGATTCGTATTGGATGCAGCATCCAATGGCCTGAGATAGATTGTATGGTCCTGCTTTGGCAGGGGGGTTGGACTCAGTGATCTCTTTGGGTCCCTTCCAACCTCTAATATCCTGTGATCCACCACTCCTGCCTCTGCACTGTGGAGAAACTCAGTTTCAGACTATCTTCTGCTGGCAATATCCAGGGATACTCAAGAATTCCATTCATTTCCTTGTGGCAAGGGAGCCTGGGCAGAACAAAGGATTCCTGGCATTTCAACAGTTAAAAAATAGAACTTCTGGACTGGACACATTTTTTGTTTCAAGGGAAAGCCTGTCTCTAGGTAGTAAAGAGTGCCCCATGGCACAGTGAGAAATAAAACACACAAAGAACACCATCTGCACTATCCTGAGGTGGTGCTCTGAAGTAGCAATGAACTCATTTCTTCTCACATAACTCAACTGGGTCTTCCAGTTCAGTGTCCCACTCATAAGGAGGGCACAGCTTTTGCAGAGAGTCCAGAGGGAAGCCACAAAGATGATGCAAAGACTGGAACACTTCTACTATGAGGGAGCTGGGGTTGTTCAGCCTAGAGGGACCTTATAGTTGCCTTCCAGTACCTGAAGGGATCCTACAGGAAAGGCTGGAGAGGGACTTTTCATAAAGGTGTTAGCATCAGGACAAGGGGGAATGGTTTTAAGCTGAGGGAGAGTAGGTTTAGGCTGGATCTTAGGAAGAAGCTCTTCAATATGAGGGTGGAGAGACTCTGGAACAGGCTGCTCAGGGAAGTTGTGGCATCTGTTACCTGGAGGTGCTCAAGCACAGTTTTGATGAGGCCTTGAGCAGACAAATACAGCTGAAAGGCATCACTGCCTGTGGCTGTGAGGTTGGAGTAGATCATCTCAAAGATCACTTCCAACCTAGGCCACTCTGATATGATTCTATGATCATTTTTTAGCAAGAATAAATCTTGAAGGCTAAGAGAACTCCTCAGGAATACACCCAAATGAGTTGGCCTACAACTAACACCCACTGAAGTTTTCCAATCAAGAGCATCATAGAAACTGCCTGTTTGTAAACTTTGCTGCAAGAATTGAACGTTTTTCTAATTATTCAAACTTTTAAATATTTTCAAAGCCTAACTAGACTTCAATAAGGTCTCCTCTAGAGGTCCCTTCCAACACATTAACATTCTGTGATTCTGGTTTTGGGCCAGAGGTTAAGATATATAATAAGAAAAAAAAACCTCACTAAGGTAAAACTCATTGGAATCACAGAACATGAAATAAAGCAAACAAAAGAAGGGATAATGTTAAAATAGTCCATTCATCCCAGTTTGGGGAGACTTTACAGAGCCTTAAAGATAAAATACCTGTAAGTCCTAGTCCAGTTTCTCCACATATGCTCATCTGACAGATTTCCATGGAAACTTTTGACATGATTAAAGTCCTGCAATGCTGTGCTCTCCAATTTGTCCAAGCTCAAAGAAGATCTATGACTGATCAGCTCCTATAACTGATATAACTCAAGAGAGATGTTGAGGTGCTGGAAGATGTCCAGAGAAGGGCGACAAAGCTGGTGAGGGGCCTGGAACACAAACCCTATGAGGAGAGGCTGAGGGAGCTGGGGGTGTTTAGCCTGGAGAAGAGGAGGCTCAGGGGGGACCTCATTGCTGTCTACAACTGTCTGAAGGGAGGTTGTAGCCAGGTGGGGATTGGTCTCTCCTATCAGGCAACCAGCAACAGAACCAAGGGACACAGTCTCAAGTTGTGCTGGGGGAAGTCTAGGCTGGATGTGAGGAGGAAGTTCTTGCCAGAGAGAGTGATTGGCATTGGAATGGGCTGCCCAGGGAGGTGGTGGAGTCACCGTCCCTGGAGGTGTTGAAGCAAAGCCTGGCTGAGGCACTTAGTGCCACGGTCTAGTTGACTGGCTAGGGCTGGGTGCTAGGTTGGCCTGGATGATCTTGGAGGTCTCTTCCAACCTGGTTCATTCTATGATACCTTTTGTAGGTTCACCCATCACTTTAGCCTTAAGAATAGAGAAGGATTTCCCTAACCATCCATTCACAGCCATTGGAACTTTCCATACATTCAGCAATAGAAGGTATCAATCACATTTTGAGATATGTGGAGTTGATGATCTAAATCTTGAGGCCATCAAGATATTGCCATTTATTAGGTAAAGATAAGGCTTCATTGCATTTTGATTAGAGGTGTGCTTGATATGGTGGTGGTGTTACAGATTTATCACTGCAATATCTAAGAGATTAAGATGACAGTCATAAAATCTGCATAGTTATATGTTGAGACTTTTTCCAGACTAAACTATAAGCACAATTTTGGGCAAAGTGGAGTAATGGTATATGAGGAGTTAGGAGCTGCTGCTTCCAGAGGGGAGATGGTAAATAGGACTTTCCTGTTAGAGGCAGGTGATGATCCCACTGATTTTTAGCACCACATCAAAGAAGTTTCAGTGAAGAATCTATACCTCTTCCTTTGAAATCAAACATCTGTGTTAGCTTCTGTTCTGATTGACAGCTCTGCACTACAACTGAACTTTAGGATTAGTGCTTGTGATAAATCTTTTACTTCCTTGGTATCTCAAGTGACATAACAGTTGCAGGATCTAACCCATCCTTACTGCAGTCACAAGACCAAAACATATGCTCACATATAAAATGTCCTTAACCTAATCATGTGCACTTCTTGCAGGTGCCTTTTGGACAAAAATAATTGACATTCATAGATTTTGTGGCATAAAATGCATTTATCTATTTTGCTGTGCTGTGGCACTTCAGAAGAAAGGGAGTTAGTCTCAGGGAAAATCATTAAAATCTCAGAAAGAGATAACAATAGAACTTTGTTTTCTTTTCTGCAAGCATCTTCAAGGTTAGAATGAGCATGTGGCACAGGTGGTAAATGAAGGTTTCTGCCCACACTGTAGGAAAAGGACTTTGCCTCCAGGAACATAACAAGCATATGCTGATACCAATTCTTTCAGAAACACAAATCCTGCTCTTATTGACATGAGAGAACCCTGCTGTTGCTAAAACATTTTGCTCAGAAGTCGCAAAACCAAAGCAGAGCATCAGTATTTGATTTTCAAAGCATCACTGTTCTTCCAGGAGGAGAGAAACAGGTGCTGAAACAAAGGCATTGGTT
This sequence comes from Pogoniulus pusillus, assembly GCF_015220805.1. NCBI lineage: Eukaryota > Metazoa > Chordata > Aves > Piciformes > Lybiidae > Pogoniulus > Pogoniulus pusillus. The sequence continues at coordinate 9,806,593 of NC_087272.1, forward strand.
GCAGACTGAATGAAACTGGGCTTGATTATTGCAGCTTGTGAAAGACTTCTGATGAGGAAAAGTGAAAAAGTAGGACAGAAGAGAGAACTGACACTAATGACATCATTAGTAGGGACTGTTTAAACATTTGACTGCACAGATTGAGTATAACCCAAAAACCACTTCAGATGTTTGGAATCCAGTACTGGGAAAATGGGATATTTTAGTGATATAAATAGTAAAATGAGAAGAAAGAGTCTGAAGAATGCAAAAAGTCAAGGAAATTCAACATCAGCTGTACTGATAGTCCTTATTTCCCAGCTGTTGCACCCAAAGCTGTATTTATTCTGCAGTGCCAAAGCAAAAGCAGATGTGGCAATTTATAGATCTTCAAAGATTCATAAGGCTACAGGATCACAGAATATTAGGGGTTAGAAGGGACCTCCAGAAATTGAGGCCAACTCATCTGCCAGAGCAGGACCATAATCTAGTGCAGGTCACACAGGAACACACACAGACAGGTCTTGAAAATCTCTAGAGAAGTAGATTCCACAACCTCCCTGGTGAGCCTGTTTCAGTGCTCCATGACCCTTACAGTAAAGAAGTTCTTCCTCACGTTGAAATTGAACTTTCTGTGCTATAGTTTATGTTCATTGCCCCTTGTCTTTTCACAGGGCAGAAGTGAGAAGAGGCTGTCCCTTCCTTCTTGACACTCAGCCCTCAGATATTTGCATACATTTATCAAATTCCCTCAGATTCTCTAGGCACTGTTAGAAACACTAAAACTTGCCTGCACGCCCCTGTCCTGACCCACAGTGGCCATTTCAATGCCCTGCAAGAAAAAAAAAGTCACTTCTGCACCTCTGTGTTCAGGTCCTGTATGTATTAACAGGCACTGGCCAATCTCACCTGGGACATCCATCCACATCCCTACCTATTGGGGCTCTATTTAGGATCAGGGTGGACTTTTACTCCCTTCCTCAGGCTCTGGCACAGCCTCATGCCCTCATGCTGTGGCTAGAGCCCATCTCTGCCTCACCACTGTAAGCACCCATGTGGTGCCCTGGTGTAATGTTGGAAACCTCTCTTTTAAGGGTGGAGACTTTCTTCTAGGGCTGACAGGTTTTTAGTGCTATAACCAGAAAGTCTGCAGCTTTGAGGAAAGTTAGTTTTCACTTTGACAACAAAAAAAGAGGCTACTCTGAAGTACAAAACAGCAGCCAAAGAAATTATTAAGGTTTGGTGAAAAAGTGACAGTCCTGAAACATACCAAATTTACTTTTGTGGCCATGCAAAATTTTGCAAAACCTTCTCTTAGAGATGGAGGCTGTCAGGAAGGGAGAATATTAATCTCTAACCTGGTATGCTCCTAGAGTGAAGAAATATTTTCAGCTATATTTGCTGCAGTCAAACTCCAAGGCTGTATACTCTTAGGTTCTGTTTTATTGTATGATATAACATTTTATTGTGTTGCCTTCGGTTAACACTACTGAAGAATTTGGAGTTGTCCTTGGTTTGTTTGCATAAAAATATCTAATCTCATCAAAGCCTTCATATGCTGAGCTGTACACTACTAGTAATGGCTGGGACACCTGATGATGTTGCCACATCTCTACAGGGGAAAGAAGCAGTACTTCAAGTCACATGTTTGTACCAGTCTTACAAGTGGCTCAGAAGATGTTGGCTCCTCTGTTTACAACATCAAATGGAGTTCTCATACACTGTTTTCCAGAACTTAGGCAGTGAAGGGATTGGGCAGAAGTTAAATACTGATCTAGAAACTTCTTGGTCACTACAACTGATGTAACATCTATCATGTAGCCAGACATAGCAATAACAGGAGGATGTCTTGGAGGAGCATTGGATTAGATTTTGATAAAGAGGTTCCTGTACTCAGGTGTCCTGAATTGTGAATGTTTCTTTCATTACATAGTTATGGCAATCTGATTTCTTTGTTTTGCTCTGAAACTTGCCAAATACGAAAATAAAGCACTATACTAATCATCATTAGTAAAACTTTATAAAAAGTGATGTGTCAAGTAGCTTCACTGTTTTTTTTAAAGCAAAACAAGGGGCCTCATGTTGTCCCTATGAAATGCACATTGCTTTGCCATCACGGCACTCTTTCCTCTCTTTTTCTCCACTCATTGCTCATTTAGTATCATATCAGTTGGTCAATGTGCATTTGAATCTTTCTTCATTCAACATCCTTCCTCACACAGTAAAATTTAATCTACTTATGATATTTCTGAACTGCTAACCCTGATGACGAGCATAATTGCCAGCTTGGAGCCAAATATTTCACAGCAGGACAAGTTGTACTACCTGCTCTGTAGTCTGATATGAAAAGCCTGCAGCCCTTTCCTGTAAATTCCTCCCTGCAGCTTTATCATTTTACCCCGTGCCATGCAGGAACCAACACTAACAAAAGTACTGTAGACGTGTGCTTGGAGAAGTGCTTCTAAGCATCTCCACTAAGCACCTCTCTTCTGCAGGTGCTCCCTTCTGAAAGCTCTTTGAAAGAAACATTAACATTGGCTCCTGGAAGATATCAAGAATGTCAAAATTATGACCTTGACAAGAAGTACTACACAGTTATGTTGTTGACCAGGATTCAAAGACTCTGCAAAGACAGTAATAGATTTGAGGAGAACAACTTCAGGTGAGATGAGACAGCAGCTGACACAAGTGTCCCTCTCACTGTTTTGGGAAAATTATTGCAACAGGAATAGTGTGAGCAAAGTGTGAACACATCCTAGAAAGAAGCAATTCTCTTTGATGACACCAGGCTAAGCATGAAGGACCTGAAGAGATACATTTTTGAGTGCCTGGATATTGTCTTGTGAATGACTCCTGTTTGCATCAGCACTTTGAGAATTTTAAAGGAGTAGGTTCCTTTTTCATTCCAGAGGAGTAATTTACAGATTTCCAGCACATACAGTAATCAAATGTTGAAGACTGGCTCTAAAACCAGCCAGGTTGTAAAAAGAAATAGTAGAGTTTACTTCATTAAAAGTACATTTCAAAACAATCTGAGGTGTTAACAATATGAAACATCTAACTTCAGAACAGGATAGCAGGAGAACATCATTCTGCTGTTTACAGGAGCAGAGGGAGGTCATTTGGATGCAATAAGGGTCTGTCCTTTTAGCCTATTGGTTGCATTTTTAACAACACCAGTCACTGAAGGATGCACCTAAATCAATGCTGTATGCTGGATCATCTCCCAAACATAACAGCATGAGAAACTTAGGGCCTTGTTCTTATGACTTTGAGGTTATTCAGCTGAAGGTTGCTTACTTTAAAATCTTTCTGTGGTAATAACCATTCATATTCTCACATTCCATATGTGAGAACACTAATGCTCCCTCTGAGTAATTTGACAACTGTTAAAGCCACTCCTGACAAAAGAATAAAGTCCAATTGCAAGTAATAAGATAGAATTTCAAAACATATTGGTGAATCCTGAGTCAACTATTAACCTGCTTAACCAGAAGACTAATTGCAGTACTATAGTACAGAAATCCCTCTAAAATAATTAATACCCATTTTTCCTTTAAGCACAATGCTGTTCTTAGAGCCAATAGCTGTGGCCCCCTATACTCAAAGTACTGCAAATGTATTAGCAGAAATCTAAAACAGAGCAGTACCTTTTGTAGCCAGGCATATTATTTCAGGTTTCCTCACTGTCACCTTCACAGAGCTGCAAAAAGTCCTATGTTCTGCGCTTCAGGAGTGCTACATCCAGGTGTTCTCAGGACAGCGTACATGGGAGGTAACACTGCCTGATTCTTCCACTCCATCCTGAGTGGCTGGCCAACAAAGGAGAGGGAAGAGAATTAGCTTCACAGAGAAGCTAATGTGAAGAAAGGTGAACAATGCTAAAGTGGGAGGAAATAGTTTTTTTTTTCTCTACACCTGTTCCTGATTGGTGTGTGAGTCAAACATCTGTTCCTGATTATAAATGAGCAATGAAATTGCCACAGGGTAAGACAATGGAGGCTTGTCCTCATGAGGATACCAGAGGTACCTTTTCAAAACAGACAACCCATGAAAGTAAAATGCATTTCTGCTTGATAGAACAGGAAGGTAAGTCAGAATCTGATATAAAAATCCCTCAGATACACTTTTCCACTACTGCTGGATCACTTAGCTCACAACTTTTGGAACTGGATGGTCACACATAAAAGCAACCACACAGCTTTGAGGGCAGGCATAAATACAGGACAGCTCCTGGGTGCTCTCCTGTTGATGGGAGATGAGCATGAGAGGCTTCATGTGTGATGTTAGCACAAGGGAATTGAACCTGGAGTGTTATTCATCTGTTACTGAGTCACGTAGGTGCCAGAAATAAAGCACAAGGAAAAAATATATACCAACCAGGTTTCCTCAGTAACTGCCCATCCAGGTAAATGTTTCTATATATTAATCCTCCAGAGCAGCTCTATCTCACTCAGTCATCAGGCCATCATCTTAGAAAGCAAGTTCCTTTAGCCACAACCTCCTTTGACCACTCTCTTCTCAGCCCTTTTATTCAGAGCAGTTCAGGCAGATTCTTCTGCTCCCTGGTCATTGCCTGGCTTCACCTCTTGCTTTCTGGGTGAGGTTGTAAATCCCAGCAGATCAAGGGATTTGGAACTGTATTTAAGAGACTAGTTCACGCTGCTCCCAAGGGGGAGGCAGCTTTAGTGATTTGCTGCATAAAAGCACTTTCTTTCCCTTGTTGCAGTGATTTTTTCCATTCTTACAGCTGCATATGCATGCTAGAAAACACACAAGAAACTGAAATGTAGACTTATTCCCTGGCAAAGGAGTTGATGGGTGAGAGTCTAAACTGACCCCAAAAGAGGAGTGCAAAGGCTCTTGAGGAGGCACTGTAGTTAGTGCATCAGAAATGAATCATAGTAGAAATTATGGTCTACCTGAATTGAGCTCCTAGGGACTTAGCAGCCAAAATGGCCAGACAGCATCCCACCTGGCTGCTCAGAGGGCCTGTGCTCCAGGGCTGAATGTGGGATCAGCCCCAGTCAGGAGAATCACTCTAATCCCTGCTGTGCTGGGTGCTCTGCCCTGAGTGAGGTTGCAGGATTAGTGCTGAATTCTATTTCCTGGTGGAATGACCAAGCCAGATATCAGAGTCCTCCTCTGAGCCCTGCACTTACAGTTATCAGATAAGAGGCAGTAATAGGCCATACAAAGATTTTACTTGGACACCTGCATGCCTTGAAGCAACTTGACAACTTTCCTATCTGCAGGACTTTTCCACTACTTTGCAGGAGACACAAAGTCCTGAGTTCTGCTGTACTGCAAGGAAGGGCTGGCACAAGCTCAGCACAGACACCCAGCTCATTGTGACGATGGCAATAAGCCAAATGATCAGGCAAGCATAGCCAGAACTCATCTGTTTCTTAAAATGGGGCTGTATTTCTGCCTGCAAGTCAAGATATAGCCAAACATTAGTTTTGATAGGATCCCAGAAGCATAGAGTTGCAGCATGTAATACCTAAAAGCTTTCAGGATAGCCTTGGAAAGAGAGGCTGACATTTTACTATTTTTCTTGCTTGTTTTTTCTTCACAAAAAAAAAACCCAAAAATTAAAATAAATTATCCTTCAAAAAATATTTCTTATTTTTCATCAATATTCAGAGACACATTGGATGCTAAGTTCACTAGGAAGCACTTGAAAAACTGGGCCATTTTTAAAAATGCTTCCTGTGAACCTGGGAGCCTCAGCTGATTATGTGCCAAAATATTGCCATTGGACAATAGGGAACAGTTTGTTCAGTGTCAAACTGTGGTGCGCTCTCCAGTGCTAAATGTGCAGCTACCTCTTAGAGAAAGATAAGTTAGAAAACAAAACCTCATGCTGATAGAGCAGGAAGGTGTAGGGGTTTTACCTGGTGGTCTTAAAAATGCACTGTTAGAATGTTCCATACAGTCAGAAGCACTACTTTGCAGTCCAGGGAAAACACCCACACAGTGTCAGTAATCCAGGTATCTCTCCTGGTCTGCTGTGTCCCAACACAAGAAGGACATGGAACTGGTAGAGCAGGTCCAGAGGCAGGCCAGAAAGATGATCAGAGGGCTGGCATGCTCTCCTATGAAGATAGGCTGAGAGAGTTGGGGCTGTTCAGTCTGGAGAAGAGAAGGCTTCAGGGAGACCTTAGAGCGCCTTCCAGTGTTTGAAGGTGGCTAAAGGAGAGCTGCAAGGGGACTTCTTACAAAGTCATAGAGTGACAAAATGAAGAAGCTCAATTATGATTAGACATTTAGTAGGGAATTCTTGCCCATGAGAATGGCAAGACACTGGAACAGGTTGCCCAGAGAAACTGTGGAGCTTCCAAGCCTGGAAATTTTCAAAGGCAGGTTGGATGGGGCCTTGAGCAAGCTGGTCTAGTACAAGGTCTTCCTGCCCATGGCAAGGGGGTTGGATGACCTTTAAGATCTCATTTAACACAAACCATTCTGTGATTCTATGATAATGGACAATTAGAATAGTAAGCAGGAAAAACTGGGGGATGAAAATAGGTTTCAGTGTCCTTTTACATTCATCACTTTATAATTGACTGCAAAGATGGTATCGGTTTGAGACTCTCCTTATCCTGTGATTAGCTTTAGCTCCTTTTCCCATTTATTCCCTCCTGCAGGCCATGTTTGAATATCTGAACATCTCTGTCAACAACAAAGATGTTACAGACCAAATTAGATGGAAGGAAGCAAATGCCATAGCTTTGGGAAGAAAAAGTCTGATGCTTCATCTGAAATCGATAGACTCAGGTCTTGTACAGAGATGCTTTCAAATCATAATTAACTTGATGCACACTATTTTATGTAAACTTCAGAAAATTATTGAAGTCCTGTCCCTGGGGGAGGTTTTTGTTGCTTTGTATCACTCTAGTAGTGTCAAAAGAAAAAAAATATTTCCATTCTAAAAATCACACAGACCTTAATGGTGTGAGGATCACTGAAGCAGAACACAGCTTGCTTTACTGTCACCCTAAGTATGTGCTTCACAAACAACTCTTTTTTTCTTCCCCCCCCTTGGAAAAGCAAAGTATGATCACTGTAAAACTATGCTGAACTGTTTGTCCTTTGACTTTTGAATCTTTAGACTGACTCATCAGAAATGAAAAACACTGCTGATTGCGCCACAGATATGATTCTGATAGTTCAGCTGGCAATTGCTTTCTCTGGGAGTCCGATAAGCACTCTTCTCAGCTGAGCAGATATTTTATTGGAATGAGTTCATCTCAGACATTCACTTGGAGCCCTGTGCCATTATGAGAAGCAAGACAATAGAAGGAGAGCCTGTCATGTAATATGATTTACATGTGCTGAATTACAAATAATCAAGATGCATAGCACACATCTACGTGACTATGTCGATACAACTCTCTCTTTCATGCCCTTGCTATTTTTCAGTGCCCTACTTCTTTTTCTCATGTCTGATGCTACCACATACACTCTCTGGGCAAGGACCAAGCCTTTACTCCATCTAAAAGCATTAGGTTGCTCTTGAATTTAAGTATATAAATAGAAAACAAATAAACAAAAATCTGTGAGGAAAAAGTATCAAGCATCCTATGAATAAATGTTCCCCTCAGATGCAGCAATAAATGTAGGCCTTCACTTCTCTGCTCTGTCTGCACTGGATGGAAATGTTATTATTGGCTTCAGAAAGGACCAAAGGTAGCCTGAAAACAGCATATAGAAGCAGTAGGATGTGTTTCTAAAAGACTTTAGGACACAGGCTGAAAAGTTGGATTTATATCCATTTTCACTTATTACCTTCATTGGTACTTTTTGTGGCTTCTATTGCTAGAACCCCTTGGAAGGACTTTTTAGTAAAGAACAATTCCTCCTATAGTCTGTCATTGAGACTTTAGGGAAAGGAAAAGAAAAAGTGAATTCAAGTGGAAGACAAAGAAGGCTCTGCATGAAATATAATCCCATCTTGTATTTTATCCTGTAAAAAAAACAGTGCTTACGCTTCTCCAGAAGCAGCAGAGGAAGCAACTCTGCAGACTTAAAAGTGAACTGATGCAAAAAGCCCAGTTTCATTTGACATCTGATTATCACTGGAGAAGGTTTTGGTCAAGGAGTTAAAACCTTGAATTTGATCCATCTAGCCCTATACATTATTTGACGTTCTCCCAAACTCTCGGTTTCTTTGGCTCCATTTTTTAATGACATATAAAGAATGGGAGTCCTCAGCTGGTTTTAAAAGGAAGATGAAATGTTGCTTTGATCATCTGTGAGATCTGAAACTCCTGGGTTTCTTTGATTTTCCTTCTACTGCTTTTTCTTCAGTGCAATCTTTACCAAGTGCTAAATTTTACTGGTCTGCTCATTTATGCTCCTGGCAACCTGTACAAGCTCAAAATAACATGTTATATGCTGAGGAATAAAGATGTCCTCATCCTTGTGTAGAAACACTACCATTTTGGTTGCTGCTGCTCATAATAAAAATCAAGTTAGACCTCAGGATTTACTGATGGCCAATAAAATTGTTCTTCCAGATCAGCCTAGGTTTGCTAAAAGAGAACAAAATATTTTGCAGTATTCGTGCTCTGTGAAAACATTTGTCTGGCTGTTGCTCTGAAGGACATGACTCCCAAATAACATCAAAGAAATACTACTCATGTCAGAACCTTCCACTTAATCTGACACCTCCTTTCAGGCAAACTTGCCAAGTGGTACTCACCACCCCTCACATACACACCTGCTTGGAAAAGTCTGTGTGGTGAGTGATTTAGGATCCTGCCTGGAAATCAGTCAGTTGGTCTCTGCCTATCTCCTACTCTACCCAACCACTGCAGTAGCCATTGCCAGTGGCTTTGGGGGGGTTAGAACTGACAAATACAGAGCTAGTCCTCAAAAGAGTGAGATATTGCATGCAGGGCAAAACAGATGAAGCAAATGTGATTAAAATCCCAAAGGCATGGTATGCTTTATTTCCGTTTTGCAGGCAAATAGATTCAGCTTGGAGGGAGGAAGAGAAGGAAGCCAAATTTATAATTGTTGAGTTTCTTTCATTCCCAAACCTCTTGATTAATTTTCAAATGCCTTTATATAACTCTTTACAAAGAGGAGGAAAAGGATTCATTGTTTTTTTATAATATTAAATTTACAGTAGTAAATGTAACTGTTTATGTTGCTGTGATTGTTTTCTCATTTATCAGACCTCATCATTCTGGTCAACAAAATGGGAACAGATCTGGAATAACCTGATTAGATCTCAACAGACAGTTCCCTTGAGATTACATCTCCATCTGAGCAAAAATGTTTAACTGTTGTCTCTTTTTCCATTAACTTAGTTTCATTTATGAGACTTTTCCAGTGCTGAAAATCATGTGAGCAATTCTCTTTCTCTGCCTTGGCATGATTTCTGCTGCACCTTCAGCAGCAAAAGGCCACGTCAATTTACCCAGCAGAACAGAGTAGAAATCTTCTTGCTCCACTGTTTGACTTCTCAGTGGCTTGAATTAGGTGCCTCATAAACAGCATTTTTGGCCTCTCACTACAAATAAGATATATGTGAGGTTAACATGAAAGGTTTTCTTCTACCCTGTGTTGAATTTACTGCCTTTGGCAGCTTTGTGAGTTCCCTTGTTGTTATATTACGGGGTAGGTAAACTGCCTGGTTCTGAGCCACTCACTGTGCACTGTTATCACAGCCTATTGCTATCTTTTCAGATTCTCAAGCACTTTGCTGTTGGCTATTACAGGATTGCTCCTAGTGCACACAGTTGTGAGAGAGTGAGATTCAGAGTCTTAATCTCTTTAAGTGATTAAAAGGATGATTGGTGCTTCCATTCTGTGTTGCCAGTTAGTTAGATGCCTTCTTGACTTCCACTATATCTTCCTCAGTAAGATGAGAAACCCACAATTTACCATAAGTGAAAACATGCCTCCAACTGAAAATGCTGTTTTCCACAGAATCTCCATTACCTGGTCAATGAAACCAGTGCCACACTTGGATTTAGAACTCTCACTGCATGCTCAGCAGACATCATTACTGGGCTGATTAATGCTTCATTTTAATTTTGTTTCCCTCTGAATTTTCTCCTGCTTCTAAAGGAGAAAGAAAAACAAATATGCTGCCCCAAAAGTTAACAATTTCAGGCTGGGGCCGATCAAAGTAGGATGGAAATTTTACACCTCTCCTCCATCAAAATGCTTTTCTCCTCATGCCCTGCTATCTAAAGGTAGAAATGGATCAATATATCTGTGTATTGAATGACACAGCAGTGCTCAAGGGCAGGGATGACACTTAATGGAACTACAAATCATATTAGAAATATTAAAAGTAGTTCCCTGAATTGCAAGTGGAGAAATGAGGTCTTCCAAACTAACACCCTCACTCACAAAAGCAAAGAGAGCCAAAAGCAAGTTTTTCACTCAAAGAGGGTAAAATGCCTCCAGAAATTCATCAAGGAATTTCCCACAGAATTTCTAAACTGCAGTATTTGATTCTCCTGGGGACCTGCTGATGTCCCAACGTATCTTAAAGGTTATACTGTAAAAGTTTGTTCCTTTTCTCACTTTTGCTTCAACTGGTGTGTTCTATAGGGAGCTGGTAGTGCTGCAGCAGAGGAAGAAGACAGCCCTCCCAAGGTGACACAGCAATAGTACCCCAGTGCTGGGGCCAGATTTCAGGAATTTAAATGGGGAAACAATTATGACTGAAGAAATCCTGACTGTCCTTCTCAAACCAGTTCAAAACATTTGCATTTCCAAACAAGCCAAGCCCAAAAGGACACATTTTGTAGTTAAAAGCTGTCATAGAAAAGACTGTGAGTGGAAGAAGGACCATTGCAAGCCAGTAATTACTAAGGCTTGTGAACTCTAGGGGATAAATGATTGCTAGAGGGTGTTCAGAGCCAAGGATGGAGACAAAATCAGTCACTGCAGATGTAAGAAAACACTGGACAGGGAAATTGTTTCTGACACGGTTAATTTGCGACCTGGTGGAAGGCTACAACCAGTTTCACGTTTCTGAAATTAATGTCCTAAAATTTTTATTTGGTAGAGGGCCGCAGGGGAGAAGTCTAAAAGTGCAGCTCTGCCACAAAGCAGTCACTACAGCAGATTGCTTCTGCAGAGACAAATCAAACAAGGAGAATTAGCATAAAGAGAGCCAGACTCTTCCTGCTGGAGGCAGAGAGGCTCCATCTATTATCCCCAAATCTTGTGGCAAGGGCAGCTCAGAGAACAGAAGGAAATCAGAGGTTTTTAGACTCTGCTGCCCTTGTGTTGCTTTAACATCCCTGGACACAGGGAGCCAAAGACCTCTTTGGCATAGGCTCAGTGAGTGTTTGATGTTATTCCAAGGATGGACTTGGCTTGGAAGAGTTTCATTTGTTGTGAGTAGCAGCGGAGGGTGTTTCTCTCTCTCTCTCTCTCTCTCTCTCTCTCTCTCTCTTTTTTTTTTTTTTAATATCCTTCATTTTTTTCCATCTCTTTGATGCTTTCCAGAGCAGTTCTTTTTTCATTGTCATCTTCAACTAAGAATTTCCTGGGACCGTGTGACTTCTCCGTGAATGTCTGCAGCAGGCCTGTGCTGGTGGTGATCTTAGTTGTCACTTGTGGAAACTGCATTCCATTTTCTGAACTTAAAATTGGATTTCATATTGGAAATGAATGGCTGATAATTAGGGGATAAAAATTGGCATTACTTTATATTCCTGGTAGTTGACTGAAATGATAATCTGAATATTGCTCCTGTGAGCACATATGCGTGCCCACCAGCAATATCACAACAGTGCAAGGTGACTTCATACCCTCTGTATTGTAGAGAGCCAAAGGACCCATTTCGTAATCCTAGAGCAATGTGACTTAAGGTGGAATTTCTTCAAATTCACAAACAGATGATAGCAGGTGTCAGCATTGTCCAGATGACTGATGAGATGGTATTAATCTCTTTTCAGTTTCCTAGAAATTAAACTAAACCCTCCAAGCTTGGCCAGGACTTGCCTTGGCTTGTGGTTTGTGCTGGAGAAACTTGGGGTTAGTTTTCTTCCACTTTCCAAACATGGATTCATCATCTTATGCCTGTGGAGAGAACGCTGGCAAAGCATCTGTACAATGTTGATGATGGCCATCTTCCTGTCCAATCTAGGGATGCAGATTCTGTTCCCTACTACTTTCTACCTGGAGGCAGCCAAGCAGGGAGAGCATTGGCATTGTCTTTGGGAGCTCTGCCCTCATTCATTGCTACTGTGTGGAGGAATTAATAGTTTGAGCCCCGTCTTATCTTTGGACGTTGGCAGCTAGTCAGCTTCTTAGCAGTGCTGGCTGACCCCAGTGGTGTGAGCTAGGAATAAAGCATGTTTCTGATATGGAAGGGATATCTCTGCTCATAGCTATCACTATCAGAAATATATGATACCTATTTCTGGCTGCAGCTAGGCTTGAATCTCACCTTTTTAAAAGAGAAGATCAATGCTTAGATCTTGTGTATAACTCCACTAATGCTCTTAACTAGCAGAAGACACCAATCATCTCTGCTATGTCCTGAGCTAGTTTGCTGTCACCTCTCATTAGCTTCTGATGACTTTTACTGCTGACGTTATTTTTAAAGCTTAGAATAAATGCCTGTATTTTTGCTGTTTATGACCAGCAGCTCATTCACACATGTTTCTAGCTCTTTCTGAAGGAGGCAGCTACCACCAGTGAAGAAACCTGCAAGTCTCTTCAGAATTACAGTAAGCAACCTACTCTGTCATCTGTAAGTTCAAACAGCATTTTTCATCTGCAGATTTAAAATGAAACATGAAAACCTCATTGCTAAGGGGAATGAAAATGAGAATGATGTAGAAAACACTTTAAATGAGAATGATGTAAAAAAATGTAACCTGAAATCAAGACACATTTACTCCCTCATCATTTCTGACCTGGTCTGGCTTAAGATGTCTTACTTTAAATCTACTCTAGCACTTTTAATTTGTCCTGTCCTACCACAGAATAAGAGAAAAGCTGAAATGTTTTCCAATGTTAAGATGATGACTTTTGATGCTGGCTGTGTTAGAAGCTAAATCTTACTCAATCCATTAAAGAGCACTGTTTTCCCATGTCATATCTAGTTTTGATCATAGCAGAGAAATGGGAAACAATAAAAACAGATAATGTGAAACAGGTTTATATCTTTCTGCTTGATTTTTTTGTTGCTGTTTTTAGTTTTGCACTTTTGAAAATATCTCAGGAAGAGTTAACCTGATGGTAAGCAAAAAAACCCAAAACCCTTTTTTCTTCCTTTTCCCTTTCCCTCAGTTCTTGTTGAGAAATGCTGTATTTAAAATAAGATGCTATATAAATAGCAGTGTGCTGTAAGAGTACTAATGCTGACTGGGTGGCTAAAGTTCCTAGTGGTGGTTGGTGATCTTTCTAAGAGAGACTTAGCACCTTATGAGCAGATTCATTTCCAAATGGACTGGATGAAGTCTGTCCTGGAAAAGCTCCTTCTCAGATTCATTGCCTCTCAGTTGGAGCATATGTTGACTGATTCTAAGACCCCAGTCAACTCATTCAGGAGAAACTTCATCCATCTCAAAAAAAAACCCAACCCACCACCCAAAAAATCACCCCGCCTAAAAAGAAAGAAATTAAAAACCAACAAAAACCCACACCCAAACAATAAGGAGGCTAAGTAGTCAGAGTTGTAGCTGGTGTGAAGAGTGATGTCAATTTGTCTCCCAATAAACTAAAACAGGAGGCACGTTGTCAAACTTATGTACCTGATTAAAAAGTCTGTTCAAGTGGGTTCCATAAGTAGAGAAAAGAAGTTAAGAGATCCAGGAACTGATGTTTCTATTCTACACTGTTCAGCATCAAACAAGGCCAAGACTACTGCTGTACTTGGTTTCACACAGCATTAGCAACATCTTGCTTGCAGGCTTAGAGAGGCCACCCTTACAATGAGTTCCCCCAAGGAGGCTCTATTCAATAAGTTTGTTTTGATGAAGTGCCACATGCACATCGTGATGACACGCAGTAAATGCTAAATTGGATCTTTAGTACATAAATCACATAATTGCATATTCAGAAGTGTCCCTCACAGCAAGGGTTCACTGTAATTGTCAGTAATTGCACTGACCAAGGAGGCAATGCTATGTGTGTGTGTTATCTCCTGGAAAACTGGCCCTGTGAAAGGGGGACAGGAATGAAACATGTTTAAAATTTGAAGTCAGTGAAGAAAATTTTTTGTTCCACTGTGCATTCTTCTGCCTGTAACTGCCTCAAATTAGTTGACAAAGGTAAATGAGCCTAGAAAAGAGGAAACAAATGAAAAGTCCTTGAAAGATGTGTGTGATTTTTGCTGGATTTTTGAGACTTTGGAGATGTCATTTCGTAAAATGCAGAGTGGAAGTTCAAAGAGATCTTTGCTAGCAAGTAGAAAAAGTGTTGTTTTTTTTTAAAGGCAAAACAAAACAACAAACCAACCACAACCCCAAACCTCAAAAACCTAAATAAAACACAGCAGGGTAAAAAAAGGAAAAGGTAGTGGCAAAGGTTGAGGGTTTGGAGCAGTTACACCTCTGTATGCAAACCCTTTCTGAAAGCTGCTGACAGAGCTTTGGCATCTGATCATCTAACTGCTGATTAACATAGCACTGTTTTATATTTAACTCAGAGCAGGAGGGGCTGGGGCTGGCGTTGCACTGCTTATAAGGGGAGCACGGCAGGAACAATGTTCTTCTGTGCCCATTTCCTCCATCTCCCAGCCCAGATGCACTCCTTTTGATCATTCTCATTTCATCCAAATGCACGTTGTCTTTAATTAATTGAGTGTCTCATGGAAAGTGAGGTGGGGGAGATGGGCAGAGAATAGCTACACAATTAAAATACAAACTAAGTCTGCTGAGCTTACTGAATCTAAGTGCTGAAGTGACTAATCAGCCTTTTTTTTTTTTACAGTTAATGTTTTCCTGTGAGAACAGACCTGGGAGCAGAGATGGAGGGCATGGATTTTGAGGATAAGAAGTCCAAGAGGTACTGCATGAAGACAAAGCATGTGGCTATCATCTGCGGTGTTGTGGTTGTTGTAGGTCTTGCCGTGGGGCTTGGTGTGGGATTGTCCAGACCAGAATCTCAAGAATCTTCAGAGGAAAAAGATCAGCCAACAGACTCTCCTCCCCCAGCGGATTTGGGTCCCTGTCCTCCTAAAAATGATGAAACTGGGGAGTGGAGACATTTTAGGCTACCCACTTATGTCAAGCCTGTCCACTATGACCTGCAAGTGAAGCCTGAAATGGAGGCAGACATTTACACAGGGACAGTCAGCATTCATATTGTTTTGGAAAGCTCTACCAATGCCCTTTGGCTCCACCTGCGAGAGACCAAGATTACAGAGATGCCCACACTCCAGAAATCCTCAGGACAGCAGATTGCTCTCAATGACTGTTTTGAGTACCAGACACAAGAGTACATAGTGATGAAGACTGATGCAGAGCTCTCTGTCACTGATGAAAGTGATCCCTACATACTCACCCTGAAGTTTCAAGGCTGGCTGAATGGTTCCCTGGTTGGGTTTTATAGGACCACCTACAATGACAACGGAGAGATCAAGTAAAGAAGTTTTTTTTTCTTTTCTTTATTAAACTTTCTTCTCTATTCCTACTTGCTCAGGCCTGCTCTGTTCCTGTTCAGCTTCTCAGTCTTGTCTCTCACCAACTTGCTGACATTTCTGGGCTGTTCTTAAATTTTCTCATTTTCCCTAAGGAAGGTGCTGCTATTCAAAACCTTTTGGCTGCTGACAAGTGAATGTGGGCTGGAGAGATGAGGGACTTGTTCTTATACTTCTGAAAAACTTTTGCAAACTGACTTCACTGGTCCCAGGTCACCTTTGAGATTTACAAATGGCTGTCTCAGAGAGCTGAAGGGATTGAGGCCTGTTTTTAACTCTGTAGTACAATAAATAGGATACAGCTCTCACTATTCTCTCTTGTCACTCTCCGAGGTAACAGTTCTGGTGTAAAATGCTCTCGTGATAGTTTTCCTCATGTCATGCCTCCTTAATGTTGTAAGCCTGAGGAATATCCAAACCAGAATTTTCCTGCAGCTGGTTTAAGTTATGGGTAGGAAAGTCCATGCTATGAAGAATATGTTTGACAAGGGGGTTTGTGCTCCAATTCTTCCTTTTGAATATACTGATAGTTATTCAAGTACGACAAAGCCTCTGCCAATTCACTTAGCCCGTTCCACCTCCCACATTTGTGCTTCCTCAAGCTGAAAGGTTGCAAAAGCCATTTCCCACCATTCAGAGGTATTTCTCTGCAGTTTCTGTATGGAAGGGATGCTCATCCATTTCCCAGTATTTACCTTCCTGAATTGAGTCACTGCAGCCTTTACGGACAGAAGACACTCTTGGCTAGACTTTTCCAAGACCCTGTATCAGGAGACAAACACAGGTGTGTTTTCACAGCAGTTGTTTGCCCCTCCTGGTGACAACCGTGTCCCAAGTGAGAGTTGCATCAGCCCTGTGCAGCTGCTGACAGGCTATGCCAAGCAATGCAGTGAGAGGCAGCAGCAGCAAATACGAGAGGCAGAGGGAAAAACAAACATTGTGGGTTTTTTTTCATACATAACATAGTTATTTGATCTAAGAAGAAGGCATGCAGATAACAACTAGAATCTCAGACAGCTCTATCCCTCTTATTTTCTTCTCTCTACCACCTCAGTATTGCTCTGACTTGGAAAGTGATTAGGTTTTATTCTTTGGGCATCTGACATCCCCAGAGCACTTTTAAAGTGTAATGTCTTAGCATCTTCCTAAGTTGAGGAGTGTCACTTGCTTTTTATCAGTGAAGGATATCTAGATATTAAGTGACTTGCCTCAGGTCTGTCACAACACCAGAACAGCAAGACCTAGAACACAGAGCAGAAGATGTGAGAGGTCCATCTGCTAGATCCAGCCAGTGTAGGAAGACAAGGACCAAGCATCTAATGTCAGGAAAAACTTCATGAGCTAAAGAAAGCATAAAATGTGAGCTCACTTTGAGAGGGTTCCTACCTCTTGATACGAATGCTGGAAGCTACAATTCCAGGGATGATCCTAGCCAGTAGTCTGAAAAGACTCCTCACAGAGAGGAACTTGAGCATGTGAGTTTGTTAGGCTTAAGAAGGGCTCTAATAAGAGTGAGTGAATGATGATTTCCGAAATGCTTTTCAAGTGGTTAAGTTTGGGCAGATTGTTTGGGGAGTATGGAAGAGGCAATGCATGTGACAGTGATAAGCACAGCTTTGAAATGTGGTGATGCAACCACCAGCCAAGTTGCAGTTATGAAGCATGAGGGTAGGTGGTAGGATGAGGTGAGGAAAGATGGCAAAGAAAAGGTTTTGTTACTTATTAAAACTGCCTTTTCCCCTGGATTTCCACTAAAAAACATCACTGGCTGATATCAGCTATTTTTTTTTGCCTTTGCCTTAGGCAGGTATCACCCTCAGAATATATCAACCCAGACAGTTCATTTTTGGCATGCAGTCAGTAAACACAAATCAGATCAGGTAATGGCAAAAGTCAAATGAGTCTATTAACAGTGTATGTTGGAGAAAAAGGAACTGAGGTGAAAATGAGGGCTGCGTGTAATTAACCTGCTCCTCTGTCCCTTCCGGGCAGCATTAGAAGCATCAAGACCTTCTGAGAGAATTAGTAACACTGGAAAATCAGCTCCCGGGGCTGAGCTGCTCCCCAGCTGTCTACCTGTGAAGGTAAAGGTTTCCCAAAGCATTGCTACGATGCTTTTTGTTTACTGGGCATGTGCCCAGACTCTGCTGTTGCTTAGATTCAAAACTCCCAGCACGTTTTGTGAACAGTGGGTAGACATGTGCTGAGCATGCCTGCAAACCTGGGATCCTTGGGAGGCTTAAGGAGAGGAACGCCTCATTTGAGAATCCTGTTCAGAGAGATCACATAATTCCCATCAGGACAAAGGCACTTTTGGATGTGCCCAGAGGCAGATCTTGAGATACCCTGGGAACACAACTACTTCAACCTGTGTGAGAGGGTACGGAGCAGGAAAGCAAAAAGTGAGAAAGCAGCTTTGAGACACAGAACTTCCTAGATCTTCCTGTAGGTGCACTAACCCAGCTCTAATTACTGAAGTCCTCTGGTAAAGGTGTTTCTCTATCTGAGCATTTCATTTCCACACTGATGGAAGGAGGGAGAAGAACAAATCCTACTTTGCATGGTGCCCAGTGATAGGACAAGGTACAATGGACACAAGCTAGAACACAGGAGGTTACAACTCAACACAAGCAGCCAACTCCTTAAGGTGAGGGTGGTGGAGCACTGGAACAGACTGTCCAGAGAGGCTGTGTAATCTCTTTCTCTGGAGGCTTTCAAAACCCATCTGGATGTGTTCCTCAGCAGTCTGTCTGAGGTGATCCTGCTTTAGCAGGGAGGTTGACTCAGTTATCTCTGCAAGTCACTTCCAACCCCTAACATTGTGTGATTGGGCATAAGTGCATTCCAACATTAGTATTTTCAGATACTGGGGAAAGGAGCACAAAGAAAAATCATTTCTTCCTCTCAAGGAATGTCCTAAACCCCCTCCCCCCCCCTTTTTTTTTCCTTTTCTTTCTAATATTACAGATAATACAAACAGGTCACAGCAGCTTGTTTTGGTTATGCATTACTATTAGTGACAAAATACAGCTTCCATCTTACTGGAATTTTATCTTCCACAAGAAGATGGCATTGAAGCTTATGAAAGATACCAAGCTGGGCACATTTCTAACAGGACAACTTAAACTTAGGATTTTAGTTGATTAGGGTAATGGCAAAATATTCTTTAGTGTACAGTAGTTGAACTCCTGGATTTCTTATTCAAAGAGAAATTTTCCCAGAAGGAAATCTAAGGAAAGAACAGGAGGAAGATTGGTGAATTAGCTCAAGGGGAGTTTTTTTTAAGCATGAAACCACCATACACTGAAGGGAAAAAAAGTGAAGTGCAGGGTGTGTGTGTGTATGTGTGTGAAATTCATCATGATTCTAAATGCAGCACTGCTTTATTTTGGGAACAACAGCTGGATGCAGTCTCGGGCAGATCTTCCCTTTTTATTCCCATGGTATTTACAACTGTCACCTCTTGTTTGCATTTAAAGGTCTGCACATCAACAGCAACAGCAAGCAGAGGAGCAGAAGCCACTAAGCAGCACAGAAAATCTTATCTAAAAACTATACTATGCATTTTGAAAGAAAATTATAGTATTTCATATTTCTTGTGCCACCTCAACACATGCCACAGCCTGGAGTTCTCATCATCTACTCCATAGGAATGGTAGTGCTAAGGTTTTGCACCGCTTATTTCTGCCTGGCTTCACAGAACTATAGAATCATAGAATTATTTTGGTTGGAAAAGACCATTTAAGATCACTGAGTGCAACCATTATCTAATTCTACCGAGTCTGGTGCTAAACCATGTATGTCAGCACCATATTTCTGATCCTTTGTAACACCTTCAGGGACAGGGATTCAACCACCTCCCTGGGGACCCTTTTCCAGTCTTTGAGAACTCTTTCAATGAAGAAGTTCCTTCTAATATCCAGACTAAACCTTTCTTGGTGCAACTTGAGGACATTTCCTCTCTTCCTATGACTTGTTGCTAAGGAGAAGAGACCAACATGCCCAGGGCTTCAATCTCCTTTCAGGGACTTGTAGAACGAGGTCTCCCTTCATCCTTCTTTATTCCAGCCTAAATAACCTCAGTTCCCTCAGCTGCTCCTCACAAGACCTGTTCTCCAGACCCTTCACCAGCTTCATTGCTCTTCTCTGGACCTACTCCAGCATCTCAGTGTCTGAGGATAGATGGATTATCACCTTACAAATCAACAGAAAGATGACAGTGTTATCAGTCTGTAGGAACAAGATACAAATGTGTCTAAGTATAGAGCCAATTTTTTAAGCAATAGCAGGGAAGCATTGCCCCAGGGACTAGAAGTTAACTTACTCGTGAAACAGCTTTCAAATCCTATGAAAAGTAGAGAATGACATCATACAGTTTACCAAACAAAATCAAGGCCTGGAGTTACCTTAAGGCAAATGTTCATTGTGCTTTTTGCCCATGAACATCTGAGTTCCTGTTCCAATGAACATAAATGGTAAGAGCCCAGACACATTACCTCCACCAGGCTTTTAAATGACCCTTGCAGCTACAAGTTCCTCATGATCAGTTTAGTATTTAACTGTCACAGGGAAATGCCAAGGGCAAGAGAAGCTCTGAAAAATTGGTTGTCAAGTGAGCTTGTAGGATTGCTGCAGACCTGTAATTTATGATGTACACTTCTAATTACTTTTTGGAAATAAAAACTACCTTAATATAGTTGGAGCAGCTGTAGAAGTGTTGTCAGAAAATGTTTGACATTCCAGATTAATTGCAGAAGCATCTGTGATCCCTTATTAATCACTGGACACTTTGCCACTCTGTGGTGGCACTTTGCCACTCTGTGGTTCACTAAATAGGAGTGGGTGAGAGTGAAGCCTGTGTCACTATGAGAATCAAATACATGATAGGAACATTCACAGTCTTTACCTCACTTGTGTTTTGGTTTTTTTATATGACCCCTAATGTCTATCTCCTCCAGTTGTTTCTGCATAACCAAGATGACTTTCTAACTCCCACCTCCAAAACAGCATAACATCAGTTATGAACTGGGATGTTCACCTGAACTTTTCATTCTTTCTCTAGTAGTTTCATTAATGGAGTCATGGGGGCATAACAACACCAGCAGGAAACTGCATGTAGTTAACTGCAGAAAAAGAAACATGAAAGAAAGATGAGACTTTAGGAGCACTTATGGTACTCCAAGGTATCCTCTCAGGAGATGTTCAAGACTCCAGATCCAATATGTGTTTTATTGGGTAAACCCACAGATTGACTGAAGTAAACATTCCTATATGAGGGCCTTGCTTTTCTTTCAGATTATACAATCAGTAGTTTATTTCAGAGACATAAATCAATGGGAAAGCTCATCAGAAAGGTAAGTAAAATTGTTATGATTGATGAGGGGCCATTCCTCTTATTGCCCAGCTCTTAAAAACATTTGATGACATGCAATTTGCTTTAGCTTTTGCTCTGAAACCTAAAGGATGCTGGTGTGAGACTTTTGGGTATGTGTCACACATGACTGTGATGCCAGCTCATACATTTCTCATGTCACCTCCTTTTATGAATGGGCAAGTACACACAAATATTTGTAGTTAACTTTAGGCTGTGAAATTGCTAAAAATATTTGCTTACAATTGCAGATAAGATGCAAAAGTTATATAATGAAGGCTTGCCAATCTGTTGTTTGTTTAAGGAGCATTGCAGCTACTGATCATGAGCCAACAGATGCACGGAAATCATTTCCTTGCTTTGATGAGCCCAACAAAAAGGCAACTTACAACATATCTATCATCCATCAAGATTCCTACAGCGCACTTTCAAACATGCCCGTACAGGTATGTATTTCCCAACTCTGCTGTCTATGTGGAGTGGTTCCATAAAGCCACTGCAAAGGTAGCATGGATCACAAGGTCCTCATGCATTCATAGACTGCCACCAGATACTGTAAAGCTGAGGGTTAATTGAGATTCCATGAAATAAGACTGGTTGGTTGGTCAAGACTTGTCCACCAGCACATGACATGGCAATTCAAAGCTGAATCCAAAGCAAATATGAAATGTGGCTTCCATTTTTAACTAACTGGCCCTCTGTTTGGATATTCATGGAATCATAGAGTGGTTTGGGTTGGAAAAGACTTCAAAGATTTTCTACTTCCAGCAACCTTCCACTAGGCCATGCTGCTCAAGGGCCCATTCAGACTGGCTTTGAAAACTTAGAGCCTTGGAGCCTTCTCAACATCTCTGGCAATCTGTCTCTGGGCAATCTGTTCCAGTGCCTCACCACCTTCACAGGGAAAATTTTCTTCCCAGTGTCTAATCTAAATCGAGCTGAGAATTTCTTACTAATTATAAATAGGTAATGACAGGTTCTTCAGTTAATTCAAGAGGGCTCTGAAAAGAAATACTCTGGAAAACAGCCGCTTTCCAGATGGGAAGTACAAAACAATCACTGAAATTACATGATGGTTCAAAGTGAGAGTCTGCTGATCACAACCTAATGGCACAGAATCCTGCCAGCAAGAAAGTTTAGTTATTATTTTTAGTAATATAGGATCTGAAATCTCATTTGTCAGCTCATGGGTGTGGACACTTGTCAATCCACCATGACTATAATTTTCTACATAATCTATTTCTGGACCTCCTGGGTCAAATTCCAAGTTTTGTATGAAATTCAATGCATCGATTATCTACCTCTAGGTCCTCTGGAGGAAGTTTGAATGGTTTTCAGCTGAGAGAATTTCTAATGAATAGCTTAACTGAATGTGTAGTCCAATGTATCATTTCTAATGAATGTGTTCTGAAGTGGGAGATAAAGTGCCAAGTATTTTTCAAAAAGAAAAAAATAAAAAAGGAACTTCCAGCCCGCAGGCTGTTGACATTTGCATCTTCCCAGTCACTGCCCCACCCAGAAAACAAAGGTCTGCTTTGCTGTGTACTGGTTTATTTAGAAATTCCCCCAAAGCTCAGCTATTCCTTCACAATACAGCTGCAAGAACTGCTACCAAGCTGGTGCAGATGGCTCCCAGACCCTTTTCAAATTTAAAGCTCTGACCTATTTTTATTAAAAATATTTCTATGATATCTATGAGAGCACCAGGTGCTTTGATGAACAATATCTGAAAGGAGTGTTTGTTGTACCTTTCCTCAGAGGCCTTAGATAAGTGAGGGAACTGGCAAGGTAGCTGAAGGAATGAGACAAGGTGTTATCAGGATTTAATGGGCTTTCACATTGATTTTACACCTTCACACATGGACCTTGTATCTGGCATGGACAAAAAAAGCTATCAGACAGGCAAGAACAGATAATGAATAGCAGGTATAAATATTTAGAGGATGAATTGTATGCCACAGGTTGCAGGTTTGGCCATATTGTTCAGCTGAAAGTTAAGGACACTTGGGAAAATCCAGGAAGGTTTCTAATTTATTTGAAAATAAAAACTATAATCAGCACTAAACCTGATAAACATTTAAGCAATCCACCAATGGCAGTGCCAGCTTGTATCTGAATGACTTCAAGACAGATAAGTTAGCCTGATCTTTATCCTAGAGCAGCATCTCTGCAGTCTTTGACTAATGGGCTGCCCAGGGAGGTGGTGGAGTCACCGTTCCTGGAGGTGTTCAAGAAGAGACTGGATGAGGCACTTAGTGCCATGGTCTAGTTGACTGCATAGGGCTGGGTGCTAGGTCGGACTGGCTGATCTTGGAGGTCTCTTCCAACCTGGTTGATTCTATGATTCTATTATTCCTGCATGGTGCATATATTTAAGAGAGGAGAGAATCCAGTCTTTTCCAAAGTGATGTTATTTTGTGCAACTATTTCAACAACAAAACAAAGTATACACTGAAAAATTCCTGTTGGCAAAACTCCTGTGCACATGAATGCTATGAAATATTTGGTGAAAATTAGTTCCAGGTAAACTTAGTGCAGCAAAACAAAGTTCCATTTCATGTATTGCAGAAAAACATTTTGACTGTTCCCAAAGTGAGGCCATACCTTGAGTACTGGCTTCAGTTTTGGAGGCTTCACTAAAGGGAAGACATTGAGATGCTAGAGCAGGTCCAGAGAAGGATAACAAAGCTGGTGAATGGTATAGAGGACAGGTCACATGGAGAGTGGCTGAGGGAACTGAGGCTATTTACTCTGGAGAAGAGGAGGCTGAGGGGAGACCTTCTCTCTCTACACAGCTCCTTGAAAGGAGATTGGAACCAGATGGCTGTTGCTCTTCTCTATTAACAAGTGATAGGAGGAGATAAAATACCTCAAATTGTATCACGAGAGCTTTAGTTTGGATATTAAAAGAAACTTCTTGACAGAAAGGGTTCTCAAAGACTGGAACAGGCTCCCAACAGAGATAGTTGAATCCTCAAACTCTGGAGGTCTTTAAAAGAGGTGAACCTGAAGAGGTGATTTGTTATTCCTATATAGTTGCAGCCTTCCTAGAAATATTGCACATTCTTCTTCATATGTTTGCAATTCTGAAAATCAAATTATCTATTTTTCCATTTGTGCAGAGAACTGAAAATCTGGGTGGTGGCTGGCATCAGACAATCTTTGAGAAGTCAGTCCCCATGAGCACTTATTTGGTATGCTTTGCAGTGCACCAGTTTGATTTTGTAGAGCGAATATCTGATAGTGGAAAAAAGGTAAGTCCTGAACATGGTTCTGATGACAGAGGTCCTGTGATTTGCTTGTTTGTTTTCTTTAAATGAAATATCTCTTTGTATAATACAAAGGGGAACATATTTCCCCCTTTCTCTAGCCTGTTTTGTGCAGCTTATTTTGTCAGATTAGATGGGCACAGTGGTCCCTCTGACTTTGACTGTATACAGCATTTTGCAGTCATTCTCTGTCTCCCATCTTGGTGAGATCTCAGCCAGTATCTCCCATACAGATATAGGGGTGAGGAAAGAGCACTATTTCTCCAACCTCATCCCTGCCCAGAGTCTGAAGAAATGTGCAAATCTGCAGATACAACAGATTCACAGGCCACAGTACAAATGCAATTTCCTGTGTGTTAAAAGGTGTGGATCCATGTACTCAATGTCTTCCTACTTACAGCCATGGAGACACGGGACTAAAATGCTGTGCCACTGGGTATTGGCTCTAATATTCTTTATTTTAGCATAGATGCTAAAGGAAACTACCTAGTGTATGTTCTTTACAAGTACAGAAGTGATAATGTCTGCCTAAGCTGCCATGCATTTGGTAGGTGCCCTAATGAAGTGCTTATGCTTGAATCTACATCCATCAAATTAAAACATCTCCTTTACTTAAATGCAAGTCAGTCTAATCCAGTTGTCACTTAGATTGGAATGTCTGACTGGAAAGTATAAGGAGATCACAAAACGTTTTGTTGAATCACAACATCCTATGTTGGATCACAATCTAAAAGCCAAAATTCATTTTTGCCCCTCAAGATGAACTCCTCATCTAGCCTAAACCCAGCCTGGGATGTTCAGTACACCAATCATTATTTATTGACTTACAGCTTTTTTTCCTCTAAGACTTAGAACGATCCTAGAGCTAGTACTAGATACTAGCAGCAAAGGACATACTAGATCCTAGTATGTTGTTTGCTGCTTGCTGCATGATCTAGTTGAAGGTGTCCCTGCTCACTGCAGGGAGGATGGACAAATTAACCTCTGACAGTTCCATATAACCCAATGCAATCTGTGAATCTGCTTCCTTTACCTTTCCCCTCAGGGGTGTAACACATGGTCTTATAGTTTAGCTGAGCTGACAGCACTTTCCTCCTCTTCTGGAGGTAGTGATACAAATGGCCAGAGAATCTAGAGCAAAACCCCAGCCAGATCACTGTTCCACAGCAAGTTAGCTCTTCCTGAGTTTCTCCATCTGAAAAAGCTCAGCAAATCCTTGCCTACGCAAACTGACGTGAAATTCTGCCTTGCATCAATCTCCAGAGTGCTGATCCAGATCTCAGCAAACACTTCTTGGCATAGTGCTGTGCTGAGGCCTCCCTCATCTGCGCTCTCATTAGCACCACGCTGTACACTTAGCTAACTTCTTGACAGATTACTAAGGCTCAATTACAGTTAGCCAATCAAATAGGCTCTCTGGTTTGAGACAGTGATGCAGTATTCTGAGATTCCTGCTGTTTAGCTGAGTCATCTGCAAGACAAGACAGTATTTTAGGTCACTCAATTTTGTTAACCAGATGCTCTTCAGTTTGGCCTCTCCATTCTCTATCAGAGACAGGAATTGGGTAATTTGGCCTCTATGGACATTCTCTAGAGTTTAGTTGTTTGAAGAATCAGAATGTGTGCACCTTTTGTAGAACACAGTGTGATAGGAGAACAAAAAAATGCTGAAGGCATATAAAACTTCTCATTTTCTAGATGGAAAGATGAATATTCTCTGTTTGCCCTTGCCATGCTCCAGAATATAACTCTGAGGTCAATATTAGTTTTGATTTTTTCCCCCCAGGCATAACACTATAAAGCCCACGCTGTTTCTGACTAGTTGTACCTTTTCTAAAGAGAAGAGGTTGCTCACTGAAATTAAAGTGTATGTAGAAACAGGAGTATTCAAGTCAGTACAGGGGCTGCCTGAAGAAACACCGAATTAAGGCCTTGGTTACTAAGGCTTTTATTAACTTTATTCACTGAGCAATGTCTGAGGACTTGTCTCCAGCAGAAAACGTGTGGATTTTTTTCATGAGGTTAAAATCACAACTGTTTGGTTTTTTTTTCCTCTTATCATTGACATAGTTTTAACAATAAAGTGTAAGATTGGTTTCTGTGTAAGATTGGTTTTAATTAAAGAAGCCACATAAAATCCAACACTAAAAATTATCTTTCCTCCAGGATAACTAGGCAATCTTTAGAGTTGTTAATCAGATATTTAGAAAGCCCTTCTGCTAACCAAACAGCTCCTTTCCAATAACCAAGCAGCTCCTTTCCAAAAACCTGCAAGCTCAGCCAAGCAACAAAGTATTTAGGTTCACTGACCACTGAGAACATTCCATGGTTTGCTCTATAAACTTCTAGCAATAAATCCCTCATCCAGCAGGAAGTATCCGTGTGATCCATACATTGCTTGCAACAGCAACCAGCAAACTATTTTAAAACGTTGTTTGCTCTCAGAGCCGTTGTCCTAACAAAGCCACAAACGGAATCAATAGTGGGAAATGTGCTTACAGCCAGACACCGTGCTCCTGAGCTGATTACCTGTCAGGTACCAAATGTCTGCTTTGGAAAATCACAGAGGAGATTATACAAATGAAACTCAAAGTCAGTTCTAGTGCGTGCTAAAGGGTTTGGAACCCATTAATATGGATCAGCTAGGGGAGCAAAGACTGCTAAATTGAGTAAAGAGCTTACTGAAGTGGAAATTGCAGATTGTAATTGCAAACTGACCCTGAGGGAAATCCCCTGCCTGGAATGGATTCACGATTGAATTTCATAAGCTTTTTTGGGGGTTGTTTTGTTGGGATTTTCTTTTCATTCCATCTTTATTTGTGACCACTTTCTCATCCCTCCCCCTCTTTGGAGGAAGTGAAATTTCATGGTATTGAAATCAATGTGTTGTCAGGCTCCAAGAGGGATCCTAGAGTAGGCTGGCTCCTTTGCTCAGTTTGGACCCCAAACTCCTGGCTGCAAGACAGCTCTGAGGAGTAAACAAGCCACATCAACATGTCCAGAAGAATGTAACCATTTAGAGCCTGCAAAATGAGACAGGTTGGTTTTCCTAGAGTCAGAAACTTCACTCCTTACTTAGAAAGTTCACTCTCTTGGTTATCAAAATGAAGATTTTGAGGAACATTGAGCAGCCTACAGCTCCTGCCAGTGGACACTACAGTGCTTATGGCTCTGCTTTGGGGCAGAGATTTGTGTGATCTTTGGGACAAATACTTCAGAGATTGAGGGAAGACTCCATGAACACCAAGGTTAAACTTTGGCTTCACGGTGCATAGATGACATTCCAAAATGCTTTTCCAAGTCCTCTCACCATGGTTACAGGTGTTATAAGGACTCCAGTCCTCTAGTGCTTGAAGTTTCCTATTGCCTGTCAGTAAGAGCCAAAGCAATACTGGGCACCAGGCCTCAGGGATGGAAAAGTTAGCGCTCAACACAACATTTTTCATATTCAGGAAAAAAAAAGACCACATGCTCAGATACACAAGAGGAGCACACAAATGGTCACTCACTGTACACAGGGCTACCAAAGGTGACAGTTTTCCTGGACCTGCCTGTTGGGAAGAAAGGGTGCTGATTGTTTTCTAGTATTTCCAGAAGCACAGCAGCCCAGCAAGCACTGTTGTTGAAACTGGGAGCTGAATGACCTGAGATCCTGGGCAAGCAGCTGCTTGACCTGCATGGGACAGCATGTCTGGGAACAGTTACAGGTCTGGTAAACACACTATCTTCAAAGGGTCTGGGATCTTCCAGCATACAAGGGCAAGAGGAAATTATGACAATAGTAGGTAGGAAAGTAGGAAAGAATCAAATAAAATAGGCTGTTATGGGCTTCAGAATCATTTCAGGACAGATATCCTCCTAAGGACTGGTCTAATGAGACCAGTTCAGAACAAGGAACCGCTCAGAACACATGGATTCACTTCAATTGTGCTTGTCCAGGCTTCCTTCTTGAGAAAAGCAGGCCTGGGGGAAGCAGAGACTGGCATGCATACCCAGACCCTGCTCCAAGCTTGGCCACTGTGAGCTCTGGGCATGAGTTTTGCCAGTTTTACAGTTTAGACACGGTGTGAAAAGCATGCACAGGTTATGTCTCTCTTATGTGCAACATCCAAACCACTTTGTGAATAAATGTGTAAGGGAACAAAATTCAGCATCCAAGCCAGCTCCTTAGAGTGTTATAGGTATGTGTGTTAAATGACTTCTCAGTGCTTGCCACCTTCTAACTGAAGACTGCTCTGTCTCTGTGTTTTACAGCTGAGAGTTTATGCCCAGCCACTACAAATACACACAGCAGAATATGCAGCAAATGTAACAAAAATTGTGTTCGACTTCTTTGAAGAGTACTTTAATATGAGCTATTCCCTTCCAAAGTTGGGTAATTATTAATACTCATTTTTTTCCCTTTTGCTCCTTGCTGTCACAGGTCTCTGTGCTTTGGTGGAAAAAACATGAAAACATTTGGTTGCTAATGGCTGATATTACGTCAGGATGTTATAAAACTGTACTCATGTAGTTCAAGATATTCTTAAATGTCATGATGAGCAGGTTGCTTCAGTAACAGTTACCAGTTCTCACAGTTTTATTTGCTCAGTTGAAGCAGTGGTACTGGCATGGTCATTTTAAACTGTCTTGTAAAAAGTAGAAGAAGCACTGGTATCATCAGCAAAGGAACATCATGAGCTAAAGTAGAGCCAGAAAGAGTTTAAGAAAAATATGTACCTCTTCCATGGGAACCTCTGGACAGGAGTCAGCAGTGAGATAAGTGAAGATGTAAACTGCCAGAGAATATGTCATACTATTTATTAACCTTTGTGCAAAGTGGGTGTGTATCCACATCTTGGAAAGATGAATGTGGTCCAGCATATATTTTTTGCTTTTTATTGCTGGGCTAAATAAAGACCTGGAGCTAAATGGGAGTGGGTTCACTATCAAATTTTGCCCACAGTTACAAAAGAAGCAAATTAAAAGTAGCATGGTTGGGCATCCTGCCGCTTAGGCTACCAGGACTTTGGATCTTATTTGTCCAGTTTGAGCTAATAAAGTTGGGAATGTAATCAGAGTTTTGGAAAAGCAACTTCCTAAGACTTCCAAAGAGGTAATTCAGATAGGTTCATGAACTTAAAAGGATGGAAAAAATATTAATGATAATCAAGTT
The DNA here is from genome assembly GCF_015220805.1 of Pogoniulus pusillus. Taxonomy (NCBI): domain Eukaryota; kingdom Metazoa; phylum Chordata; class Aves; order Piciformes; family Lybiidae; genus Pogoniulus; species Pogoniulus pusillus. The sequence goes on from NC_087272.1 coordinate 9,835,992, forward strand.
AGAGCAATGTAATGGGGAAAAATAAGCACCCCAAACTTTGGAGACAATTAACAATGTTATGTAAATCTTGTACTGGCTATTCACATACCTACTCATCAGGCTAACCTGTATTATTTCAGCAACAGGTTTTTACCTCCCTCTTTCAAAACATCATCAGAGTTTAGTGCAAATATTTGTTTGCACTGTAATGACAACTGAATTAGGAAAACCAGGACAACATATCCATTTACACTCTGGTCTCCAGTACTAAGTGGGACTGTATCTCACCTAGGCTTCATATTCAGACTTTCATTTCTATAAAAGATTGATGATTTTGCCACCTTAGCATACAGACATGGGTCTGTCTGTGCTACAGAGAGTGGACTGGTAACCCCAAGTCACCAGTGTCAGAGGATAGATGCTCTTGGAGACTTTATACTGGTTTTCTCAGCGCATCTGTTTGGTCTTGACTTACAATATTGTTCCACCAGAATTAGAAGTTGCCTATATCAAACCTGATGAATCACATGTCTTTCTGCATAATAGTTTATTTGGATATTAAATTTCACACTGATTTATAGTTTCTGGCATTGCCAGTTTCCTTGTTTTGATTGCCAGTGAAGCTGTTGCCAAATTATCAGCTTTGGTTCTGCAATCAAGTTGCTTAAATCGAAATAAGTAATTCCTATCTTCTGCTATGGTGGAGTAAGGCTTACTTGTCCTATCCAGCTTTAAATCAATCAGTAGTTTTTGACTAACTCACACAGGAAGGCTGTGTTCATTGTTTGCAGGAGAACATGCCAGTCCAGTGGAGTCCACAAATCTTATTTAAACCAGTATTGATTACTGATCCCCACCCCAAGATCACCAGGAGTAGAAGCAGATACTGTTCACTGCATGGGGGATTTACATAAGTTACATGTTGATAAATACTTCTAATACAACAGTGTGACAAACATTGATATGCCTCATTGTGATACAGATAGATTCAGGAGGTTTACTGACTACAGCACATCCCCAGGTAATACTCTTAATTCCTGGAGCCAAAATGAAGTAAAGTATGTTATGTGACCTCCCAGGAGTAAAACAGCACCTCACAGGAGAGATCTGCAGCTAGTGCAACTGGTCCTGCCTCTATAAACTTCAGCAAAGCAAGACCATTTGCTTCTTAAACATGAGGTACAGACTGCAGTCCACAGCAGTAAGCCAGAGCCACAAATGGCAATCAAAGCAGGCTGTAAACACACAGGAAGAGAACAAGCTAAGTGCCTCAGAGGATACGGTGGTAATCACATTCTCTTTCTTTGGATACAGATAAAATAGCTATTCCAGATTTTGGGACAGGCGCTATGGAGAACTGGGGATTGATCACATACAGAGAAACAAACCTGCTGTATGATCCCAATGAATCAGCCTCTTCCAACAAACAGAGAGTAGCTGCTGTGATAGCTCATGAGCTCGTTCATCAGGTACGTGGTTTCTTTTTACAGTGCTTCAAACATGTAGTCACAACATTTTAATCTCGAGAATACTGTCACTGCTTGGGATCTTCTACACACCTGCTCACAACTTGGTTGCAAAATATGCTGTTAGAACAGCTCTCCATTACAACTTTCAAGTATGGCAACTACTGCCTTTGAGTTTTTCCTCAGGAATTTAGATGCTTGGGCCCAGACTGTGAGCCAGCTTACAAAAATCTGTTTGAGATGTGTTAAAAGAACTAATTTGCATGTGCAGATGTCTCTTTTGGGCAAGCAAACAGGGACAACTGTACACTGTGGAAGCTGTATGAAAACACATCCTCACAAGCACAAATCATTAGATCAAGAGGAAAAACTAAAAACACTTTCAGTGGCAAATGAATCAATAGTAATCTCTCCAGGAATATGTAATTTTATAATAAAAGTGATGTTTTACAACAAGGCAAGGCTTGAATTCCCATTTAGACCCCAGAATTATGATAATTTGCATTTGGCAACAGGAGGAAAAGTGAACAAATCAATGGTGTATGTGGAGATATGATACTGAAATGAACATTCAACATTTATCTAACAACTCATCTTCTCATGTTTGTGCTTGTAGTGGTTTGGAAATATTGTGACCATGGACTGGTGGGATGACTTATGGTTAAATGAAGGATTTGCCAGTTATTTTGAATACCTGGGAACAAATGCTTCAGAACCAGATTGGCAAATGGTAATTATTTCTGTCTTGTGGAAGGCTGGCTGGGAGGAACATTTTGGGGGTCATTAAAAATCAGAGAGGGACCATGAAGAATTAGAAGTATATTTATAGAACATAGTACAGTGCAACATAAAGAAGAAGTTTGTTTCAGCTTTTCTACTTACTGACTATGAAGTAAAACCAAAGAAGGTATCCTTAAATATGCATTATAGTCTAAAGAATGGTAGCAATATGTGAAAAAAGAGTGGTTTCTTGCTCTCTTCTTCCTTCTCTCCCAAACAGCTTGTAGCATCCATGTTTCCCTCAGCCACCCAGGTGTAATGAGATTCTGGCTACCAGAAAATAAAGAACTTCTGCCACTTGAAGGAAGCAGGCCAAGTTTTGCATAGCTTGAGCCCGCTGTCTAAATTTGTTAGCCTCTGAGTGACTTTAGAAGCAGACAGTGCCTACTCAGTGCTTCCCCCACCTCCCTGCTGCCCATAAATACCTCTTCATATCCATCTTACATGAGACTGAGAACAAAATCATGCCTGGATTCTTTTACAGTGGGAAGTAGAGGTTCTATTGTTCTAACTACATAAGAAAAGAAAACAATTACCATGCCTAAAATTTGAAAGACTTTTTTTTTTCTGTCTAGACACTATATTCATTTAAGATCTAGAGTCATCTCAGTATTAAGTAGTGAGAAGTTACAGACAAAACTGAAGAAGTTTAGTCTTTTTTTGATTAGGAAGTAAGGAGATGTTGACTGCAGGCCACTTAAACATTTTTTTTTAAATATAATCACTTTAAAATATTATAAACCTTGAGATGGAGAACCTTGCCTCCTTCCTCCCCAACTCCATTTTGCAAATGGAGCTCATAATTCTTTACAGATATTGTCAGGATGCTGAAACTCATCAGACAGGCTCCTTTTTTGCCTGCTGGGGGGGGGGGGGGGTGTGTTGTATTATGATACACATGGGAAAACAGGATTTGCAAAAGGCAATTTATCTTAGATAAGGAAAAAATATCATCCTTCCCCTTTTGAGATGTAAAGTAAGACCTTGTAAGTCTTTCTTCAGTGGAGGTAGAATTTCATTCCACTTCAACTGCCTCCCCCTAGAGAAGCTGCAGTTCAAGCTTCTTACTCCATAAAGTTAGGCATGTAACCATTCCTTTATTTGTGATATCTTTGTTCTAATATCTTCTCCTTCTCAGCTTGAACAGGTTCTAACTGATGATGTGCTTCCTGTAATGAAGGATGACTCTTTGTTATCTTCCCACCCAATTGTGGTTGAAGTGTCATCTCCAGCTGAAATCACCTCCGTGTTTGATGGGATATCCTACAGCAAGGTAGGATAACCTCTTCTTGTAGCTTTGGGTGCAAAGAAGGGTAAGTTTGGGAGAGCAGATAAAAGTCAGGGGATCTTATAAACCTAACTTCTAATGAACTCGGGCTGTGTCTGTGTGGATCTTTTTCTTCTGCTGTTGTCACTGATGATTCAATCAAAAGAATCTGCAAGTGGAGCACTGCAGCCAGAGCTCAAATCATCTACTGTGTGCCATGAAGACCTGCTCACAACATTGCAGAGGTGCAGGGAGACCACTGTGTCAGCATCTTCTGCCACTAAAGTAATTGGGTTTAGAATTGTCCTAAACGAGATACTAATCACATCCCTCTTCCAGCACCTCATGTGCTGATGCAGCCCAGTTACGTCAAACCTCATAATCCAGTGCAAATGCAGATGATGATCTCTAATGTCCCTTTCAACCCAAAACATTCTATATTCTATGATGCAGGAATCCAGATGTCCTTTCTCTCACTCTCCCTTCACATCTTTGGGGTAGTCCAACTTTGAGGAAGCAAAGCAAGCAACCAATGGTGAAAACACAAGAACATCTTGTCTCACGTTGCTCACATTATCCCAACCACCCAAAAAGCCTCAGCAAAGGCAAGCTACACCAGACTCTACAGGCATTGGCACCAAACTGGAGGATAAGTTAGCTCCATCCTTCCCTGAATATTGTAGAGCTCAGGAACAACTTGTAGCACAGTCATTTATAGCACCAGAAGTAGTAGAGGACACTCCATCAGTGATGACAAGCTTTTTTCTCATCCTGAGGCTGTCCCTCTGAGTGGTGGTAGAGACCTACACCTATAAAGGCTGTCTAAGGAGCCAGCTGGTACTGACTAAGGAAGAGTAGCTCTATCTGAGCAGCAAGACACCAGGACACCTCTGCCACCCAACCACTGTTGTGGCCAGGGTGCAAAGAAGCTGTCCTGAGACCACAGCTTCTGGTAGTCCTGACTGTGAGGGGCAGTAGCCAAGAGCTCAGCACTCATGGAAAAGTGCTTTGAGGTCCAGAGCACTAGAGAGGTCAGCAGCAGCTCTGAGGGTCACCACTTTGATGTGGTCAGCAGGATCTAAGCTAGAAGGCTGAACTGGGCTCATCCTCCTCCTCATCAGAGACAGTCAAAGCCATTTTGTCCTTAGACATGAACAGAGCAGGTTTGGTATCTAACTAGGTATCTAATTAACTCATGACTCAAACACCCTGACAACACTGTTGCTTCTAGATGGTTTTTTCCAGTACATTAAGAGACAAGCCTAAAGGAGAGAGTGAGAAAACAGCCTCTTCCCTCTCACCTCCACATGCACCACCAAGGTGGGGAAGGAGCTGAGACTCTGCTCACTATCCTGAACCCATCATCTCCCATGTTGCTTCTGACCCTGATACATCATGTTTTTGTTGACAGCTTCTTGTGTGTTTGTCAGTGTTTCCTACCTGATGCCATAACAAGTTTCCACTGAACACAGAAAATTCCCCCTTAAACCCTGCATTTTGGTCTCTCTTCAAGCTCCCATTATCAGCCAAAGTATGTACTCCAGCTTTAGCTGTGCTAGTTTGTAGCCATAGCCATTACTTTTATTAGCTAGACTCAATCCATCCATTTCCATCCGTTTTCTGTTTTCAATTGCTAAATCCTCTATCCAACAATACAACCAGTATTTATTGCATCATAAATGCCTCACAGCCAAATCATAAACCATGTGAAAACCTGCATTGTGTAACACTGTTTTTAAATCAAACCAACACAAGCCAAGAAACATACAGGGGTAAATCAAGTACTCTGGCTCAAAATGTATTTTAGTGGTAAGCTAAGCAAGAAACAGACTTTTGCATAGAGTGAAAAAAAATCACAATGGAGGAAAAAAAATATCTGCCTAGATAATTTCTACATGAACTCATTTATTTAAAAGAGAAAACAGTTGAGAACTCATGTATTGTTTGGGAACAGTCTGCTTGGGATATAATTTGGCTTGAATAAGAAAGTTTTTATGTAGATTTAGCTCAAATTACTGTTGGTATTTATATCTAAATGCATGACAATATTGACTTGGGTTTTTTTGGCTTTGTTTTGGCTTCCCTTTTGCATATTTCTTATACAAACAATGTCCTCATGATAATATCCATCACTAAATAAATAAAATGCCACTTGGAATGCTCTCTTTTAACATTACCAGAGCAATTATAAGGCTTACACAATCCTAAAATTCTAATTAATTAATTGCTTCAGGTTCTATGAGGGAACCTTTAACTAGGTTGGGATCAGGAGGGCATTATGCACCTAGGAGACTAGACCTACACAATCAATAAATATATATTTTTTTTTTAGTCTGTCCTTAAAAAGTAATTGCATCTCACCTCTTCCAGTTAAATCCTCTTAGTTTGAAAGATCCTATTCTATTCAAGTAACAATTGTTTTTTGTCTTTTAGAGTGATTATCTTTGAAGAAAACAGATACTTATTTAAGTTCTGCTAGAAATCTGCTTTTAGAGTCCAGTTTTTGAACCTTCCATCTAAAGAAGATTAAGATTAAACATTCCACATTTCTGACACATACAATTTTGTCAAATGTTTGTCAAAAAGGAGGGTGAGAGGAGACCTTTTCACTTTCTACAGCTATCTGAAACAAGGCCGAAGTCAAGTAGGAGTTGGTCTCTTCTACTTAGTAACAAGTGATAGGGCAAGAGGAAATGGCCTCACATTGCACCAAGGGAGGTTTAAGTTGGACATTAGAAGAAACTTCTTCACTGGCAGGGTTCTCAAAGACTGGAACAGGCTGCCCGAGGAGGTGGGCATCCATAGCAGTGCTTAAAGGACACAGAGATGTGGCACTGAGGGCCATGGTTTAGCACCAGACCTGGAAAAGTTAAAGAATGGTTGGACTTGATCTTGAAGGTCTTTTCCAACAAAGGTGATTCCATCATTCTGTGATTCCGTCACAACTTATACATAAGTTATGTGGGCTCTATCATAGGCTACAATGAAATTACAGGAGGAGGGGGAAGAGACTGAAAATCAGCAGTAGAAGATGCAAGGGGTTAAGTATACATTGCAATTAAACCCAAGAAATCTCCACTCTTCCCAAACACATACACAAGTGTGTATTGCTGCTTTGACTTGTAATGTAAATGGGAGGGGATGGTGTATGAGAGGTCAGATAAGAAGCAGTTGATAGACAAAGCTGAGGAACTGAGGTTACCTAGTGCATAGATATAGCTTTATGATCACCATTAATCATAAACAGTCTTATAAGTACCACTAACAGATATCTGTTCTAAATGTTACTGAACTGGGTTTGAACTTATTTCACGGCAAACACGCTAAATTCATGTATCAGAAAAGATTCATCTGCTGACCACTTTGACTCTGCAATAGTCTGGAAAGAAGTTTGAGACAAAACTGTTCAAACAGTCCTGCTTCCATGGCTTCTGCAGTCAGGTTGTTCCTCTCAGACACACAGACAGGAGAGACAGGGTTTAGTGACATTTCAGATAACGTTCTTGTTTCCATGGGAAAAGTGGATTTTCAAACCATTCATTGCACTAAGTTCTCCTCTGCCCTTTGATTTAGTTCAGAAAATGAAAGCATGCTAATCCTAAAATCGTATTTTGCTTTTTTAGATTGAGTTTGCACTGCTTTTGGCTTTCATCATTTTGTGCCTGTTCTCCTCTTTGTTCCACAAGGATCTTTTACTCCTCTCTCCTACCTTCCCTTTGTTTCTTTCTTCTAAGGTCTTAAATATTTTTTCTCTATAACACCCAGGTAAGTAACTTGTCAGATCCTAATTCTACCCTGCTTCAGAGGCCAAAGTTTTTACAGAATCATAGAATTGTCAGGGCTGGAAGGGACATCAAGGATCATCTAGCTTCAATCCCCCTGCCATGGGCAGGAACACCTCCTGCTACATCAGGTTGCTCAGGGCTCCATCCAGCCTGGCCATAAAAACTTCCAGGGATGGAAAACAAACAAACAAACAGAACCCCATTCCTCAGCAAAGATAATTTTGCATCTTGAGATTACATCTCCAACATAGAAAGCCCTAGACTTGCAGCATTTTCAGATTTCCCTACCTGTGGCACAATCAGCTCAAGTCTCTCCTTCTAATAGGCTGTGCTGATGGATAGCGCTGGCTCCCATCTACCCTCACCCCTCTTCTGCTTAAAGTGAGAAAGGGAGCACCTCTCACACAAACTGGTAGGACAGTAAACACCAGCAGCAGAGCTCAGGAGTCCTTCCACTGGCACAGCTGGAAACAGGTGTCTGGTCACAGCTAAAAGACAGCTGTCACATCCAGAACTAACCTTCAACAGGCAAACAGGCTGTGGCATGAGGGAATTAGGAAAAAAATCACTTTCTTAGTCAGATGGATGATTTCTATTTTTGCCTTACAAAATATTCATTCACCTGTTGCTTTTTAGATTAGCAGAAATCCAGAGTTAGGGCAGCACAAAAAGACCTTCTCTCTTTTCTCTTTGTCCTTAGGGTGCATCAATCCTCAGAATGATTCGAGACTGGATTACACCAGAACTCTTCCAGAAAGGCTGCCAGGTAAGGATGGAACCAAAATACACCAGATGTGCAACCCACTCTCATGTGACAGCAGCAAAGCCATTATTAAAACACTAAATATCAGAGATGCTGGTTTTAGCAGCAGAAGTATTTAATGCATTTCAGTACTGAGTGGACAATGTCAAGGAGAAGAAGCTCCATGCTCTCAAAGAAGCAGGAATGTGAACTGCATTAAGATTTGATAGACTGACAGCAAAGATCTACACTAGAGAAATCTTCCACTGGAGAAATCTCCTCTGCCCCTCTGTTATCCTGTTGTCAGCTAGGATGCCCTTGCTCAGCCTAGAGGTATGTTTGGAGCTTCATACCCATCCAAGTCTGCTCTGTGGGGACACGCTTGCAGGCATAAGCTTCATCCATGACCTGGTGGAGGGGAATCCTGCACTAGATAGTTGAGGTAATAGGCAGTAGAAAAAGGAGAAGTTGTACAGTCTGTGGTTCTTTCTCATGAAGGAAAAAAAAGTGCTACAAAATCACGGAAAGAAAAAATGGGAGAAAGGAGCCCTCCCAGGAAGAGGAATGCCAGCTGCCCTTTTCTCTGAACCAACATAAAGTATCTCTGCAGAGTTATCTCCCTCCCTTCTGAAGAGCACATTTATGGGCTGCTGCAAGACATTTGTGTTTTCCTTTATTTTTATTTTCATATATTCCATTCAGGACAGTTGCACCAGATGGGAAAATACAGCTACCTTGTACTCAAGGCAGTATTTCCCCTTTACTCAGAACCTTGAAGAACACAAATGCAAGTAGTTGCGGCTAACAGTGAAACAAACAGCACCATCTACTGACTGAAAACTACCAGGATCCAGACAGCAGGGTAGGAAAGCAGTGAGTAGGGATACAGCTATGACTCAGGACAGGAATTGTATTTAGGAGGTGCGAACACTTAGCCAAATACCATTATTCCTTGCAACAGTCATTCTGATCACAACCTAGAGGTGACTCGACATCCTCCTTCCATTCTGTGTCCACAGCTACTGAAACCTGAAATAGCTTCTTCTTCTAAGCCACATGTTACACTATGCACAAGTTTACAAGAGGGTAGGAAAGCACGGGAACTTCATCAGCTGAATATTGATCTATTTAACCTCCTGCTCACACTGTGACTGCCCAGGGACAGATACTCTGTACAACTGATCTCTTGCCAGTGACGGGACAAGAGGTTACAAGCACATGCCTGAACACGGGAAGTTCAATTTAAACAGGAGAAGGAACTTCCTTACTTTCAGGGTGCAACCGGAAGAGCACTGGAATAGGCTGCCCAGAGAGGTGGTGGAGTCTTCACTGCTGGACTTATTTAAAACCCTGTGGAAGCAGTTCTGTGCAACCTGATCTAGGTGAACCTGATCTGTCAGGGGGGTTGGACTGGACGATCCCCAGATATCCCTTCCAGCCCTATGTGATACAGTGTGATACTTGCATCTCTGTACAACTGAACATGTGTATCGCTTCCATAAGCAAAGAAGAAAGGCTTGGTAGAATTTTCACAGTCTCCTACCTCTCTCTAGGCATATTTGAAGAAATACCATTTCCAGAATGCCAAGACAGAACAATTTTGGGAAGCTCTGGAAGAGGTAGGTTTTACAGCAATCTCAGCTCTCAGTGATAAATGTTTCAGAACTCACTCAATTATTTCAGTTCCTCAAGCTGTTCATATTCTAAAGGTCTTCAGTCAGTGAGAGATCACAAGCTAAATAGTCTGCCTAGGATAGGAATATCTTATTTCTAACAATTGTATGTTGTTTCCTCATTTTTTGGCATAAGGTTATGAAACAAGGCCTTGCTCACAAACAGCCTGCTACCAAAACATTGCCTCCAAGCTCATTTCATGGGTGAAAACACCTCTCATCCACCACACATGCATCTCATACTCTCCCTTATTTCTAAACAGATTCAGCTGTTGGGAAGCTCCCCACAGTGTCCATCCCCAAGTAATTTTGGTGTTTAGCTTCTGAGTCCCAGTTGGTTCATTTGCTGTGTCACCATTTTCTGATTTCCCTTCTCCTTGAGATTGGGCTGTTTCTTTTCATCTGTCTAGATACCCACAAAATACTACTGAGGTCTTCCTCTGTTAGCATTTCCTTTCCTTCCACCTCACATACTTCCACTGTGTGAACACTCTCAGACCCCAGGTTGCTCTTTTGTGTCTCCTTTCAAGTTCCCATCTTCTTGGTTTCACATTTCATCTTGCTTAGCAGGACTTCCTACTGCTCCCTTTGTAGTGCTCTGCATCTTCAAGTCACCTATCTTGTCTGAAGAAGGAAACAGTGGCTCTAACTCAATTCCCTCACAGGTGGCATCCTGGGGAGGTGGTGGCAGCTTTCTTCAACTCCAGTGTAGGGCAGAAGTTCCTGGCCCACACAATGAATCAAATTTTACATTAGTGCAGCTGCTGGTGGTTAATACTAGCTCCTTCACACTCGAAAACAGGGCATACTGAAAGAAGGCTTCTGGCTTTGAGAAGTCTCTTTATGTCTTTTCTGTCCTTTTGACTTATTTCCTCAGAAATATTGAGAGATCTCAGAGCATGCAAGGGTCCTCAAAGATTACTCAGTGTTTCTTTTTATGTTACTGACCAGTCTCCTGCCCACATACTTCTCATTACTTCTGTCCATGTTTAAGTTTTCAGCTCATTCCTTCTATTAATGACACATACCACAAAAGAACTTAAAGGAATAATTTTTGCACTGAACCTGATTTTCCTCTTCCCCTTCTTCCCTTCTTTCCTTTCAATATCAGATTTTTTTTTCCTCTTTGGAATGAATTTGATTTTTCACTCCAACCTTCTCCCATCATTCATAGGCAAGTAATAAACCTGTGAAGGAAGTCATGGATACATGGACTAGGCAGATGGGCTACCCTGTTTTGGAGATGGGAAGTAATTCAATACTCACACAGAAACGTTTTCTTTTGGATCCAAATGCAAATGCTTCTTATCCTCATTCTGATCTTGGGTAAGTTCCTGCTGCAAATGTCTATCCAAACCAGATAGAAATACTGCACAGATACTCTCTTCAGATCACATATATGCAGGCAGTGTTACACTCGTTCTTGCTAAACTTACTCTCAACCTTTGTTTTTAAAAGGAACCCACCACGGAGTTAGATACAAATATTTCCAGTTCATGGCAGCATCAGCCCTTTGTCTCTAGGTTTCTTTCTCAACACAGCAGAGTAAAATCAGACAGGTTCTCTCTCTCAAAAAAAAAAAATCTTATTTCCACACACAGACTTAGGTGATTGGAAGTCATCTCTTGAATCACTGCAAGTTATAGCCTCCCAGACTAAGGAAAACTGACACAGAATTGTCTCTGCCCAGAAACTGGATACCATGACCCAGATATTTTATATCATGATAGTTCATTCCTTTACCTACATGGTACAACATCTATAATACATTACAGACAATACAGGCCCTTCTCCATGTGTCTTAAATACAAGAGTTGCAGTGAAATAGATCACAGTCATATATTAAATGTTATTAATCTTCATCAAGAGCTACCTTTTTTTCCTGTTTAACTCAGGAAGGTGTTGCTTTATGTTATCCATCTAAAAGATAGCTACTTACTCAAAGTTAGCCATCTTGGGCTCTTGTGTGACCTGACAACCAGCTGCAGGCACTCATCTGAACTGTTCAGGACAGTTGGGAAACTCTGAAGGATCACATTTGTTGATTAGCACATGGCTAACCTGAAGGGAGATGAGCCATACCTACTTGCACAGGAAAATGCCTTGGCTGCACCAGAGCATGGCTGATGCTGTCTTTATTCTTAGCCAGCCCCAGTTTTGAGGTAATACAATTTATGGAACATTTCAATGAAAAGAAGTCAAATCAACCCAGAGTAGGAAGGTTGTGTTCTTCAAACTAGCCCAAACAGCTAAAATAGTAAAACTTGCCTGTTTGAAGCAGAACTAAGTCCACCCCAATGCAATTTCCCATTAGTCTGTGCTAGCCATTTTAATACAAAGAGCAAGAAAATGTGAAGATGAAGAAACCTCTGTGGCCAGTTTATTTAATTCTATTTAAAAAGAAAAAAAAAATCACTGAGGAGGCCCGTGGTACTGGAAGTCTTGAATAGGTGCCCAAAGGGCTGGGATCAGATAATTAGCAATGTATTTGCAATATTCTGTTTCTCACAATGTAAGCAGAGAAGTCTGCATGATTTTGAAGCAACCCTACCTGCAGGCTACAGCACTGTGCCATCTAAAGGCTGTGTTACAGAGCATTGTAGCAAAAACATTTTATGTTATAAATTTTGACTTATTGGACTGTGCTTTGAGGCAGAAGACTCAGAAATTCTACTTTTTCTTGACTTCAACTCACGGGTTTGTATAGCACTTGTCACCAGGGAGTTTAAGATGGAAAACAAATCTCCCTGGGATGGACTGTAAAATGCTAACATGGAACAGCAGATGATTGCCCAAAAGGGCTTAATAATTTTAGCAGTTCTGCCCAAGTGCCCATGCAGGTACACTCACAGCATGTTCTACCATTCCATGCCCCTGACTGCCTGGTCATGGTGTTGGTCAGTCTGTGCCATGATTCCCTTCCAGTCCAAATGTCTCAGCTTCATTCCAGCCATGCCTTGAACTGAGGAGGCTTTGCTACCCACTGAAACTGCTCAAAGAATTGAAGTGTAAGTGGTGAGGTCACATTTGTGTCCCAGTGCTGTCTAATTGAGATACATGAACATTAACACTGACAGCAACCATCCACACAGAAGCAGCTTTTACCAAATTAATTGCCTTGTACCCTGCTAGATTATTGTCTGACACAACGTGAAGATACTTCTCAGCAGGGCTGCATGCTCCAAATCTGTGTTAATAAGCTGCACAATATAACACAACACAAATTCATTCACATGATTCTGGGTCATTATTACCCTCTCCAGCACATGAATTCACCATGAAGTGAAGACTGCTTTCAGAAGGACATGGCTCTAGGGGTTCCTGTGATTTTCCAAGCAAAAAAGAAGAGCTAAAGAAATTGTGCAGCCTTCAGACTTAACTTTATGCACATAATTAACTCAGTACCATATTAACATGACAAATACATCAACGTGGGACACTAGACAAAGTCTTGCTCCACTCTCTTGCTCAGTCTATCAGATGCATTTCAAGAACTATTGATAAATGCAAAGTATGAAGAAGAGCTACTGCTGTTCTCCATCTCTAAATCATGGACATGCTCAGACACCTCATGGTGTTTAGTTTGCTTTACAGGAAATATAACTGCCCCAAATCATACCACATCAATAGCTGGCATTTTGTTGCTGAAGAGAGTATCACAGCACAGGAATAGCTTTACAACCCAAACAACAGCTGAAATGCTGGGGTTTGTTACAAGGGATAATTGATCAATGTGTATGTACAGAGCAGGTTGAGAGTAGCCCTGAAGAAAAATATTTGGGGGTGAGAATCTTAACGTGAACCAGCAGTGAGCTCGTTCAGCCCAGAAGGTAAACTGTGTGCTGGGCTGCATCAAGAGGACTATGAGGGCAAGAGGCAAGAGAGAGGATTCTGCCCCTTTATTCTACTCTTGTGACACCTCACCTCAAATATTGCATCCGGTTCTGGTGTCCCCATTATAAAAAGGACACAGAGCTGTTACAGTGAGTCCAGAGGAGGGCCAGGAAGTTCATCCAAGGGCTGGAACACCTCTGCTGTGAGGATAGGCTGAGGGAGCTGGGGTTGTTCAGCCTGGAGAAGAGAAGACTCTGGCGGGAGCCTTAGAGCTGCCTTCCAGTACATAAAGGGATTCTACAGGAAGGCTAGAGAGAGACTTTTCATAAGGGTGTCTAGAAATATAATGAGGTGGAATAGTTTTAAGCTGAGGGAGAATAGGTTTAGACTGGATCTTAAGAAGAAGTTCTTCAGCATGAGGGTGGTGATACTCTAGGATGGGTAGCCTGGAGAAGCTGTGGATGACCTCACTCTGGGGGTGTTCAAGGCCAAACTGGATTAGAAATCAAGTGTAGTTGAGAGGCATCCCTGCCTGTGGCAAGGAAGTTGGAGTTGATGATATATAAGGTCCCTTCTAACCTAACCCATTCTATGACTCTACAACACATATGCATATTGGGCTTCATAAAACAAGATGGAAGCACTAAAACAAAGAAAAAGATTACTTTGAGTTTTATGTTCAGCATTTGTTTTCAAATGTCATTTGATTCACTTCCCTTTACATTATTTCAGTTACAAATGGAATATACCAGTGAAATGGAGACTTGGGAGCACAACAAATTATACTTTCTACAACATATCAGATTCTTCAGGTATACTTCCTCTTCTTTCTTAAGAGCAATGAATGGATAAAGCATTTCAACATATTTAAGAAGGAATAAAATACAGAATTAGCTTCAAGCTTTCTAGTTTCCAGCTCTGGGAACCTGAACACAGCTTGATTGTGATGAAATTAGTAGTCAACTCTGCAATGTGATTATTTATCCTGTATACATAGTAGGTCAATTTAGGCTTAATTCAGTAAGTGGTTATGCTGTATTTAAGCATGTGCTTAAGTGTCATTAAGTAAGTGCTAAATGTCCTGAAGCATGTCCCTGAATATGTGCTTAAACCCAGTTCTATTCAAGGAAGCACCTAAGCATACTCTTAATTATGATGAGACTTAGATATATCCTTTGTTGAGTCTAAGGAAAGAAGTGGAGCGGGAGGTGGATGAATACATCTGTAACATGCAAAGTGGAATTTTAGTTCAATTAAAGAGCTACATACAGTTGAACATCTATTCTAATACTGATTTCAGGAATGAGAAAATACCTACATGAGTATTACTGAAGATTGTTCTGTTGTGCAGTCAAATCTGTAATTCTCGTTCAAGAAACAGGGAGAGGGAAAAAACCACTGACTTTCTGAGCTTCTAAATTTTTTAGCATTTTGGGATTTCAGAAATGCCACAGTCAGCTCTTCTCTTCTTGTATTTGTATGAATGCCACCTATTTAAAATGTAATTTGCCATTTGTTCTGTTCTTATTTTCAACTGATTGCTTTTAATATCCATGTAAAAGCAAACAACAAAGTCTTATGTCACGATAAAAGACAGAACACAAAGACATTTTCTTTCTCTAACTTCCACATACCTTTACAGTGGGCTGCAAGAGACTGTTGACTTCATAGGGCTGTTGACTTCATAGAATCATAGAATGGTTTAAGTTGGAAAAGACCTCAAAGATCATGTAGTTCAAACTTCTCTGCCATGGGCAGGGAGACCTCTTACAAGACCAAGCTGAAAAAGAAAGAAAAAAATCAATGGAAGATAAAGTATGATAATTTTAAAACTAGGAGTAGTCATGAGGTGAAAAACCTTTCAAAATGGATATTTGCAAGAAATGTTTCTTTGTCTTTTTTTTTTTACTTTTTAGAATGATGTTAATTTTCACCATCTTCACCCTAAGCAGAACAATCTCCATTTTTATTTTAACAAACTAAGTGGCCTAGCTGGAAGAGAGTGAATTTAGAGTTGATATTAAAAAGAAATTCTTCATATTGAGGGTGGTGAGACACTGGAACAGGTTGCCCTGGGAGGTCGTGGGTGCAGGCTGCATGAGGCCTTGAACAACCTGCCAATGCCAGGGGAGTTGGAAAGGCCACTTCCAACCCATTCTATCAATCTATGAATCTAATTACAACAATCCCTTAGTCTAAGACAAGTGCTGACATGCACTGAAGTCTCTCATAACTCATCTTTACTCACAACCATTTAAACAACACATGAATATATTTAAGGATTGGACCTTATTTTGATATTCGTTAAAACCAAACACTGCTTTTGGTGTTAAGGAATCTGCAGTGAGTTCTGTGTCATGTAAACTGCACATACAGATCACTGTGTGTTTGTTTTGCAGGAATTGGAATACCATCTCCTACTGATGCATTTGTGAACATTAATCCAGACCACATTGGATTCTTTCGGGTGAATTACAATAGTCAAAACTGGGAGATGTTAAGCGATATTCTGGTCAACAGCCACAATGTGAGTATCATAACAGCAACCTGTTTGATGGTTCTCCTACAGAGGTCTGAGAAAGATGTTTTTTTTCTGCTAATGATTTATATATTCTTGATCTCTCCTTTTTCTCTTTCTACACAGAGTCTTTCAGCTGCTGACCGTGCAGGGATTTTGGATGATGCTTTTTCTTTAGCAAGGTAAACTAATTCCCTGCAGAGATTTCAGCACAGATTTTTCACTTTCTATTGTCATTAATTAAAATTAACTCAGATGGCTGAAAGAAAATCAATCTTTGAATTTTTTACAAGTCTGAATTGTTTATTGCCTTGTGTCATCCTCCAAAAAGGGTAAATTCAAGCATACATTGACAGCTTGCAGTAACAATGCAGTCAGCAGAAAGTCTCCCCTTCAGTTCAACTGCCAAAAAAAAAAAAAAGGACTTTAATTGCCCAGGTCTTAGAAAGGGCTCTTTAGGCCATGTAGGTAACAATAACAGAAGCACACCAGAAGAAGTTAGGTGTCCAGAGAATCAGAACCATGCCTATAATGCACAGCATGGAGACAGGAAGTTACCACCTCAGCTATCTTGCTCAGAAACTTGCTTGGAAACTTCTAGCTCTTGTACCCAGCCATGCTGATGCAGATAAACTCTTGACGACCTTCTGTGACTGTTTCCAAGTCTGAATTTCCTCAGTCTTTCATGATGACTCCAGAGCTAGCAATTCCTTTTTGTGTGACTGGAGTTGATGTAGTTAGTTGAGGACTATCTAGTTCTGGGTACGCTGAGCTATTGCACAGTGTGAATGGGCTCCTCATGGCAGTGAGAGCTCCTGCAGTTAGGTTTTGATCAATTGATTCCCACTGGTCTCTTTAGAAAAGACCTCCCAACTTACATTCCAGACTAATTTTCCCCTCCCAAAATTTATTTCAGACTTTCTAAAGCAAAAGATGTTTTAGTGTCTTTAAAGAAGCAAGTTGTTCAAATTCATTAAAATAACAGAAATTATGTTTTCTCCTTCCACAGACCTGGCCTCGTGAGTTACTCTGTTCCCCTGCAGCTCACAAAATACCTAACAGAAGAAACAGACTATTTACCTTGGCAAAGAGTTATATCATCTGTAACTTACCTTGCAAACATGCTGGAAGATGATCAAAATCTCTATCCCCTGTTTCAGGTGATGAAGCAAAATTAAAAAATAAAAATTCTTGCATGGGACCACTGGATCTGGCAGTTCAGGATCTGTAACAGCAATAATATTGAAGTTCAAGGGGGGGGTTGCATGTTGCTGAGCTATCAGTATTTACTTTTTGTTACTGTCCACTTAGGAAAAAAAGAAGAAAAAGTGATAAAAAGTGCCTAGCACT
Organism: Pogoniulus pusillus; assembly: GCF_015220805.1. NCBI lineage: Eukaryota > Metazoa > Chordata > Aves > Piciformes > Lybiidae > Pogoniulus > Pogoniulus pusillus. The sequence continues at coordinate 9,853,386 of NC_087272.1, forward strand.
GATCTTTCAATTGTGTGGATTCTCAAATCATGACTATGCACTTGAGGGAAAGAAGTGATGCCTAATTATTCCCATGATACATTGCTACAAGTCACAGCACAGAGTTGTTAGTCAGGACTGTCCTGCCTCCAATAAAGTCTGTACAGCACAGCAAAATCTCTGGCACTTGTGCTCAGCACAAAGAACATCTGCATCTCACTGTGACAGTGAGCAGGTTTGTTAGTTG